>NC_133902.1:14353128-14653128 GCF_964199755.1 Larus michahellis
CACAGACCTGGGGGCTGCAGGCTTTCCTGCTGCCTTCAGCCTCAAAACCACCCTTTTCCACTTGGCGCCGCGCCAGGCACAAAAATGGCCATATGGCTGGAGACTGGTCCCACGCCCAAAGAGCCAGCAGGGAAAACTATGCCTTGTTCTAAAGCTCTTTGGGAACCGCTTGCATAGCCCCACAAACCTGGGGGCTGCAGGCTTTCCTGCTGCCTTCAGCCTCAAAACCACCCTTTCCCACTTGGTGTCGGTCCAGGCCCAAAAATGGCCATATGTCTGGAGAGTGGTCCCACGCCCAAAGAGCCAGCAGGGAAAACTATGCCTTGTTCTAAAGCTCTTTGGGAACCGCTTGCGTAGCCCCACAGACCTGGGGGCTGCAGGCTTTCCTGCTGCCTTCAGCCTCAAAACCACCCTTTCCCACTTTGGCGTCGCTAGAGGCACAAAAATGGCCATATGTCTGGAGATTGGTCCCACGCCCAAAGAGCCAGCAGGGAAAACTAGGCCTTGTTCTAAAGCTCTTTGGGAACCGCTTGCGTAGCCCCACACACCTGGGGGCTGCAGGCTTTCCTGCTGCCTTCAGCCTCAAAACCACCCTTTCCCACTTTGGCGTCGCTAGAGGCACAAAAATGGCCATATGTCTGGAGATAGGTCCCACGCCCACAGAGCCAGCAGGAAAACTATGCCTTGTTCTAAAGGTCTTTGGGAACCGCTGGCGTGGCCCCACACACCTGGGGGCTGCAGGCTTTCCTGCTGCCTTCAGCCTCAAAACCACCCTTTCCCACTTGGCGCAGCGCCCGGCACAAAAATGGCCATATGTCTGGAGACTGGTCCACGCCCAAAGAGCCAGCAGGGAAAACTAGGCCTTGTTCTAAAGCTCTTTGGGAACAGCTTGCGTAGCCCCACAGACCTGGGGGCTGCAGGCTTTCCTGCTGCCTTCAGCCTCAAAACCACCCTTTCCCACTTGGCGTCGGTCCAGGCACAAAAATGGCCATATGTCTGGAGACTGGTCCCACGCCCAAAGAGCCAGCAGGGAAAACTGTGGCTTTTTCTAAAGCTCTTTGGGAACCGCTTGCGTACCCCACAGACTGCAGGCTGCAGGCTTTCATGCTGCGTTCAGCCTCAAAACCACCCTTTCCCACTTGGCGCCAGTCCAGGCACAAAAATGGCCATATGTCTGGAGATAGGTCCCACGCCCACAGAGCCAGCAGGGAAAACTATGCCTTGTTCTAAAGCTCTTTGGGAACCTCTTGCGTAGCCCCACGGACCTGGGGGCTGCAGGCTTTCCTGCTGCCTTCAGCCTCAAAACCACGCTTTCCCACTTTGGCGTCGCTCGAAGCACAAAAATGGCCATATGTCTGGAGATTGGTCCCACGCCCAAAGAGCCAGCAGTGAAAACTACGCCTTGTTCTAAAGGTCTTTGGGAACCGCTGGCGTGGCCCCACACACCTGGGGGCTGCAGGCTTTCCTGCTGCCTTCAGCCTCAAAACCACCCTTTCCCACTTGGCGCAGCGCCAGGCACAAAAATGGCCATATGTCTGGAGACTGGTCCACGCCCAAAGAGCCAGCAGGGAAAACTATGCCTTGTTCTAAAGCTCTTTGGGAACCGCTTGCGTAGCCCCACACACCTGGGGGCTGCAGGCTTTCCTGCTGCCTTCAGCCTCAAAACCACCCTTTCCCACTTGGCAACGCGCCAGGCCCAAAAATGGCCATATGTCTGGAGACTGGTCCCACGCCCAAAGAGCCAGCAGGGAAAACTAGGCCTTGTTCTAAAGCTCTTTGGGAACCGCTTGCGTGGCAACACAGACCTGGGGGCTGCAGGCTTTCCTGCTGCCTTCAGCCTCAAAACCACCCTTTTCCACTTGGCGCCGCGCCAGGCACAAAAATGGCCATATGGCTGGAGACTGGTCCCACGCCCAAAGAGCCAGCAGGGAAAACTATGCCTTGTTCTAAAGCTCTTTGGGAACCGCTTGCATAGCCCCACAAACCTGGGGGCTGCAGGCTTTCCTGCTGCCTTCAGCCTCAAAACCACCCTTTCCCACTTGGTGTCGGTCCAGGCCCAAAAATGGCCATATGTCTGGAGAGTGGTCCCACGCCCAAAGAGCCAGCAGGGAAAACTATGCCTTGTTCTAAAGCTCTTTGGGAACCGCTTGCGTAGCCCCACAGACCTGGGGGCTGCAGGCTTTCCTGCTGCCTTCAGCCTCAAAACCACCCTTTCCCACTTTGGCGTCGCTCGAAGCACAAAAATGGCCATATGTCTGGAGATTGGTCCCACGCCCAAAGAGCCAGCAGGGAAAACTAGGCCTTGTTCTAAAGGTCTTTGGGAACCGCTGGCGTGGCCCCACACACCTGGGGGCTGCAGGCTTTCCTGCTGCCTTCAGCCTCAAAACCACCCTTTCCCACTTGGCGCAGCGCCAGGCACAAAAATGGCCATATGTCTGGAGACTGGTCCACGCCCAAAGAGCCAGCAGGGAAAAATATGCCTTGTTCTAAAGCTCTTTGGGAACCGCTTGCGTAGCCCCACACACCTGGGGGCTGCAGGCTTTCCTGCTGCCTTCAGCCTCAAAACCACCCTTTCCCACTTTGGCGTCGCTAGAGGCACAAAAATGGCCATATGTCTGGAGATAGGTCCCACGCCCACAGAGCCAGCAGGAAAACTATGCCTTGTTCTAAAGCTCTTTGGGAAATGCTTGCGTAGCCCCACGGACCTGGGGGCTGCAGGCTTTCCTGCTGCCTTCAGCCTCAAAACCACCCTTTCCCACTTGGTGCCGCACCAGGCCCAAAAATGGCAAAAATGACATAGGGTTTCACTGTCCCGGGAAAGTCTCTGCTAACACCCTGCAGAGCGCAGTGCCTATATACAGAAACGTCTTGCGGTATCTCCTACAGGGAAAGTGCCAGGAGGAATTGTGGAGCTTGTTCTCAGTGTCTCTGAGAATTGCTCTCATTATCCGTGTGACCGCTTTGCTAAGACTCTCCAGAGAGCCGTCCTCAAAACCAACACACATCTTGACATATCTCCCTCATTGATCGCAGTGTCTCCAGGAACGGCATTCAAGGAGCCAGGAACTTTTCTCCCTCCACTGTCCATTGAGTTTTCCTCAAAACCAATATACATCCTGCTATATCTTCACAAAGGAAAGTGCCAGGAGGGAAAAGTGAGGATTGTGTTTAGACTTTCTTGGAACTGCTTCAAATCAACTAGATATCTTTGTGCTGTAAATCTCCCAACAGCCAAACGCAAAAGCAGCAAACATCTCGCTGTATGTCCCACATCGAAAGTGCCAAGAGAGTAATGTAGAGCTTGCTCTCCCTGTCTTTGAGTACTGTTTTCACTGTCCCGATTACCTCTTTGCTAACATTCTCTTCAGAGCTGCAGTGAAACCAGGAACCACGTGGAGAAGGCACCCACACTGAAAATGCCTGGAAGGACCATTGGGGCTTCTTCTCACTGTCTCTGACATAGGGTTTCACTGTCCCGGGAAAGTCTCTGCTAACACCCTGCACAGCGCAGTGCCCAATATACAGAAACGTCTTGCGGTATCTCCTACAGGGAAAGTGCCAGGAGGAATTGTGGAGCTTGTTCTCAGTGTCTCTGAGAATTGCTCTCATTATCCGTGTGACCGCTTTGCTAAGACTCTCAAGAGAGCCGTCCTCAAAACCAACACACATCTTGACATATCTCCCTCATTGATCGCAGTGTCTCCAGGAACGGCATTCAAGGAGCCAGGAACTTTTCTCCCTACACTGTCCATTGAGTTTTCCTCAAAACCAATATACATCCTGCTATATCTTCACAAAGGAAAGTGCCAGGAGGGAAAAGTGAGGATTGTGTTTAGACTTTCTTGGAACTGCTTCAAATCAACTAGATATCTTTGTGCTGTAAATCTCCCAACAGCCAAACGCAAAAGCAGCAAACATCTCGCTGTATGTCCCACATCCAAAGTGCCAAGAGAGTAATGTAGAGCTTGCTCTCCCTGTCTTTGAGTACTGTTTTCACTGTCCCGATTACCTCTTTGCTAACATTCTCTTCAGAGCTGCAGTGAAACCAGGAACCACGTGGAGAAGGCACCCACACTGAAAATGCCTGGAAGGACCATTGGGGCTTCTTCTCACTGTCTCTGACATAGGGTTTCACTGTCCCGGGAAAGTCTCTGCTAACACCCTGCAGAGCGCTGTGCCTATATAGAGAACCGTCTTGCGGTATCTCCTACAGGGAAAGTGCCAGGAGGAATTGTGGAGCTTGTTCTCAGTGTCTCTGAGAATTGCTCTCATTATCCGTGTGACCTCTTTGCTAAGACTCTCCAGAGAGACGTCCTCAAAACCAACACACATCTTGACATATCTCCCTCATTGATCGCAGTGTCTCCAGGAACGGCATTCAAGGAGCCAGGAACTTTTCTCCCTACACTGTCCTTTGACTTTTCCTCAAAACCAATATACATCCTGCTATATCTTCCACATGGAAAGTGCCAGGAGGGAAAAGTGCCGATTATGCTTAGACTTTCTTGGAACTGCTTCAAATCAACTAGATATCTTTGTGCTGTAAATCTCCCAACAGCCAAACGCAAAAGCAGCAAACATCTCGCTGTATGTCCCACATCGAAAGTGCCAAGAGAGTAATGTAGAGCTTGCTCTCCCTGTCTTTGAGTACTGTTTTCAGTGTCCCGATTACCTCTTTGCTAACATTCTCTTCAGAGCTGCAGTGAAACCAGGAACCACGTGGAGAAGGCACCCACACTGAAAATGCCTGGAAGGACCATTGGGGCTTCTTCTCACTGTCTCTGACATAGGGTTTCACTGTCCCGGGAAAGTCTCTGCTAACACCCTGCAGAGCGCTGTGCCTATATAGAGAACCGTCTTGCGGTATCTCCTACAGGGAAAGTGCCAGGAGGAATTGTGGAGCTTGTTCTCAGTGTCTCTGAGAATTGCTCTCATTATCCGTGTGACCTCTTTGCTAAGACTCTCCAGAGAGACGTCCTCAAAACCAACACACATCTTGACATATCTCCCACATTGATCGCAGAGTCTCCAGGAACGGCATTCAAGGAGCCAGGAACTTTTCTCCCTACACTGTCCATTGAGTTTTCCTCAAAACCAATATACATCCTGCTATATCTTCACAAAGGAAAGTGCCAGGAGGGAAAAGTGCAGATTATGCTTAGACTTTCTTGGAACTGCTTCAAATCAACTAGATATCTTTGTGCTGTAAATCTCCCAACAGCCAAACGCAAAAGCAGCAAACATCTCGCTGTATGTCCCACATCCAAAGTGCCAAGAGAGTAATGTAGAGCTTGCTCTCCCTGTCTTTGAGTACTGTTTGCACTGTCCCGATTACCTCTTTGCTAACATTCTCTTCAGAGCTGCAGTGAAACCAGGAACCACGTGGAGAAGGCACCCACACTGAAAATGCCTGGAAGGACCATTGGGGCTTCTTCTCACTGTCTCTGACATAGGGTTTCACTGTCCCGGGAAAGTCTCTGCTAACACCCTGCAGAGCGCAGTGCCCAATATACAGAAACGTCTTGCGGTATCTCCTACAGGGAAAGTGCCAGGAGGAATTGTGGAGCTTGTTCTCAGTGTCTCTGAGAATTGCTCTCATTATCCGTGTGACCGCTTTGCTAAGACTCTCCAGAGAGCCGTCCTCAAAACCAACACACATCTTGACATATCTCCCTCATTGATCGCAGTGTCTCCAGAAACGGCATTCAAGGAGCCAGGAACTTTTCTCCCTACACTGTCCATTGAGTTTTCCTCAAAACCAATATACATCCTGCTATATCTTCACAAAGGAAAGTGCCAGGAGGGAAAAGTGAGGATTGTGTTTAGACTTTCTTGGAACTGCTTCAAATCAACTAGATATCTTTGTGCTGTAAATCTCCCAACAGCCAAACGCAAAAGCAGCAAACATCTCGCTGTATGTCCCACATCGAAAGTGCCAAGAGAGTAATGTAGAGCTTGCTCTCCCTGTCTTTGAGTACTGTTTTCAGTGTCCCGATTACCTCTTTGCTAACATTCTCTTCAGAGCTGCAGTGAAACCAGGAACCACGTGGAGAAGGCACCCACACTGAAAATGCCTGGAAGGACCATTGGGGCTTCTTCTCACTGTCTCTGACATAGGGTTTCACTGTCCCGGGAAAGTCTCTGCTAACACCCTGCAGAGCGCTGTGCCTATATACAGAACCATCTTGCGGTATCTCCTACAAGGAAAGTGCCAGGAGGAATTGTGGAGCTTGTTCTCAGTGTCTCTGAGAATTGCTCTCATTATCCGTGTGACCTCTTTGCTAAGACTCTCCAGAGAGCCGTCCTCAAAACCAACACACATCTTGACATATCTCCCTCATTGATCGCAGTGTCTCCAGGAACGGCATTCAAGGAGCCAGGAACTTTTCTCCCTCCACTGTCCATTGAGTTTTCCTCAAAACCAATATACATCCTGCTATATCTTCACAAAGGAAAGTGCCAGGAGGGAGAAGTGGGGATTATGCATAGACTTTCTTGGAACTGCTTCAAATCAACTAGATATCTTTGTGCTGTAAATCTCCCAACAGCCAAACGCAAAAGCAGCAAACATCTCGCTGTATGTCCCACATCCAAAGTGCCAAGAGAGTAACGTAGAGCTTGCTCTCCCTGTCTTTGAGTACTGTTTTCACTGTCCCGATTACCTCTTTGCTAACATTCTCTTCAGAGCTGCAGTGAAACCAGGAACCACGTGGAGAAGGCACCCACATTGAAAATGCCTGGAAGGACCATTGGGGCTTCTTCTCACTGTCTCTGACATAGGGTTTCACTGTCCCGGGAAAGTCTCTGCTAACACCCTGCAGAGCGCAGTGCCCAATATACAGAAACGTCTTGCGGTATCTCCTACAGGGAAAGTGCCAGGAGGAATTGTGGAGCTTGGTCTCAGTGTCTCTGAGAATTGCTCTCATTATCCGTGTGACCTCTTTGCTAAGACTCTCCAGAGAGACGTCCTCAAAACCAACACACATCTTGACATATCTCCCTCATTGATCGCAGTGTCTCCAGGAACGGCATTCAAGGAGCCAGGAACTTTTCTCCCTACACTGTCCATTGAGTTTTCCTCAAAACCAATATACATCCTGCTGTATCTTCCACATGGAAAGTGCCAGGAGGGAAAAGTGCAGATTATGCTTAGACTTTCTTGGAACTGCTTCAAATCAACTAGATAGCTTTGTGCTGTAAATCTCCCAACAGAAAAATGCAAAAGCAGCAAACATCTCGCTGTATGTCCCACATCGAAAGTGCCAAGAGAGTAATGTAGAGCTTGCTCTCCCTGTCTTTGAGTACTGTTTTCAGTGTCCCGGTTACCTCTTTGCTAACATTCTCTTCAGAGCTGCAGTGAAACCAGGAACCACGTGGAGAAGGCACCCACACTGAAAATGCCTGGAAGGACCATTGGGGCTTCTTCTCACTGTCTCTGACATAGGGTTTCACTGTCCCGGGAAAGTCTCTGCTAACACCCTGCAGAGCGCAGTGCCTATATACAGAACCGTCTTGCGGTATCTCCTACAGGGAAAGTGCCAGGAGGAATTGTGGAGCTTGTTCTCAGTGTCTCTGAGAATTGCTCTCATTATCCGTGTGACCTCTTTGCTAAGACTCTCCAGAGAGCCGTCCTCAAAACCAACGCACATCTTGACATATCTCCCTCATTGATCGCAGTGTCTCCAGGAACGGCATTCAAGGAGCCAGGAACTTTTCTCCCTACACTGTCCATTGAGTTTTCCTCAAAACCAATATACATCCTGCTATATCTTCACAAAGGAAAGTGCCAGGAGGGAAAAGTGCAGATTATGCTTAGACTTTCTTGGAACTGCTTCAAATCAACTAGATATCTTTGTGCTGTAAATCTCCCAACAGCCAAACACAAAAGCAGCAAACATCTCGCTGTATGTCCCACATCGAAAGTGCCAAGAGAGTAATGTAGAGCTTGCTCTCCCTGTCTTTGAGTACTGTTTTCACTGTCCCGATTACCTCTTTGCTAACATTCTCTTCAGAGCTGCAGTGAAACCAGGAACCACGTGGAGAAGGCACCCACACTGAAAATGCCTGGAAGGAACATTGGGGCTTCTTCTCAGTGTCTCTGACATAGGGTTTCACTGTCCCGGGAAAGTCTCTGCTAACACCCTGCAGAGCGCAGTGCCCAATATACAGAACCGTCTTGCGGTATCTCCTACAGGGAAAGTGCCAGGAGGAATTGTGGAGCTTGTTCTCAGTGTCTCTGAGAATTGCTCTCATTATCCGTGTGACCTCTTTGCTAAGACTCTCCAGAGAGCCGTCCTCAAAACCAACGCACATCTTGACATATCTCCCTCATTGATCGCAGTGTCTCCAGGAACGGCATTCAAGGAGCCAGGAACTTTTCTCCCTACACTGTCCATTGAGTTTTCCTCAAAACCAATATACATCCTGCTATATCTTCACAAAGGAAAGTGCCAGGAGGGAAAAGTGCAGATTATGCTTAGACTTTCTTGGAACTGCTTCAAATCAACTAGATATCTTTGTGCTGTAAATCTCCCAACAGCCAAACGCAAAAGCAGCAAACATCTCGCTGTATGTCCCACATCGAAAGTGCCAAGAGAGTAATGTAGAGCTTGCTCTCCCTGTCTTTGAGTACTGTTTTCAGTGTCCCGATTACCTCTTTGCTAACATTCTCTTCAGAGCTGCAGTGAAACCAGGAACCACGTGGAGAAGGCACCCACACTGAAAATGCCTGGAAGGACCATTGGGGCTTCTTCTCACTGTCTCTGACATAGGGTTTCACTGTCCCGGGAAAGTCTCTGCTAACACCCTGCAGAGCGCTGTGCCCAATATACAGAAACGTCTTGCGGTATCTCCTACAGGGAAAGTGCCAGGAGGAATTGTGGAGCTTGGTCTCAGTGTCTCTGAGAATTGCTCTCATTATCCGTGTGACCTCTTTGCTAAGACTCTCCAGAGAGACGTCCTCAAAACCAACACACATCTTGACATATCTCCCTCATTGATCGCAGTGTCTCCAGGAACGGCATTCAAGGAGCCAGGAACTTTTCTCCCTCCACTGTCCATTGAGTTTTCCTCAAAACCAATATACATCCTGCTATATCTTCCACATGGAAAGTGCCAGGAGGGAAAAGTGCAGATTATGCTTAGACTTTCTTGGAACTGCTTCAAATCAACTAGATATCTTTGTGCTGTAAATCTCCCAACAGCCAAACGCAAAAGCAGCAAACATCTCGCTGTATGTCCCACATCGAAAGTGCCAAGAGAGTAATGTAGAGCTTGCTCTCCCTGTCTTTGAGTACTGTTTTCACTGTCCCGGTTACCTCTTTGCTAACATTCTCTTCAGAGCTGCAGTGAAACCAGGAACCACGTGGAGAAGGCACCCACACTGAAAATGCCTGGAAGGACCATTGGGGCTTCTTCTCACTGTCTCTGACATAGGGTTTCACTGTCCCGGGAAAGTCTCTGCTAACACCCTGCAGAGCGCAGTGCCCAATATACAGAAACGTCTTGCGGTATCTCCTACAGGGAAAGTGCCAGGAGGAATTGTGGAGCTTGGTCTCAGTGTCTCTGAGAATTGCTCTCATTATCCGTGTGACCTCTTTGCTAAGACTCTCCAGAGAGCCGTCCTCAAAACCAACACACATCTTGACATATCTCCCTCATTGATCGCAGTGTCTCCAGGAACGGCATTCAAGGAGCCAGGAACTTTTCTCCCTCCACTGTCCATTGAGTTTTCCTCAAAACCAATATACATCCTGCTATATCTTCCACATGGAAAGTGCCAGGAGGGAAAAGTGCAGATTATGCTTAGACTTTCTTGGAACTGCTTCAAATCAACTAGATATCTTTGTGCTGTAAATCTCCCAACAGCCAAACGCAAAAGCAGCAAACATCTCGCTGTATGTCCCACATCCAAAGTGCCAAGAGAGTAATGTAGAGCTTGCTCTCCCTGTCTTTGAGTACTGTTTTCAGTGTCCCGGTTACCTCTTTGCTAACATTCTCTTCAGAGCTGCAGTGAAACCAGGAACCACGTGGAGAAGGCACCCACACTGAAAATGCCTGGAAGGACCATTGGGGCTTCTTCTCACTGTCTCTGACATAGGGTTTCACTGTCCCGGGAAAGTCTCTGCTAACACCCTGCAGAGCGCAGTGCCCAATATACAGAAACGTCTTGCGGTATCTCCTACAGGGAAAGTGCCAGGAGGAATTGTGGAGCTTGTTCTCAGTGTCTCTGAGAATTGCTCTCATTATCCGTGTGACCTCTTTGCTAAGACTCTCCAGAGAGCCGTCCTCAAAACCAACACACATCTTGACATATCTCCCTCATTGTTCGCAGTGTCTCCAGGAACGGCATTCAAGGAGCCAGGAACTTTTCTCCCTCCACTGTCCATTGAGTTTTCCTCAAAACCAATATACATCCTGCTATATCTTCACAAAGGAAAGTGCCAGGAGGGAGAAGTGGGGATTATGCTTAGACTTTCTTGGAACTGCTTCAAATCAACTAGATATCTTTGTGCTGTAAATCTCCCAACAGCCAAACGCAAAAGCAGCAAACATCTCGCTGTATGTCCCACATCCAAAGTGCCAAGAGAGTAATGTAGAGCTTGCTCTCCCTGTCTTTGAGTACTGTTTTCACTGTCCCGATTACCTCTTTGCTAACATTCTCTTCAGAGCTGCAGTGAAACCAGGAACCACGTGGAGAAGGCACCCACACTGAAAATGCCTGGAAGGACCATTGGGGCTTCTTCTCACTGTCTCTGACATAGGGTTTCACTGTCCCGGGAAAGTCTCTGCTAACACCCTGCAGAGCGCAGTGCCCAATATACAGAAACGTCTTGCGGTATCTCCTACAGGGAAAGTGCCAGGAGGAATTGTGGAGCTTGTTCTCAGTGTCTCTGAGAATTGCTCTCATTATCCGTGTGACCTCTTTGCTAAGACTCTCCAGAGAGACGTCCTCAAAACCAACACACATCTTGACATATCTCCCTCATTGATCGCAGTGTCTCCAGGAACGGCATTCAAGGAGCCAGGAACTTTTCTCCCTACACTGTCCATTGAGTTTTCCTCAAAACCAATATACATCCTGCTATATCTTCACAAAGGAAAGTGCCAGGAGGGAAAAGTGAGGATTGTGTTTAGACTTTCTTGGAACTGCTTCAAATCAACTAGATATCTTTGTGCTGTAAATCTCCCAACAGCCAAACGCAAAAGCAGCAAACATCTCGCTGTATGTCCCACATCGAAAGTGCCAAGAGAGTAATGTAGAGCTTGCTCTCCCTGTCTTTGAGTACTGTTTTCAGTGTCCCGATTACCTCTTTGCTAACATTCTCTTCAGAGCTGCAGTGAAACCAGGAACCACGTGGAGAAGGCACCCACACTGAAAATGCCTGGAAGGACCATTGGGGCTTCTTCTCACTGTCTCTGACATAGGGTTTCACTGTCCCGGGAAAGTCTCTGCTAACACCCTGCAGAGCGCTGTGCCCAATATACAGAAACGTCTTGCGGTATCTCCTACAGGGAAAGTGCCAGGAGGAATTGTGGAGCTTGGTCTCAGTGTCTCTGAGAATTGCTCTCATTATCCGTGTGACCTCTTTGCTAAGACTCTCCAGAGAGACGTCCTCAAAACCAACACACATCTTGACATATCTCCCTCATTGATCGCAGTGTCTCCAGGAACGGCATTCAAGGAGCCAGGAACTTTTCTCCCTCCACTGTCCATTGAGTTTTCCTCAAAACCAATATACATCCTGCTATATCTTCCACATGGAAAGTGCCAGGAGGGAAAAGTGCAGATTATGCTTAGACTTTCTTGGAACTGCTTCAAATCAACTAGATATCTTTGTGCTGTAAATCTCCCAACAGCCAAACGCAAAAGCAGCAAACATCTCGCTGTATGTCCCACATCGAAAGTGCCAAGAGAGTAATGTAGAGCTTGCTCTCCCTGTCTTTGAGTACTGTTTTCACTGTCCCGGTTACCTCTTTGCTAACATTCTCTTCAGAGCTGCAGTGAAACCAGGAACCACGTGGAGAAGGCACCCACACTGAAAATGCCTGGAAGGACCATTGGGGCTTCTTCTCACTGTCTCTGACATAGGGTTTCACTGTCCCGGGAAAGTCTCTGCTAACACCCTGCAGAGCGCTGTGCCTATATACAGAACCGTCTTGCGGTATCTCCTACAGGGAAAGTGCCAGGAGGAATTGTGGAGCTTGTTCTCAGTGTCTCTGAGAATTGCTCTCATTATCCGTGTGACCTCTTTGCTAAGACTCTCCAGAGAGACGTCCTCAAAACCAACGCACATCTTGACATATCTCCCTCATTGATCGCAGTGTCTCCAGGAACGGCATTCAAGGAGCCAGGAACTTTTCTCCCTACACTGTCCATTGAGTTTTCCTCAAAACCAATATACATCCTGCTATATCTTCACAAAGGAAAGTGCCAGGAGGGAAAAGTGCAGATTATGCTTAGACTTTCTTGGAACTGCTTCAAATCAACTAGATATCTTTGTGCTGTAAATCTCCCAACAGCCAAACGCAAAAGCAGCAAACATCTCGCTGTATGTCCCACATCGAAAGTGCCAAGAGAGTAATGTAGAGCTTGCTCTCCCTGTCTTTGAGTACTGTTTTCAGTGTCCCGATTACCTCTTTGCTAACATTCTCTTCAGAGCTGCAGTGAAACCAGGAACCACGTGGAGAAGGCACCCACACTGAAAATGCCTGGAAGGACCATTGGGGCTTCTTCTCACTGTCTCTGACATAGGGTTTCACTGTCCCGGGAAAGTCTCTGCTAACACCCTGCAGAGCGCAGTGCCCAATATACAGAAACGTCTTGCGGTATCTCCTACAGGGAAAGTGCCAGGAGGAATTGTGGAGCTTGGTCTCAGTGTCTCTGAGAATTGCTCTCATTATCCGTGTGACCTCTTTGCTAAGACTCTCCAGAGAGACGTCCTCAAAACCAACACACATCTTGACATATCTCCCTCATTGATCGCAGTGTCTCCAGGAACGGCATTCAAGGAGCCAGGAACTTTTCTCCCTCCACTGTCCATTGAGTTTTCCTCAAAACCAATATACATCCTGCTATATCTTCCACATGGAAAGTGCCAGGAGGGAAAAGTGCAGATTATGCTTAGACTTTCTTGGAACTGCTTCAAATCAACTAGATATCTTTGTGCTGTAAATCTCCCAACAGCCAAACGCAAAAGCAGCAAACATCTCGCTGTATGTCCCACATCGAAAGTGCCAAGAGAGTAATGTAGAGCTTGCTCTCCCTGTCTTTGAGTACTGTTTTCAGTGTCCCGATTACCTCTTTGCTAACATTCTCTTCAGAGCTGCAGTGAAACCAGGAACCACGTGGAGAAGGCACCCACACTGAAAATGCCTGGAAGGACCATTGGGGCTTCTTCTCAGTGTCTCTGACATAGGGTTTCACTGTCCCGGGAAAGTCTCTGCTAACACCCTGCAGAGCGCTGTGCCTATATACAGAACCGTCTTGCGGTATCTCCTACAGGGAAAGTGCCAGGAGGAATTGTGGAGCTTGTTCTCAGTGTCTCTGAGAATTGCTCTCATTATCCGTGTGACCTCTTTGCTAAGACTCTCCAGAGAGACGTCCTCAAAACCAACGCACATCTTGACATATCTCCCTCATTGATCGCAGTGTCTCCAGGAACGGCATTCAAGGAGCCAGGAACTTTTCTCCCTACACTGTCCATTGAGTTTTCCTCAAAACCAATATACATCCTGCTATATCTTCACAAAGGAAAGTGCCAGGAGGGAAAAGTGCAGATTATGCTTAGACTTTCTTGGAACTGCTTCAAATCAACTAGATATCTTTGTGCTGTAAATCTCCCAACAGCCAAACGCAAAAGCAGCAAACATCTCGCTGTATGTCCCACATCGAAAGTGCCAAGAGAGTAATGTAGAGCTTGCTCTCCCTGTCTTTGAGTACTGTTTTCAGTGTCCCGATTACCTCTTTGCTAACATTCTCTTCAGAGCTGCAGTGAAACCAGGAACCACGTGGAGAAGGCACCCACACTGAAAATGCCTGGAAGGACCATTGGGGCTTCTTCTCACTGTCTCTGACATAGGGTTTCACTGTCCCGGGAAAGTCTCTGCTAACACCCTGCAGAGCGCAGTGCCCAATATACAGAAACGTCTTGCGGTATCTCCTACAGGGAAAGTGCCAGGAGGAATTGTGGAGCTTGGTCTCAGTGTCTCTGAGAATTGCTCTCATTATCCGTGTGACCTCTTTGCTAAGACTCTCCAGAGAGACGTCCTCAAAACCAACACACATCTTGACATATCTCCCTCATTGATCGCAGTGTCTCCAGGAACGGCATTCAAGGAGCCAGGAACTTTTCTCCCTCCACTGTCCATTGAGTTTTCCTCAAAACCAATATACATCCTGCTATATCTTCCACATGGAAAGTGCCAGGAGGGAAAAGTGCAGATTATGCTTAGACTTTCTTGGAACTGCTTCAAATCAACTAGATATCTTTGTGCTGTAAATCTCCCAACAGCCAAACGCAAAAGCAGCAAACATCTCGCTGTATGTCCCACATCCAAAGTGCCAAGAGAGTAATGTAGAGCTTGCTCTCCCTGTCTTTGAGTACTGTTTTCACTGTCCCGGTTACCTCTTTGCTAACATTCTCTTCAGAGCTGCAGTGAAACCAGGAACCACGTGGAGAAGGCACCCACACTGAAAATGCCTGGAAGGACCATTGGGGCTTCTTCTCACTGTCTCTGACATAGGGTTTCACTGTCCCGGGAAAGTCTCTGCTAACACCCTGCAGAGCGCTGTGCCTATATACAGAACCGTCTTGCGGTATCTCCTACAGGGAAAGTGCCAGGAGGAATTGTGGAGCTTGTTCTCAGTGTCTCTGAGAATTGCTCTCATTATCCGTGTGACCTCTTTGCTAAGACTCTCCAGAGAGACGTCCTCAAAACCAACGCACATCTTGACATATCTCCCTCATTGATCGCAGTGTCTCCAGGAACGGCATTCAAGGAGCCAGGAACTTTTCTCCCTACACTGTCCATTGAGTTTTCCTCAAAACCAATATACATCCTGCTATATCTTCACAAAGGAAAGTGCCAGGAGGGAAAAGTGCAGATTATGCTTAGACTTTCTTGGAACTGCTTCAAATCAACTAGATATCTTTGTGCTGTAAATCTCCCAACAGCCAAACGCAAAAGCAGCAAACATCTCGCTGTATGTCCCACATCGAAAGTGCCAAGAGAGTAATGTAGAGCTTGCTCTCCCTGTCTTTGAGTACTGTTTTCAGTGTCCCGATTACCTCTTTGCTAACATTCTCTTCAGAGCTGCAGTGAAACCAGGAACCACGTGGAGAAGGCACCCACACTGAAAATGCCTGGAAGGACCATTGGGGCTTCTTCTCACTGTCTCTGACATAGGGTTTCACTGTCCCGGGAAAGTCTCTGCTAACACCCTGCAGAGCGCAGTGCCCAATATACAGAAACGTCTTGCGGTATCTCCTACAGGGAAAGTGCCAGGAGGAATTGTGGAGCTTGGTCTCAGTGTCTCTGAGAATTGCTCTCATTATCCGTGTGACCTCTTTGCTAAGACTCTCCAGAGAGACGTCCTCAAAACCAACACACATCTTGACATATCTCCCTCATTGATCGCAGTGTCTCCAGGAACGGCATTCAAGGAGCCAGGAACTTTTCTCCCTCCACTGTCCATTGAGTTTTCCTCAAAACCAATATACATCCTGCTATATCTTCCACATGGAAAGTGCCAGGAGGGAAAAGTGCAGATTATGCTTAGACTTTCTTGGAACTGCTTCAAATCAACTAGATATCTTTGTGCTGTAAATCTCCCAACAGCCAAACGCAAAAGCAGCAAACATCTCGCTGTATGTCCCACATCGAAAGTGCCAAGAGAGTAATGTAGAGCTTGCTCTCCCTGTCTTTGAGTACTGTTTTCAGTGTCCCGATTACCTCTTTGCTAACATTCTCTTCAGAGCTGCAGTGAAACCAGGAACCACGTGGAGAAGGCACCCACACTGAAAATGCCTGGAAGGACCATTGGGGCTTCTTCTCAGTGTCTCTGACATAGGGTTTCACTGTCCCGGGAAAGTCTCTGCTAACACCCTGCAGAGCGCTGTGCCCAATATACAGAAACGTCTTGCGGTATCTCCTACAGGGAAAGTGCCAGGAGGAATTGTGGAGCTTGTTCTCAGTGTCTCTGAGAATTGCTCTCATTATCCGTGTGACCTCTTTGCTAAGACTCTCCAGAGAGCCGTCCTCAAAACCAACACACATCTTGACATATCTCCCTCATTGATCGCAGTGTCTCCAGGAACGGCATTCAAGGAGCCAGGAACTTTTCTCCCTCCACTGTCCATTGAGTTTTCCTCAAAACCAATATACATCCTGCTATATCTTCACAAAGGAAAGTGCCAGGAGGGAGAAGTGGGGATTATGCATAGACTTTCTTGGAACTGCTTCAAATCAACTAGATATCTTTGTGCTGTAAATCTCCCAACAGCCAAACGCAAAAGCAGCAAACATCTCGCTGTATGTCCCACATCCAAAGTGCCAAGAGAGTAATGTAGAGCTTGCTCTCCCTGTCTTTGAGTACTGTTTTCACTGTCCCGATTACCTCTTTGCTAACATTCTCTTCAGAGCTGCAGTGAAACCAGGAACCACGTGGAGAAGGCACCCACACTGAAAATGCCTGGAAGGACCATTGGGGCTTCTTCTCACTGTCTCTGACATAGGGTTTCACTGTCCCGGGAAAGTCTCTGCTAACACCCTGCAGAGCGCAGTGCCCAATATACAGAAACGTCTTGCGGTATCTCCTACAGGGAAAGTGCCAGGAGGAATTGTGGAGCTTGGTCTCAGTGTCTCTGAGAATTGCTCTCATTATCCGTGTGACCTCTTTGCTAAGACTCTCCAGAGAGACGTCCTCAAAACCAACACACATCTTGACATATCTCCCTCATTGATCGCAGTGTCTCCAGGAACGGCATTCAAGGAGCCAGGAACTTTTCTCCCTCCACTGTCCATTGAGTTTTCCTCAAAACCAATATACATCCTGGTATATCTTCACAAAGGAAAGTGCCAGGAGGGAAAAGTGAGGATTGTGTTTAGACTTTCTTGGAACTGCTTCAAATCAACTAGATATCTTTGTGCTGTAAATCTCCCAACAGCCAAACGCAAAAGCAGCAAACATCTCGCTGTATGTCCCACATCGAAAGTGCCAAGAGAGTAATGTAGAGCTTGCTCTCCCTGTCTTTGAGTACTGTTTTCACTGTCCCGGTTACCTCTTTGCTAACATTCTCTTCAGAGCTGCAGTGAAACCAGGAACCACGTGGAGAAGGCACCCACACTGAAAATGCCTGGAAGGACCATTGGGGCTTCTTCTCACTGTCTCTGACATAGGGTTTCACTGTCCCGGGAAAGTCTCTGCTAACACCCTGCAGAGCGCTGTGCCTATATACAGAACCGTCTTGCGGTATCTCCTACAGGGAAAGTGCCAGGAGGAATTGTGGAGCTTGTTCTCAGTGTCTCTGAGAATTGCTCTCATTATCCGTGTGACCTCTTTGCTAAGACTCTCCAGAGAGACGTCCTCAAAACCAACGCACATCTTGACATATCTCCCTCATTGATCGCAGTGTCTCCAGGAACGGCATTCAAGGAGCCAGGAACTTTTCTCCCTACACTGTCCATTGAGTTTTCCTCAAAACCAATATACATCCTGCTATATCTTCACAAAGGAAAGTGCCAGGAGGGAAAAGTGCAGATTATGCTTAGACTTTCTTGGAACTGCTTCAAATCAACTAGATATCTTTGTGCTGTAAATCTCCCAACAGCCAAACGCAAAAGCAGCAAACATCTCGCTGTATGTCCCACATCCAAAGTGCCAAGAGAGTAATGTAGAGCTTGCTCTCCCTGTCTTTGAGTACTGTTTTCAGTGTCCCGATTACCTCTTTGCTAACATTCTCTTCAGAGCTGCAGTGAAACCAGGAACCACGTGGAGAAGGCACCCACACTGAAAATGCCTGGAAGGACCATTGGGGCTTCTTCTCACTGTCTCTGACATAGGGTTTCACTGTCCCGGGAAAGTCTCTGCTAACACCCTGCAGAGCGCTGTGCCCAATATACAGAACCGTCTTGCGGTATCTCCTACAGGGAAAGTGCCAGGAGGAATTGTGGAGCTTGTTCTCAGTGTCTCTGAGAATTGCTCTCATTATCCGTGTGACCTCTTTGCTAAGACTCTCCAGAGAGACGTCCTCAAAACCAACACACATCTTGACATATCTCCCTCATTGATCGCAGTGTCTCCAGGAACGGCATTCAAGGAGCCAGGAACTTTTCTCCCTCCACTGTCCATTGAGTTTTCCTCAAAACCAATATACATCCTGCTATATCTTCACAAAGGAAAGTGCCAGGAGGGAAAAGTGCAGATTATGCTTAGACTTTCTTGGAACTGCTTCAAATCAACTAGATATCTTTGTGCTGTAAATCTCCCAACAGCCAAACGCAAAAGCAGCAAACATCTCGCTGTATGTCCCACATCCAAAGTGCCAAGAGAGTAATGTAGAGCTTGCTCTCCCTGTCTTTGAGTACTGTTTTCAGTGTCCCGGTTACCTCTTTGCTAACATTCTCTTCAGAGCTGCAGTGAAACCAGGAACCACGTGGAGAAGGCACCCACACTGAAAATGCCTGGAAGGACCATTGGGGCTTCTTCTCAGTGTCTCTGACATAGGGTTTCACTGTCCCGGGAAAGTCTCTGCTAACACCCTGCAGAGCGCAGTGCCCAATATACAGAAACGTCTTGCGGTATCTCCTACAGGGAAAGTGCTAGGAGGAATTGTGGAGCTTGTTCTCAGTGTCTCTGAGAATTGCTCTCATTATCCGTGTGACCTCTTTGCTAAGACTCTCCAGAGAGACGTCCTCAAAACCAACACACATCTTGACATATCTCCCTCATTGTTCGCAGTGTCTCCAGGAACGGCATTCAAGGAGCCAGGAACTTTTCTCCCTCCACTGTCCATTGAGTTTTCCTCAAAACCAATATACATCCTGCTATATCTTCACAAAGGAAAGTGCCAGGAGGGAGAAGTGGGGATTATGCTTAGACTTTCTTGGAACTGCTTCAAATCAACTAGATATCTTTGTGCTGTAAATCTCCCAACAGCCAAACGCAAAAGCAGCAAACATCTCGCTGTATGTCCCACATCCAAAGTGCCAAGAGAGTAATGTAGAGCTTGCTCTCCCTGTCTTTGAGTACTGTTTTCACTGTCCCGATTACCTCTTTGCTAACATTCTCTTCAGAGCTGCAGTGAAACCAGGAACCACGTGGAGAAGGCACCCACACTGAAAATGCCTGGAAGGACCATTGGGGCTTCTTCTCACTGTCTCTGACATAGGGTTTCACTGTCCCGGGAAAGTCTCTGCTAACACCCTGCAGAGCGCAGTGCCCAATATACAGAAACGTCTTGCGGTATCTCCTACAGGGAAAGTGCCAGGAGGAATTGTGGAGCTTGGTCTCAGTGTCTCTGAGAATTGCTCTCATTATCCGTGTGACCTCTTTGCTAAGACTCTCCAGAGAGACGTCCTCAAAACCAACACACATCTTGACATATCTCCCTCATTGATCGCAGTGTCTCCAGGAACGGCATTCAAGGAGCCAGGAACTTTTCTCCCTACACTGTCCATTGAGTTTTCCTCAAAACCAATATACATCCTGCTATATCTTCACAAAGGAAAGTGCCAGGAGGGAAAAGTGCAGATTATGCTTAGACTTTCTTGGAACTGCTTCAAATCAACTAGATATCTTTGTGCTGTAAATCTCCCAACAGCCAAACGCAAAAGCAGCAAACATCTCGCTGTATGTCCCACATCGAAAGTGCCAAGAGAGTAATGTAGAGCTTGCTCTCCCTGTCTTTGAGTACTGTTTTCACTGTCCCGGTTACCTCTTTGCTAACATTCTCTTCAGAGCTGCAGTGAAACCAGGAACCACGTGGAGAAGGCACCCACACTGAAAATGCCTGGAAGGACCATTGGGGCTTCTTCTCACTGTCTCTGACATAGGGTTTCACTGTCCCGGGAAAGTCTCTGCTAACACCCTGCAGAGCGCTGTGCCTATATACAGAACCGTCTTGCGGTATCTCCTACAGGGAAAGTGCCAGGAGGAATTGTGGAGCTTGTTCTCAGTGTCTCTGAGAATTGCTCTCATTATCCGTGTGACCTCTTTGCTAAGACTCTCCAGAGAGACGTCCTCAAAACCAACGCACATCTTGACATATCTCCCTCATTGATCGCAGTGTCTCCAGGAACGGCATTCAAGGAGCCAGGAACTTTTCTCCCTACACTGTCCATTGAGTTTTCCTCAAAACCAATATACATCCTGCTATATCTTCACAAAGGAAAGTGCCAGGAGGGAAAAGTGCAGATTATGCTTAGACTTTCTTGGAACTGCTTCAAATCAACTAGATATCTTTGTGCTGTAAATCTCCCAACAGCCAAACGCAAAAGCAGCAAACATCTCGCTGTATGTCCCACATCGAAAGTGCCAAGAGAGTAATGTAGAGCTTGCTCTCCCTGTCTTTGAGTACTGTTTTCACTGTCCCGATTACCTCTTTGCTAACATTCTCTTCAGAGCTGCAGTGAAACCAGGAACCACGTGGAGAAGGCACCCACACTGAAAATGCCTGGAAGGACCATTGGGGCTTCTTCTCACTGTCTCTGACATAGGGTTTCACTGTCCCGGGAAAGTCTCTGCTAACACCCTGCAGAGCGCAGTGCCCAATATACAGAAACGTCTTGCGGTATCTCCTACAGGGAAAGTGCCAGGAGGAATTGTTGAGCTTGGTCTCAGTGTCTCTGAGAATTGCTCTCATTATCCGTGTGACCTCTTTGCTAAGACTCTCCAGAGAGACGTCCTCAAAACCAACACACATCTTGACATATCTCCCTCATTGATCGCAGTGTCTCCAGGAACGGCATTCAAGGAGCCAGGAACTTTTCTCCCTCCTCAGTCCATTGAGTTTTCCTCAAAACCAATATACATCCTGCTATATCTTCCACATGGAAAGTGCCAGGAGGGAAAAGTGCAGATTATGCTTAGACTTTCTTGGAACTGCTTCAAATCAACTAGATATCTTTGTGCTGTAAATCTCCCAACAGCCAAACGCAAAAGCAGCAAACATCTCGCTGTATGTCCCACATCGAAAGTGCCAAGAGAGTAATGTAGAGCTTGCTCTCCCTGTCTTTGAGTACTGTTTTCACTGTCCCGGTTACCTCTTTGCTAACATTCTCTTCAGAGCTGCAGTGAAACCAGGAACCACGTGGAGAAGGCACCCACACTGAAAATGCCTGGAAGGACCATTGGGGCTTCTTCTCACTGTCTCTGACATAGGGTTTCACTGTCCCGGGAAAGTCTCTGCTAACACCCTGCAGAGCGCTGTGCCTATATACAGAACCGTCTTGCGGTATCTCCTACAGGGAAAGTGCCAGGAGGAATTGTGGAGCTTGTTCTCAGTGTCTCTGAGAATTGCTCTCATTATCCGTGTGACCTCTTTGCTAAGACTCTCCAGAGAGACGTCCTCAAAACCAACGCACATCTTGACATATCTCCCTCATTGATCGCAGTGTCTCCAGGAACGGCATTGAAGGAGCCAGGAACTTTTCTCCCTACACTGTCCATTGAGTTTTCCTCAAAACCAATATACATCCTGCTATATCTTCACAAAGGAAAGTGCCAGGAGGGAAAAGTGCAGATTATGCTTAGACTTTCTTGGAACTGCTTCAAATCAACTAGATATCTTTGTGCTGTAAATCTCCCAACAGCCAAACGCAAAAGCAGCAAACATCTCGCTGTATGTCCCACATCCAAAGTGCCAAGAGAGTAATGTAGAGCTTGCTCTCCCTGTCTTTGAGTACTGTTTTCAGTGTCCCGGTTACCTCTTTGCTAACATTCTCTTCAGAGCTGCAGTGAAACCAGGAACCACGTGGAGAAGGCACCCACACTGAAAATGCCTGGAAGGACCATTGGGGCTTCTTCTCAGTGTCTCTGACATAGGGTTTCACTGTCCCGGGAAAGTCTCTGCTAACACCCTGCAGAGCGCAGTGCCCAATATACAGAAACGTCTTGCGGTATCTCCTACAGGGAAAGTGCCAGGAGGAATTGTGGAGCTTGTTCTCAGTGTCTCTGAGAATTGCTCTCATTATCCGTGTGACCTCTTTGCTAAGACTCTCCAGAGAGCCGTCCTCAAAACCAACACACATCTTGACATATCTCCCTCATTGATCGCAGTGTCTCCAGGAACGGCATTCAAGGAGCCAGGAACTTTTCTCCCTCCACTGTCCATTGAGTTTTCCTCAAAACCAATATACATCCTGCTATATCTTCACAAAGGAAAGTGCCAGGAGGGAGAAGTGGGGATTATGCATAGACTTTCTTGGAACTGCTTCAAATCAACTAGATATCTTTGTGCTGTAAATCTCCCAACAGCCAAACGCAAAAGCAGCAAACATCTCGCTGTATGTCCCACATCCAAAGTGCCAAGAGAGTAATGTAGAGCTTGCTCTCCCTGTCTTTGAGTACTGTTTTCACTGTCCCGATTACCTCTTTGCTAACATTCTCTTCAGAGCTGCAGTGAAACCAGGAACCACGTGGAGAAGGCACCCACACTGAAAATGCCTGGAAGGACCATTGGGGCTTCTTCTCACTGTCTCTGACATAGGGTTTCACTGTCCCGGGAAAGTCTCTGCTAACACCCTGCAGAGCGCAGTGCCCAATATACAGAACCGTCTTGCGGTATCTCCTACAGGGAAAGTGCCAGGAGGAATTGTGGAGCTTGTTCTCAGTGTCTCTGAGAATTGCTCTCATTATCCGTGTGACCTCTTTGCTAAGACTCTCCAGAGAGACGTCCTCAAAACCAACACACATCTTGACATATCTCCCTCATTGATCGCAGTGTCTCCAGGAACGGCATTCAAGGAGCCAGGAACTTTTCTCCCTCCACTGTCCATTGAGTTTTCCTCAAAACCAATATACATCCTGCTATATCTTCACAAAGGAAAGTGCCAGGAGGGAAAAGTGAGGATTGTGTTTAGACTTTCTTGGAACTGCTTCAAATCAACTAGATATCTTTGTGCTGTAAATCTCCCAACAGCCAAACGCAAAAGCAGCAAACATCTCGCTGTATGTCCCACATCGAAAGTGCCAAGAGAGTAATGTAGAGCTTGCTCTCCCTGTCTTTGAGTACTGTTTTCACTGTCCCGGTTACCTCTTTGCTAACATTCTCTTCAGAGCTGCAGTGAAACCAGGAACCACGTGGAGAAGGCACCCACACTGAAAATGCCTGGAAGGACCATTGGGGCTTCTTCTCACTGTCTCTGACATAGGGTTTCACTGTCCCGGGAAAGTCTCTGCTAACACCCTGCAGAGCGCAGTGCCTATATACAGAACCGTCTTGCGGTATCTCCTACAGGGAAAGTGCCAGGAGGAATTGTGGAGCTTGTTCTCAGTGTCTCTGAGAATTGCTCTCATTATCCGTGTGACCTCTTTGCTAAGACTCTCCAGAGAGACGTCCTCAAAACCAACGCACATCTTGACATATCTCCCTCATTGATCGCAGTGTCTCCAGGAACGGCATTCAAGGAGCCAGGAACTTTTCTCCCTACACTGTCCATTGAGTTTTCCTCAAAACCAATATACATCCTGCTATATCTTCACAAAGGAAAGTGCCAGGAGGGAAAAGTGCAGATTATGCTTAGACTTTCTTGGAACTGCTTCAAATCAACTAGATATCTTTGTGCTGTAAATCTCCCAACAGCCAAACGCAAAAGCAGCAAACATCTCGCTGTATGTCCCACATCCAAAGTGCCAAGAGAGTAATGTAGAGCTTGCTCTCCCTGTCTTTGAGTACTGTTTTCAGTGTCCCGATTACCTCTTTGCTAACATTCTCTTCAGAGCTGCAGTGAAACCAGGAACCACGTGGAGAAGGCACCCACACTGAAAATGCCTGGAAGGACCATTGGGGCTTCTTCTCACTGTCTCTGACATAGGGTTTCACTGTCCCGGGAAAGTCTCTGCTAACACCCTGCAGAGCGCTGTGCCCAATATACAGAACCGTCTTGCGGTATCTCCTACAGGGAAAGTGCCAGGAGGAATTGTGGAGCTTGGTCTCAGTGTCTCTGAGAATTGCTCTCATTATCCGTGTGACCTCTTTGCTAAGACTCTCCAGAGAGACGTCCTCAAAACCAACACACATCTTGACATATCTCCCTCATTGATCGCAGTGTCTCCAGGAACGGCATTCAAGGAGCCAGGAACTTTTCTCCCTCCACTGTCCATTGAGTTTTCCTCAAAACCAATATACATCCTGCTATATCTTCACAAAGGAAAGTGCCAGGAGGGAAAAGTGCAGATTATGCTTAGACTTTCTTGGAACTGCTTCAAATCAACTAGATATCTTTGTGCTGTAAATCTCCCAACAGCCAAACGCAAAAGCAGCAAACATCTCGCTGTATGTCCCACATTGAAAGTGCCAAGAGAGTAATGTAGAGCTTGCTCTCCCTGTCTTTGAGTACTGTTTTCAGTGTCCCGGTTACCTCTTTGCTAACATTCTCTTCAGAGCTGCAGTGAAACCAGGAACCACGTGGAGAAGGCACCCACACTGAAAATGCCTGGAAGGACCATTGGGGCTTCTTCTCACTGTCTCTGACATAGGGTTTCACTGTCCCGGGAAAGTCTCTGCTAACACCCTGCAGAGCGCAGTGCCCAATATACAGAAACGTCTTGCGGTATCTCCTACAGGGAAAGTGCTAGGAGGAATTGTGGAGCTTGTTCTCAGTGTCTCTGAGAATTGCTCTCATTATCCGTGTGACCTCTTTGCTAAGACTCTCCAGAGAGACGTCCTCAAAACCAACACACATCTTGACATATCTCCCTCATTGTTCGCAGTGTCTCCAGGAACGGCATTCAAGGAGCCAGGAACTTTTCTCCCTCCACTGTCCATTGAGTTTTCCTCAAAACCAATATACATCCTGCTATATCTTCACAAAGGAAAGTGCCAGGAGGGAGAAGTGGGGATTATGCTTAGACTTTCTTGGAACTGCTTCAAATCAACTAGATATCTTTGTGCTGTAAATCTCCCAACAGCCAAACGCAAAAGCAGCAAACATCTCGCTGTATGTCCCACATCCAAAGTGCCAAGAGAGTAATGTAGAGCTTGCTCTCCCTGTCTTTGAGTACTGTTTTCACTGTCCCGATTACCTCTTTGCTAACATTCTCTTCAGAGCTGCAGTGAAACCAGGAACCACGTGGAGAAGGCACCCACACTGAAAATGCCTGGAAGGACCATTGGGGCTTCTTCTCACTGTCTCTGACATAGGGTTTCACTGTCCCGGGAAAGTCTCTGCTAACACCCTGCAGAGCGCAGTGCCCAATATACAGAAACGTCTTGCGGTATCTCCTACAGGGAAAGTGCCAGGAGGAATTGTGGAGCTTGGTCTCAGTGTCTCTGAGAATTGCTCTCATTATCCGTGTGACCTCTTTGCTAAGACTCTCCAGAGAGACGTCCTCAAAACCAACACACATCTTGACATATCTCCCTCATTGATCGCAGTGTCTCCAGGAACGGCATTCAAGGAGCCAGGAACTTTTCTCCCTACACTGTCCATTGAGTTTTCCTCAAAACCAATATACATCCTGCTATATCTTCACAAAGGAAAGTGCCAGGAGGGAAAAGTGCAGATTATGCTTAGACTTTCTTGGAACTGCTTCAAATCAACTAGATATCTTTGTGCTGTAAATCTCCCAACAGCCAAACGCAAAAGCAGCAAACATCTCGCTGTATGTCCCACATCGAAAGTGCCAAGAGAGTAATGTAGAGCTTGCTCTCCCTGTCTTTGAGTACTGTTTTCACTGTCCCGGTTACCTCTTTGCTAACATTCTCTTCAGAGCTGCAGTGAAACCAGGAACCACGTGGAGAAGGCACCCACACTGAAAATGCCTGGAAGGACCATTGGGGCTTCTTCTCACTGTCTCTGACATAGGGTTTCACTGTCCCGGGAAAGTCTCTGCTAACACCCTGCAGAGCGCTGTGCCTATATACAGAACCGTCTTGCGGTATCTCCTACAGGGAAAGTGCCAGGAGGAATTGTGGAGCTTGTTCTCAGTGTCTCTGAGAATTGCTCTCATTATCCGTGTGACCTCTTTGCTAAGACTCTCCAGAGAGACGTCCTCAAAACCAACGCACATCTTGACATATCTCCCTCATTGATCGCAGTGTCTCCAGGAACGGCATTCAAGGAGCCAGGAACTTTTCTCCCTACACTGTCCATTGAGTTTTCCTCAAAACCAATATACATCCTGCTATATCTTCACAAAGGAAAGTGCCAGGAGGGAAAAGTGCAGATTATGCTTAGACTTTCTTGGAACTGCTTCAAATCAACTAGATATCTTTGTGCTGTAAATCTCCCAACAGCCAAACGCAAAAGCAGCAAACATCTCGCTGTATGTCCCACATCCAAAGTGCCAAGAGAGTAATGTAGAGCTTGCTCTCCCTGTCTTTGAGTACTGTTTTCAGTGTCCCGATTACCTCTTTGCTAACATTCTCTTCAGAGCTGCAGTGAAACCAGGAACCACGTGGAGAAGGCACCCACACTGAAAATGCCTGGAAGGACCATTGGGGCTTCTTCTCACTGTCTCTGACATAGGGTTTCACTGTCCCGGGAAAGTCTCTGCTAACACCCTGCAGAGCGCAGTGCCCAATATACAGAAACGTCTTGCGGTATCTCCTACAGGGAAAGTGCCAGGAGGAATTGTGGAGCTTGGTCTCAGTGTCTCTGAGAATTGCTCTCATTATCCGTGTGACCTCTTTGCTAAGACTCTCCAGAGAGACGTCCTCAAAACCAACACACATCTTGACATATCTCCCTCATTGATCGCAGTGTCTCCAGGAACGGCATTCAAGGAGCCAGGAACTTTTCTCCCTCCACTGTCCATTGAGTTTTCCTCAAAACCAATATACATCCTGCTATATCTTCCACATGGAAAGTGCCAGGAGGGAAAAGTGCAGATTATGCTTAGACTTTCTTGGAACTGCTTCAAATCAACTAGATATCTTTGTGCTGTAAATCTCCCAACAGCCAAACGCAAAAGCAGCAAACATCTCGCTGTATGTCCCACATCGAAAGTGCCAAGAGAGTAATGTAGAGCTTGCTCTCCCTGTCTTTGAGTACTGTTTTCACTGTCCCGGTTACCTCTTTGCTAACATTCTCTTCAGAGCTGCAGTGAAACCAGGAACCACGTGGAGAAGGCACCCACACTGAAAATGCCTGGAAGGACCATTGGGGCTTCTTCTCACTGTCTCTGACATAGGGTTTCACTGTCCCGGGAAAGTCTCTGCTAACACCCTGCAGAGCGCTGTGCCTATACACAGAACCGTCTTGCGGTATCTCCTACAGGGAAAGTGCCAGGAGGAATTGTGGAGCTTGTTCTCAGTGTCTCTGAGAATTGCTCTCATTATCCGTGTGACCTCTTTGCTAAGACTCTCCAGAGAGACGTCCTCAAAACCAACGCACATCTTGACATATCTCCCTCATTGATCGCAGTGTCTCCAGGAACGGCATTCAAGGAGCCAGGAACTTTTCTCCCTACACTGTCCATTGAGTTTTCCTCAAAACCAATATACATCCTGCTATATCTTCACAAAGGAAAGTGCCAGGAGGGAAAAGTGCAGATTATGCTTAGACTTTCTTGGAACTGCTTCAAATCAACTAGATATCTTTGTGCTGTAAATCTCCCAACAGCCAAACGCAAAAGCAGCAAACATCTCGCTGTATGTCCCACATCCAAAGTGCCAAGAGAGTAATGTAGAGCTTGCTCTCCCTGTCTTTGAGTACTGTTTTCAGTGTCCCGGTTACCTCTTTGCTAACATTCTCTTCAGAGCTGCAGTGAAACCAGGAACCACGTGGAGAAGGCACCCACACTGAAAATGCCTGGAAGGACCATTGGGGCTTCTTCTCAGTGTCTCTGACATAGGGTTTCACTGTCCCGGGAAAGTCTCTGCTAACACCCTGCAGAGCGCAGTGCCCAATATACAGAAACGTCTTGCGGTATCTCCTACAGGGAAAGTGCCAGGAGGAATTGTGGAGCTTGTTCTCAGTGTCTCTGAGAATTGCTCTCATTATCCGTGTGACCTCTTTGCTAAGACTCTCCAGAGAGCCGTCCTCAAAACCAACACACATCTTGACATATCTCCCTCATTGATCGCAGTGTCTCCAGGAACGGCATTCAAGGAGCCAGGAACTTTTCTCCCTCCACTGTCCATTGAGTTTTCCTCAAAACCAATATACATCCTGCTATATCTTCACAAAGGAAAGTGCCAGGAGGGAGAAGTGGGGATTATGCATAGACTTTCTTGGAACTGCTTCAAATCAACTAGATATCTTTGTGCTGTAAATCTCCCAACAGCCAAACGCAAAAGCAGCAAACATCTCGCTGTATGTCCCACATCCAAAGTGCCAAGAGAGTAATGTAGAGCTTGCTCTCCCTGTCTTTGAGTACTGTTTTCACTGTCCCGATTACCTCTTTGCTAACATTCTCTTCAGAGCTGCAGTGAAACCAGGAACCACGTGGAGAAGGCACCCACACTGAAAATGCCTGGAAGGACCATTGGGGCTTCTTCTCACTGTCTCTGACATAGGGTTTCACTGTCCCGGGAAAGTCTCTGCTAACACCCTGCAGAGCGCAGTGCCCAATATACAGAAACGTCTTGCGGTATCTCCTACAGGGAAAGTGCCAGGAGGAATTGTGGAGCTTGGTCTCAGTGTCTCTGAGAATTGCTCTCATTATCCGTGTGACCTCTTTGCTAAGACTCTCCAGAGAGACGTCCTCAAAACCAACACACATCTTGACATATCTCCCTCATTGATCGCAGTGTCTCCAGGAACGGCATTCAAGGAGCCAGGAACTTTTCTCCCTCCACTGTCCATTGAGTTTTCCTCAAAACCAATATACATCCTGCTATATCTTCACAAAGGAAAGTGCCAGGAGGGAGAAGTGGGGATTATGCATAGACTTTCTTGGAACTGCTTCAAATCAACTAGATATCTTTGTGCTGTAAATCTCCCAACAGCCAAACGCAAAAGCAGCAAACATCTCGCTGTATGTCCCACATCCAAAGTGCCAAGAGAGTAATGTAGAGCTTGCTCTCCCTGTCTTTGAGTACTGTTTTCACTGTCCCGATTACCTCTTTGCTAACATTCTCTTCAGAGCTGCAGTGAAACCAGGAACCACGTGGAGAAGGCACCCACACTGAAAATGCCTGGAAGGACCATTGGGGCTTCTTCTCACTGTCTCTGACATAGGGTTTCACTGTCCCGGGAAAGTCTCTGCTAACACCCTGCAGAGCGCAGTGCCCAATATACAGAAACGTCTTGCGGTATCTCCTACAGGGAAAGTGCCAGGAGGAATTGTTGAGCTTGGTCTCAGTGTCTCTGAGAATTGCTCTCATTATCCGTGTGACCTCTTTGCTAAGACTCTCCAGAGAGACGTCCTCAAAACCAACACACATCTTGACATATCTCCCTCATTGATCGCAGTGTCTCCAGGAACGGCATTCAAGGAGCCAGGAACTTTTCTCCCTCCACTGTCCATTGAGTTTTCCTCAAAACCAATATACATCCTGCTATATCTTCACAAAGGAAAGTGCCAGGAGGGAAAAGTGAGGATTGTGTTTAGACTTTCTTGGAACTGCTTCAAATCAACTAGATATCTTTGTGCTGTAAATCTCCCAACAGCCAAACGCAAAAGCAGCAAACATCTCGCTGTATGTCCCACATCGAAAGTGCCAAGAGAGTAATGTAGAGCTTGCTCTCCCTGTCTTTGAGTACTGTTTTCACTGTCCCGGTTACCTCTTTGCTAACATTCTCTTCAGAGCTGCAGTGAAACCAGGAACCACGTGGAGAAGGCACCCACACTGAAAATGCCTGGAAGGACCATTGGGGCTTCTTCTCACTGTCTCTGACATAGGGTTTCACTGTCCCGGGAAAGTCTCTGCTAACACCCTGCAGAGCGCTGTGCCTATATACAGAACCGTCTTGCGGTATCTCCTACAGGGAAAGTGCCAGGAGGAATTGTGGAGCTTGTTCTCAGTGTCTCTGAGAATTGCTCTCATTATCCGTGTGACCTCTTTGCTAAGACTCTCCAGAGAGACGTCCTCAAAACCAACGCACATCTTGACATATCTCCCTCATTGATCGCAGTGTCTCCAGGAACGGCATTCAAGGAGCCAGGAACTTTTCTCCCTACACTGTCCATTGAGTTTTCCTCAAAACCAATATACATCCTGCTATATCTTCACAAAGGAAAGTGCCAGGAGGGAAAAGTGCAGATTATGCTTAGACTTTCTTGGAACTGCTTCAAATCAACTAGATATCTTTGTGCTGTAAATCTCCCAACAGCCAAACGCAAAAGCAGCAAACATCTCGCTGTATGTCCCACATCGAAAGTGCCAAGAGAGTAATGTAGAGCTTGCTCTCCCTGTCTTTGAGTACTGTTTTCAGTGTCCCGATTACCTCTTTGCTAACATTCTCTTCAGAGCTGCAGTGAAACCAGGAACCACGTGGAGAAGGCACCCACACTGAAAATGCCTGGAAGGACCATTGGGGCTTCTTCTCAGTGTCTCTGACATAGGGTTTCACTGTCCCGGGAAAGTCTCTGCTAACACCCTGCAGAGCGCAGTGCCCAATATACAGAACCGTCTTGCGGTATCTCCTACAGGGAAAGTGCCAGGAGGAATTGTGGAGCTTGTTCTCAGTGTCTCTGAGAATTGCTCTCATTATCCGTGTGACCTCTTTGCTAAGACTCTCCAGAGAGCCGTCCTCAAAACCAACACACATCTTGACATATCTCCCTCATTGTTCGCAGTGTCTCCAGGAACGGCATTCAAGGAGCCAGGAACTTTTCTCCCTCCACTGTCCATTGAGTTTTCCTCAAAACCAATATACATCCTGCTATATCTTCACAAAGGAAAGTGCCAGGAGGGAGAAGTGGGGATTATGCTTAGACTTTCTTGGAACTGCTTCAAATCAACTAGATATCTTTGTGCTGTAAATCTCCCAACAGCCAAACGCAAAAGCAGCAAACATCTCGCTGTATGTCCCACATCCAAAGTGCCAAGAGAGTAATGTAGAGCTTGCTCTCCCTGTCTTTGAGTACTGTTTTCACTGTCCCGGTTACCTCTTTGCTAACATTCTCTTCAGAGCTGCAGTGAAACCAGGAACCACGTGGAGAAGGCACCCACACTGAAAATGCCTGGAAGGAACATTGGGGCTTCTTCTCAGTGTCTCTGACATAGGGTTTCACTGTCCCGGGAAAGTCTCTGCTAACACCCTGCAGAGCGCAGTGCCCAATATACAGAAACGTCTTGCGGTATCTCCTACAGGGAAAGTGCCAGGAGGAATTGTGGAGCTTGTTCTCAGTGTCTCTGAGAATTGCTCTCATTATCCGTGTGACCTCTTTGCTAAGACTCTCCAGAGAGACGTCCTCAAAACCAACACACATCTTGACATATCTCCCTCATTGATCGCAGTGTCTCCAGGAACGGCATTGAAGGAGCCAGGAACTTTTCTCCCTACACTGTCCATTGAGTTTTCCTCAAAACCAATATACATCCTGCTATATCTTCACAAAGGAAAATGCCAGGAGGGAAAAGTGCAGATTATGCTTAGACTTTCTTGGAACTGCTTCAAATCAACTAGATATCTTTGTGCTGTAAATCTCCCAACAGCCAAACGCAAAAGCAGCAAACATCTCGCTGTATGTCCCACATCCAAAGTGCCAAGAGAGTAATGTAGAGCTTGCTCTCCCTGTCTTTGAGTACTGTTTGCACTGTCCCGGTTACCTCTTTGCTAACATTCTCTTCAGAGCTGCAGTGAAACCAGGAACCACGTGGAGAAGGCACCCACACTGAAAATGCCTGGAAGGAACATTGGGGCTTCTTCTCACTGTCTCTGACATAGGGTTTCACTGTCCCGGGAAAGTCTCTGCTAACACCCTGCAGAGCGCAGTGCCTATATACAGAAACGTCTTGCGGTATCTCCTACAGGGAAAGTGCCAGGAGGAATTGTGGAGCTTGTTCTCAGTGTCTCTGAGAATTGCTCTCATTATCCGTGTGACCGCTTTGCTAAGACTCTCCAGAGAGCCGTCCTCAAAACCAACACACATCTTGACATATCTCCCTCATTGATCGCAGTGTCTCCAGGAACGGCATTCAAGGAGCCAGGAACTTTTCTCCCTCCACTGTCCATTGAGTTTTCCTCAAAACCAATATACATCCTGCTATATCTTCACAAAGGAAAGTGCCAGGAGGGAAAAGTGAGGATTGTGTTTAGACTTTCTTGGAACTGCTTCAAATCAACTAGATATCTTTGTGCTGTAAATCTCCCAACAGCCAAACGCAAAAGCAGCAAACATCTCGCTGTATGTCCCACATCCAAAGTGCCAAGAGAGTAATGTAGAGCTTGCTCTCCCTGTCTTTGAGTACTGTTTTCACTGTCCCGATTACCTCTTTGCTAACATTCTCTTCAGAGCTGCAGTGAAACCAGGAACCACGTGGAGAAGGCACCCACACTGAAAATGCCTGGAAGGAACATTGGGGCTTCTTCTCAGTGTCTCTGACATAGGGTTTCACTGTCCCGGGAAAGTCTCTGCTAACACCCTGCAGAGCGCAGTGCCCAATATACAGAAACGTCTTGCGGTATCTCCTACAGGGAAAGTGCCAGGAGGAATTGTGGAGCTTGTTCTCAGTGTCTCTGAGAATTGCTCTCATTATCCGTGTGACCTCTTTGCTAAGACTCTCCAGAGAGACGTCCTCAAAACCAACGCACATCTTGACATATCTCCCTCATTGATCGCAGTGTCTCCAGGAACGGCATTGAAGGAGCCAGGAACTTTTCTCCCTACACTGTCCATTGAGTTTTCCTCAAAACCAATATACATCCTGCTATATCTTCCACATGGAAAGTGCCAGGAGGGAAAAGTGCAGATTATGCTTAGACTTTCTTGGAACTGCTTCAAATCAACTAGATATCTTTGTGCTGTAAATCTCCCAACAGCCAAACGCAAAAGCAGCAAACATCTCGCTGTATGTCCCACATTGAAAGTGCCAAGAGAGTAATGTAGAGCTTGCTCTCCCTGTCTTTGAGTACTGTTTTCACTGTCCCGGTTACCTCTTTGCTAACATTCTCTTCAGAGCTGCAGTGAAACCAGGAACCACGTGGAGAAGGCACCCACACTGAAAATGCCTGGAAGGAACATTGGGGCTTCTTCTCACTGTCTCTGACATAGGGTTTCACTGTCCCGGGAAAGTCTCTGCTAACAACCTGCAGAGCGCAGTGCCTATATACAGAAACGTCTTGCGGTATCTCCTACAGGGAAAGTGCCAGGAGGAATTGTGGAGCTTGTTCTCAGTGTCTCTGAGAATTGCTCTCATTATCCGTGTGACCTCTTTGCTAAGACTCTCCAGAGAGCCGTCCTCAAAACCAACACACATCTTGACATATCTCCCTCATTGATCGCAGTGTCTCCAGGAACGGCATTCAAGGAGCCAGGAACTTTTCTCCCTCCACTGTCCATTGAGTTTTCCTCAAAACCAATATACATCCTGCTATATATTCACAAAGGAAAGTGCCAGGAGGGAAAAGTGAGGATTGTGTTTAGACTTTCTTGGAACTGCTTCAAATCAACTAGATATCTTTGTGCTGTAAATCTCCCAACAGCCAAACGCAAAAGCAGCAAACATCTCGCTGTATGTCCCACATCGAAAGTGCCAAGAGAGTAATGTAGAGCTTGCTCTCCCTGTCTTTGAGTACTGTTTTCACTGTCCCGGTTACCTCTTTGCTAACATTCTCTTCAGAGCTGCAGTGAAACCAGGAACCACGTGGAGAAGGCACCCACACTGAAAATGCCTGGAAGGAACATTGGGGCTTCTTCTCAGTGTCTCTGACATAGGGTTTCACTGTCCCGGGAAAGTCTCTGCTAACACCCTGCAGAGCGCAGTGCCCAATATACAGAACCGTCTTGCGGTATCTCCTACAGGGAAAGTGCCAGGAGGAATTGTGGAGCTTGTTCTCAGTGTCTCTGAGAATTGCTCTCATTATCCGTGTGACCTCTTTGCTAAGACTCTCCAGAGAGACGTCCTCAAAACCAACACACATCTTGACATATCTCCCTCATTGATCGCAGTGTCTCCAGGAACGGCATTCAAGGAGCCAGGAACTTTTCTCCCTCCACTGTCCATTGAGTTTTCCTCAAAACCAATATACATCCTGCTATATCTTCCACATGGAAAGTGCCAGGAGGGAAAAGTGCCGATTATGCTTAGACTTTCTTGGAACTGCTTCAAATCAACTAGATATCTTTGTGCTGTAAATCTCCCAACAGCCAAACGCAAAAGCAGCAAACATCTCGCTGTATGTCCCACATTGAAAGTGCCAAGAGAGTAATGTAGAGCTTGCTCTCCCTGTCTTTGAGTACTGTTTTCACTGTCCCGGTTACCTCTTTGCTAACATTCTCTTCAGAGCTGCAGTGAAACCAGGAACCACGTGGAGAAGGCACCCACACTGAAAATGCCTGGAAGGACCATTGGGGCTTCTTCTCAGTGTCTCTGACATAGGGTTTCACTGTCCCGGGAAAGTCTCTGCTAACACCCTGCAGAGCGCAGTGCCCAATATACAGAAACGTCTTGCGGTATCTCCTACAGGGAAAGTGCCAGGAGGAATTGTGGAGCTTGTTCTCAGTGTCTCTGAGAATTGCTCTCATTATCCGTGTGACCTCTTTGCTAAGACTCTCCAGAGAGCCGTCCTCAAAACCAACACACATCTTGACATATCTCCCTCATTGTTCGCAGTGTCTCCAGGAACGGCATTCAAGGAGCCAGGAACTTTTCTCCCTCCACTGTCCATTGAGTTTTCCTCAAAACCAATATACATCCTGCTATATCTTCACAAAGGAAAGTGCCAGGAGGGAAAAGTGCAGATTATGCTTAGACTTTCTTGGAACTGCTTCAAATCAACTAGATATCTTTGTGCTGTAAATCTCCCAACAGCCAAACGCAAAAGCAGCAAACATCTCGCTGTATGTCCCACATCCAAAGTGCCAAGAGAGTAATGTAGAGCTTGCTCTCCCTGTCTTTGAGTACTGTTTTCACTGTCCCGGTTACCTCTTTGCTAACATTCTCTTCAGAGCTGCAGTGAAACCAGGAACCACGTGGAGAAGGCACCCACACTGAAAATGCCTGGAAGGACCATTGGGGCTTCTTCTCACTGTCTCTGACATAGGGTTTCACTGTCCCGGGAAAGTCTCTGCTAACACCCTGCAGAGCGCAGTGCCCAATATACAGAAACGTCTTGCGGTATCTCCTACAGGGAAAGTGCCAGGAGGAATTGTGGAGCTTGTTCTCAGTGTCTCTGAGAATTGCTCTCATTATCCGTGTGACCTCTTTGCTAAGACTCTCCAGAGAGACGTCCTCAAAACCAACACACATCTTGACATATCTCCCTCATTGATCGCAGTGTCTCCAGGAACGGCATTGAAGGAGCCAGGAACTTTTCTCCCTACACTGTCCATTGAGTTTTCCTCAAAACCAATATACATCCTGCTATATCTTCACAAAGGAAAATGCCAGGAGGGAAAAGTGCAGATTATGCTTAGACTTTCTTGGAACTGCTTCAAATCAACTAGATATCTTTGTGCTGTAAATCTCCCAACAGCCAAACGCAAAAGCAGCAAACATCTCGCTGTATGTCCCACATCCAAAGTGCCAAGAGAGTAATGTAGAGCTTGCTCTCCCTGTCTTTGAGTACTGTTTGCACTGTCCCGGTTACCTCTTTGCTAACATTCTCTTCAGAGCTGCAGTGAAACCAGGAACCACGTGGAGAAGGCACCCACACTGAAAATGCCTGGAAGGACCATTGGGGCTTCTTCTCACTGTCTCTGACATAGGGTTTCACTGTCCCGGGAAAGTCTCTGCTAACACCCTGCAGAGCGCAGTGCCCAATATACAGAACCGTCTTGCGGTATCTCCTACAGGGAAAGTGCCAGGAGGAATTGTGGAGCTTGGTCTCAGTGTCTCTGAGAATTGCTCTCATTATCCGTGTGACCTCTTTGCTAAGACTCTCCAGAGAGACGTCCTCAAAACCAACACACATCTTGACATATCTCCCTCATTGATCACAGTGTCTCCAGGAACGGCATTCAAGGAGCCAGGAACTTTTCTCCCTCCACTGTCCATTGAGTTTTCCTCAAAACCAATATACATCCTGCTATATCTTCACAAAGGAAAGTGCCAGGAGGGAGAAGTGGGGATTATGCATAGACTTTCTTGGAACTGCTTCAAATCAACTAGATATCTTTGTGCTGTAAATCTCCCAACAGCCAAACGCAAAAGCAGCAAACATCTCGCTGTATGTCCCACATCCAAAGTGCCAAGAGAGTAATGTAGAGCTTGCTCTCCCTGTCTTTGAGTACTGTTTTCACTGTCCCGATTACCTCTTTGCTAACATTCTCTTCAGAGCTGCAGTGAAACCAGGAACCACGTGGAGAAGGCACCCACACTGAAAATGCCTGGAAGGAACATTGGGGCTTCTTCTCAGTGTCTCTGACATAGGGTTTCACTGTCCCGGGAAAGTCTCTGCTAACACCCTGCAGAGCGCAGTGCCCAATATACAGAAACGTCTTGCGGTATCTCCTACAGGGAAAGTGCCAGGAGGAATTGTGGAGCTTGTTCTCAGTGTCTCTGAGAATTGCTCTCATTATCCGTGTGACCTCTTTGCTAAGACTCTCCAGAGAGACGTCCTCAAAACCAACACACATCTTGACATATCTCCCTCATTGATCGCAGTGTCTCCAGGAACGGCATTGAAGGAGCCAGGAACTTTTCTCCCTCCACTGTCCATTGAGTTTTCCTCAAAACCAATATACATCCTGCTATATCTTCACAAAGGAAAATGCCAGGAGGGAAAAGTGCAGATTATGCTTAGACTTTCTTGGAACTGCTTCAAATCAACTAGATATCTTTGTGCTGTAAATCTCCCAACAGCCAAACGCAAAAGCAGCAAACATCTCGCTGTATGTCCCACATCCAAAGTGCCAAGAGAGTAATGTAGAGCTTGCTCTCCCTGTCTTTGAGTACTGTTTGCACTGTCCCGGTTACCTCTTTGCTAACATTCTCTTCAGAGCTGCAGTGAAACCAGGAACCACGTGGAGAAGGCACCCACACTGAAAATGCCTGGAAGGACCATTGGGGCTTCTTCTCACTGTCTCTGACATAGGGTTTCACTGTCCCGGGAAAGTCTCTGCTAACACCCTGCAGAGCGCAGTGCCCAATATACAGAACCGTCTTGCGGTATCTCCTACAGGGAAAGTGCCAGGAGGAATTGTGGAGCTTGTTCTCAGTGTCTCTGAGAATTGCTCTCATTATCCGTGTGACCTCTTTGCTAAGACTCTCCAGAGAGACGTCCTCAAAACCAACACACATCTTGACATATCTCCCTCATTGATCGCAGTGTCTCCAGGAACGGCATTCAAGGAGCCAGGAACTTTTCTCCCTCCACTGTCCATTGAGTTTTCCTCAAAACCAATATACATCCTGCTATATCTTCACAAAGGAAAGTGCCAGGAGGGAAAAGTGCAGATTATGCTTAGACTTTCTTGGAACTGCTTCAAATCAACTAGATATCTTTGTGCTGTAAATCTCCCAACAGCCAAACGCAAAAGCAGCAAACATCTCGCTGTATGTCCCACATCCAAAGTGCCAAGAGAGTAATGTAGAGCTTGCTCTCCCTGTCTTTGAGTACTGTTTTCACTGTCCCGGTTACCTCTTTGCTAACATTCTCTTCAGAGCTGCAGTGAAACCAGGAACCACGTGGAGAAGGCACCCACACTGAAAATGCCTGGAAGGAACATTGGGGCTTCTTCTCAGTGTCTCTGACATAGGGTTTCACTGTCCCGGGAAAGTCTCTGCTAACACCCTGCAGAGCGCAGTGCCCAATATACAGAAACGTCTTGCGGTATCTCCTACAGGGAAAGTGCCAGGAGGAATTGTGGAGCTTGTTCTCAGTGTCTCTGAGAATTGCTCTCATTATCCGTGTGACCTCTTTGCTAAGACTCTCCAGAGAGACGTCCTCAAAACCAACACACATCTTGACATATCTCCCTCATTGATCGCAGTGTCTCCAGGAACGGCATTGAAGGAGCCAGGAACTTTTCTCCCTACACTGTCCATTGAGTTTTCCTCAAAACCAATATACATCCTGCTATATCTTCACAAAGGAAAATGCCAGGAGGGAAAAGTGCAGATTATGCTTAGACTTTCTTGGAACTGCTTCAAATCAACTAGATATCTTTGTGCTGTAAATCTCCCAACAGCCAAACGCAAAAGCAGCAAACATCTCGCTGTATGTCCCACATTGAAAGTGCCAAGAGAGTAATGTAGAGCTTGCTCTCCCTGTCTTTGAGTACTGTTTGCACTGTCCCGGTTACCTCTTTGCTAACATTCTCTTCAGAGCTGCAGTGAAACCAGGAACCACGTGGAGAAGGCACCCACACTGAAAATGCCTGGAAGGACCATTGGGGCTTCTTCTCAGTGTCTCTGACATAGGGTTTCACTGTCCCGGGAAAGTCTCTGCTAACACCCTGCAGAGCGCAGTGCCCAATATACAGAAACGTCTTGCGGTATCTCCTACAGGGAAAGTGCCAGGAGGAATTGTGGAGCTTGTTCTCAGTGTCTCTGAGAATTGCTCTCATTATCCGTGTGACCTCTTTGCTAAGACTCTCCAGAGAGCCGTCCTCAAAACCAACACACATCTTGACATATCTCCCTCATTGTTCGCAGTGTCTCCAGGAACGGCATTCAAGGAGCCAGGAACTTTTCTCCCTCCACTGTCCATTGAGTTTTCCTCAAAACCAATATACATCCTGCTATATCTTCACAAAGGAAAGTGCCAGGAGGGAAAAGTGCAGATTATGCTTAGACTTTCTTGGAACTGCTTCAAATCAACTAGATATCTTTGTGCTGTAAATCTCCCAACAGCCAAACGCAAAAGCAGCAAACATCTCGCTGTATGTCCCACATCCAAAGTGCCAAGAGAGTAATGTAGAGCTTGCTCTCCCTGTCTTTGAGTACTGTTTGCACTGTCCCGGTTACCTCTTTGCTAACATTCTCTTCAGAGCTGCAGTGAAACCAGGAACCACGTGGAGAAGGCACCCACACTGAAAATGCCTGGAAGGACCATTGGGGCTTCTTCTCACTGTCTCTGACATAGGGTTTCACTGTCCCGGGAAAGTCTCTGCTAACACCCTGCAGAGCGCTGTGCCCAATATACAGAAACGTCTTGCGGTATCTCCTACAGGGAAAGTGCCAGGAGGAATTGTGGAGCTTGGTCTCAGTGTCTCTGAGAATTGCTCTCATTATCCGTGTGACCTCTTTGCTAAGACTCTCCAGAGAGACGTCCTCAAAACCAACACACATCTTGACATATCTCCCTCATTGATCACAGTGTCTCCAGGAACGGCATTCAAGGAGCCAGGAACTTTTCTCCCTCCACTGTCCATTGAGTTTTCCTCAAAACCAATATACATCCTGCTATATCTTCACAAAGGAAAGTGCCAGGAGGGAAAAGTGCAGATTATGCTTAGACTTTCTTGGAACTGCTTCAAATCAACTAGATATCTTTGTGCTGTAAATCTCCCAACAGCCAAACGCAAAAGCAGCAAACATCTCGCTGTATGTCCCACATCCAAAGTGCCAAGAGAGTAATGTAGAGCTTGCTCTCCCTGTCTTTGAGTACTGTTTTCACTGTCCCGATTACCTCTTTGCTAACATTCTCTTCAGAGCTGCAGTGAAACCAGGAACCACGTGGAGAAGGCACCCACACTGAAAATGCCTGGAAGGACCATTGGGGCTTCTTCTCACTGTCTCTGACATAGGGTTTCACTGTCCCGGGAAAGTCTCTGCTAACACCCTGCAGAGCGCAGTGCCCAATATACAGAAACGTCTTGCGGTATCTCCTACAGGGAAAGTGCCAGGAGGAATTGTGGAGCTTGGTCTCAGTGTCTCTGAGAATTGCTCTCATTATCCGTGTGACCTCTTTGCTAAGACTCTCCAGAGAGACGTCCTCAAAACCAACACACATCTTGACATATCTCCCTCATTGATCGCAGTGTCTCCAGGAACGGCATTCAAGGAGCCAGGAACTTTTCTCCCTCCACTGTCCATTGAGTTTTCCTCAAAACCAATATACATCCTGCTATATCTTCACAAAGGAAAGTGCCAGGAGGGAAAAGTGCAGATTATGCTTAGACTTTCTTGGAACTGCTTCAAATCAACTAGATATCTTTGTGCTGTAAATCTCCCAACAGCCAAACGCAAAAGCAGCAAACATCTCGCTGTATGTCCCACATCCAAAGTGCCAAGAGAGTAATGTAGAGCTTGCTCTCCCTGTCTTTGAGTACTGTTTTCACTGTCCCGGTTACCTCTTTGCTAACATTCTCTTCAGAGCTGCAGTGAAACCAGGAACCACGTGGAGAAGGCACCCACACTGAAAATGCCTGGAAGGAACATTGGGGCTTCTTCTCAGTGTCTCTGACATAGGGTTTCACTGTCCCGGGAAAGTCTCTGCTAACACCCTGCAGAGCGCAGTGCCCAATATACAGAAACGTCTTGCGGTATCTCCTACAGGGAAAGTGCCAGGAGGAATTGTGGAGCTTGTTCTCAGTGTCTCTGAGAATTGCTCTCATTATCCGTGTGACCTCTTTGCTAAGACTCTCCAGAGAGACGTCCTCAAAACCAACACACATCTTGACATATCTCCCTCATTGATCGCAGTGTCTCCAGGAACGGCATTGAAGGAGCCAGGAACTTTTCTCCCTACACTGTCCATTGAGTTTTCCTCAAAACCAATATACATCCTGCTATATCTTCACAAAGGAAAATGCCAGGAGGGAAAAGTGCAGATTATGCTTAGACTTTCTTGGAACTGCTTCAAATCAACTAGATATCTTTGTGCTGTAAATCTCCCAACAGCCAAACGCAAAAGCAGCAAACATCTCGCTGTATGTCCCACATCCAAAGTGCCAAGAGAGTAATGTAGAGCTTGCTCTCCCTGTCTTTGAGTACTGTTTGCACTGTCCCGGTTACCTCTTTGCTAACATTCTCTTCAGAGCTGCAGTGAAACCAGGAACCACGTGGAGAAGGCACCCACACTGAAAATGCCTGGAAGGACCATTGGGGCTTCTTCTCACTGTCTCTGACATAGGGTTTCACTGTCCCGGGAAAGTCTCTGCTAACACCCTGCAGAGCGCAGTGCCCAATATACAGAACCGTCTTGCGGTATCTCCTACAGGGAAAGTGCCAGGAGGAATTGTGGAGCTTGTTCTCAGTGTCTCTGAGAATTGCTCTCATTATCCGTGTGACCTCTTTGCTAAGACTCTCCAGAGAGACGTCCTCAAAACCAACACACATCTTGACATATCTCCCTCATTGATCGCAGTGTCTCCAGGAACGGCATTCAAGGAGCCAGGAACTTTTCTCCCTCCACTGTCCATTGAGTTTTCCTCAAAACCAATATACATCCTGCTATATCTTCACAAAGGAAAGTGCCAGGAGGGAAAAGTGCAGATTATGCTTAGACTTTCTTGGAACTGCTTCAAATCAACTAGATATCTTTGTGCTGTAAATCTCCCAACAGCCAAACGCAAAAGCAGCAAACATCTCGCTGTATGTCCCACATCCAAAGTGCCAAGAGAGTAATGTAGAGCTTGCTCTCCCTGTCTTTGAGTACTGTTTTCACTGTCCCGGTTACCTCTTTGCTAACATTCTCTTCAGAGCTGCAGTGAAACCAGGAACCACGTGGAGAAGGCACCCACACTGAAAATGCCTGGAAGGAACATTGGGGCTTCTTCTCAGTGTCTCTGACATAGGGTTTCACTGTCCCGGGAAAGTCTCTGCTAACACCCTGCAGAGCGCAGTGCCCAATATACAGAAACGTCTTGCGGTATCTCCTACAGGGAAAGTGCCAGGAGGAATTGTGGAGCTTGTTCTCAGTGTCTCTGAGAATTGCTCTCATTATCCGTGTGACCTCTTTGCTAAGACTCTCCAGAGAGACGTCCTCAAAACCAACACACATCTTGACATATCTCCCTCATTGATCGCAGTGTCTCCAGGAACGGCATTGAAGGAGCCAGGAACTTTTCTCCCTACACTGTCCATTGAGTTTTCCTCAAAACCAATATACATCCTGCTATATCTTCACAAAGGAAAATGCCAGGAGGGAAAAGTGCAGATTATGCTTAGACTTTCTTGGAACTGCTTCAAATCAACTAGATATCTTTGTGCTGTAAATCTCCCAACAGCCAAACGCAAAAGCAGCAAACATCTCGCTGTATGTCCCACATCGAAAGTGCCAAGAGAGTAATGTAGAGCTTGCTCTCCCTGTCTTTGAGTACTGTTTGCACTGTCCCGGTTACCTCTTTGCTAACATTCTCTTCAGAGCTGCAGTGAAACCAGGAACCACGTGGAGAAGGCACCCACACTGAAAATGCCTGGAAGGAACATTGGGGCTTCTTCTCAGTGTCTCTGACATAGGGTTTCACTGTCCCGGGAAAGTCTCTGCTAACACCCTGCAGAGCGCAGTGCCTATATACAGAACCGTCTTGCGGTATCTCCTACAGGGAAAGTGCCAGGAGGAATTGTGGAGCTTGTTCTCAGTGTCTCTGAGAATTGCTCTCATTATCCGTGTGACCGCTTTGCTAAGACTCTCCAGAGAGCCGTCCTCAAAACCAACACACATCTTGACATATCTCCCTCATTGATCGCAGTGTCTCCAGGAACGGCATTCAAGGAGCCAGGAACTTTTCTCCCTCCACTGTCCATTGAGTTTTCCTCAAAACCAATATACATCCTGCTATATCTTCACAAAGGAAAGTGCCAGGAGGGAAAAGTGAGGATTGTGTTTAGACTTTCTTGGAACTGCTTCAAATCAACTAGATATCTTTGTGCTGTAAATCTCCCAACAGCCAAACGCAAAAGCAGCAAACATCTCGCTGTATGTCCCACATCGAAAGTGCCAAGAGAGTAATGTAGAGCTTGCTCTCCCTGTCTTTGAGTACTGTTTTCACTGTCCCGATTACCTCTTTGCTAACATTCTCTTCAGAGCTGCAGTGAAACCAGGAACCACGTGGAGAAGGCACCCACACTGAAAATGCCTGGAAGGAACATTGGGGCTTCTTCTCAGTGTCTCTGACATAGGGTTTCACTGTCCCGGGAAAGTCTCTGCTAACACCCTGCAGAGCGCAGTGCCCAATATACAGAACCGTCTTGCGGTATCTCCTACAGGGAAAGTGCCAGGAGGAATTGTGGAGCTTGTTCTCAGTGTCTCTGAGAATTGCTCTCATTATCCGTGTGACCTCTTTGCTAAGACTCTCCAGAGAGACGTCCTCAAAACCAACGCACATCTTGACATATCTCCCTCATTGATCGCAGTGTCTCCAGGAACGGCATTGAAGGAGCCAGGAACTTTTCTCCCTACACTGTCCATTGAGTTTTCCTCAAAACCAATATACATCCTGCTATATCTTCACAAAGGAAAATGCCAGGAGGGAAAAGTGCAGATTATGCTTAGACTTTCTTGGAACTGCTTCAAATCAACTAGATATCTTTGTGCTGTAAGTCTCCCAACAGCCAAACGCAAAAGCAGCAAACATCTCGCTGTATGTCCCACATTGAAAGTGCCAAGAGAGTAATGTAGAGCTTGCTCTCCCTGTCTTTGAGTACTGTTTTCACTGTCCCGGTTACCTCTTTGCTAACATTCTCTTCAGAGCTGCAGTGAAACCAGGAACCACGTGGAGAAGGCACCCACACTGAAAATGCCTGGAAGGAACATTGGGGCTTCTTCTCACTGTCTCTGACATAGGGTTTCACTGTCCCGGGAAAGTCTCTGCTAACACCCTGCAGAGCGCAGTGCCTATATACAGAAACGTCTTGCGGTATCTCCTACAGGGAAAGTGCCAGGAGGAATTGTGGAGCTTGTTCTCAGTGTCTCTGAGAATTGCTCTCATTATCCGTGTGACCGCTTTGCTAAGACTCTCCAGAGAGCCGTCCTCAAAACCAACACACATCTTGACATATCTCCCTCATTGATCGCAGTGTCTCCAGGAACGGCATTCAAGGAGCCAGGAACTTTTCTCCCTCCACTGTCCATTGAGTTTTCCTCAAAACCAATATACATCCTGCTATATCTTCACAAAGGAAAGTGCCAGGAGGGAAAAGTGAGGATTGTGTTTAGACTTTCTTGGAACTGCTTCAAATCAACTAGATATCTTTGTGCTGTAAATCTCCCAACAGCCAAACGCAAAAGCAGCAAACATCTCGCTGTATGTCCCACATCCAAAGTGCCAAGAGAGTAATGTAGAGCTTGCTCTCCCTGTCTTTGAGTACTGTTTTCACTGTCCCGATTACCTCTTTGCTAACATTCTCTTCAGAGCTGCAGTGAAACCAGGAACCACGTGGAGAAGGCACCCACACTGAAAATGCCTGGAAGGAACATTGGGGCTTCTTCTCAGTGTCTCTGACATAGGGTTTCACTGTCCCGGGAAAGTCTCTGCTAACACCCTGCAGAGCGCAGTGCCCAATATACAGAAACGTCTTGCGGTATCTCCTACAGGGAAAGTGCCAGGAGGAATTGTGGAGCTTGTTCTCAGTGTCTCTGAGAATTGCTCTCATTATCCGTGTGACCTCTTTGCTAAGACTCTCCAGAGAGACGTCCTCAAAACCAACGCACATCTTGACATATCTCCCTCATTGATCGCAGTGTCTCCAGGAACGGCATTCAAGGAGCCAGGAACTTTTCTCCCTCCACTGTCCATTGAGTTTTCCTCAAAACCAATATACATCCTGCTATATCTTCACAAAGGAAAGTGCCAGGAGGGAAAAGTGCAGATTATGCTTAGACTTTCTTGGAACTGCTTCAAATCAACTAGATATCTTTGTGCTGTAAATCTCCCAACAGCCAAATGCAAAAGCAGCAAACATCTCGCTGTATGTCCCACATCGAAAGTGCCAAGAGAGTAATGTAGAGCTTGCTCTCCCTGTCTTTGAGTACTGTTTTCAGTGTCCCGATTACCTCTTTGCTAACATTCTCTTCAGAGCTGCAGTGAAACCAGGAACCACGTGGAGAAGGCACCCACACTGAAAATGCCTGGAAGGACCATTGGGGCTTCTTCTCACTGTCTCTGACATAGGGTTTCACTGTCCCGGGAAAGTCTCTGCTAACACCCTGCAGAGCGCTGTGCCCAATATACAGAAACGTCTTGCGGTATCTCCTACAGGGAAAGTGCCAGGAGGAATTGTGGAGCTTGGTCTCAGTGTCTCTGAGAATTGCTCTCATTATCCGTGTGACCTCTTTGCTAAGACTCTCCAGAGAGACGTCCTCAAAACCAACACACATCTTGACATATCTCCCTCATTGATCGCAGTGTCTCCAGGAACGGCATTCAAGGAGCCAGGAACTTTTCTCCCTCCACTGTCCATTGAGTTTTCCTCAAAACCAATATACATCCTGCTATATCTTCCACATGGAAAGTGCCAGGAGGGAAAAGTGCAGATTATGCTTAGACTTTCTTGGAACTGCTTCAAATCAACTAGATATCTTTGTGCTGTAAATCTCCCAACAGCCAAACGCAAAAGCAGCAAACATCTCGCTGTATGTCCCACATTGAAAGTGCCAAGAGAGTAATGTAGAGCTTGCTCTCCCTGTCTTTGAGTACTGTTTTCACTGTCCCGGTTACCTCTTTGCTAACATTCTCTTCAGAGCTGCAGTGAAACCAGGAACCACGTGGAGAAGGCACCCACACTGAAAATGCCTGGAAGGAACATTGGGGCTTCTTCTCACTGTCTCTGACATAGGGTTTCACTGTCCCGGGAAAGTCTCTGCTAACACCCTGCAGAGCGCAGTGCCTATATACAGAAACGTCTTGCGGTATCTCCTACAGGGAAAGTGCCAGGAGGAATTGTGGAGCTTGTTCTCAGTGTCTCTGAGAATTGCTCTCATTATCCGTGTGACCGCTTTGCTAAGACTCTCCAGAGAGCCGTCCTCAAAACCAACACACATCTTGACATATCTCCCTCATTGATCGCAGTGTCTCCAGGAACGGCATTCAAGGAGCCAGGAACTTTTCTCCCTCCACTGTCCATTGAGTTTTCCTCAAAACCAATATACATCCTGCTATATCTTCACAAAGCAAAGTGCCAGGAGGGAAAAGGGAGGATTGTGTTTAGACTTTCTTGGAACTGCTTCAAATCAACTAGATATCTTTGTGCTGTAAATCTCCCAACAGCCAAACGCAAAAGCAGCAAACATCTCGCTGTATGTCCCACATCGAAAGTGCCAAGAGAGTAATGTAGAGCTTGCTCTCCCTGTCTTTGAGTACTGTTTTCAGTGTCCCGATTACCTCTTTGCTAACATTCTCTTCAGAGCTGCAGTGAAACCAGGAACCACGTGGAGAAGGCACCCACACTGAAAATGCCTGGAAGGAACATTGGGGCTTCTTCTCAGTGTCTCTGACATAGGGTTTCACTGTCCCGGGAAAGTCTCTGCTAACACCCTGCAGAGCGCAGTGCCCAATATACAGAACCGTCTTGCGGTATCTCCTACAGGGAAAGTGCCAGGAGGAATTGTGGAGCTTGTTCTCAGTGTCTCTGAGAATTGCTCTCATTATCCGTGTGACCTCTTTGCTAAGACTCTCCAGAGAGACGTCCTCAAAACCAACGCACATCTTGACATATCTCCCTCATTGATCGCAGTGTCTCCAGGAACGGCATTCAAGGAGCCAGGAACTTTTCTCCCTACACTGTCCATTGAGTTTTCCTCAAAACCAATATACATCCTGCTATATCTTCCACATGGAAAGTGCCAGGAGGGAAAAGTGCAGATTATGCTTAGACTTTCTTGGAACTGCTTCAAATCAACTAGATATCTTTGTGCTGTAAATCTCCCAACAGCCAAACGCAAAAGCAGCAAACATCTCGCTGTATGTCCCACATCCAAAGTGCCAAGAGAGTAATGTAGAGCTTGCTCTCCCTGTCTTTGAGTACTGTTTTCACTGTCCCGGTTACCTCTTTGCTAACATTCTCTTCAGAGCTGCAGTGAAACCAGGAACCACGTGGAGAAGGCACCCACACTGAAAATGCCTGGAAGGACCATTGGGGCTTCTTCTCAGTGTCTCTGACATAGGGTTTCACTGTCCCGGGAAAGTCTCTGCTAACACCCTGCAGAGCGCTGTGCCCAATATACAGAAACGTCTTGCGGTATCTCCTACAGGGAAAGTGCCAGGAGGAATTGTGGAGCTTGGTCTCAGTGTCTCTGAGAATTGCTCTCATTATCCGTGTGACCTCTTTGCTAAGACTCTCCAGAGAGACGTCCTCAAAACCAACACACATCTTGACATATCTCCCTCATTGATCGCAGTGTCTCCAGGAACGGCATTCAAGGAGCCAGGAACTTTTCTCCCTCCACTGTCCATTGAGTTTTCCTCAAAACCAATATACATCCTGCTATATCTTCCACATGGAAAGTGCCAGGAGGGAAAAGTGCAGATTATGCTTAGACTTTCTTGGAACTGCTTCAAATCAACTAGATATCTTTGTGCTGTAAATCTCCCAACAGCCAAACGCAAAAGCAGCAAACATCTCGCTGTATGTCCCACATTGAAAGTGCCAAGAGAGTAATGTAGAGCTTGCTCTCCCTGTCTTTGAGTACTGTTTTCACTGTCCCGGTTACCTCTTTGCTAACATTCTCTTCAGAGCTGCAGTGAAACCAGGAACCACGTGGAGAAGGCACCCACACTGAAAATGCCTGGAAGGACCATTGGGGCTTCTTCTCAGTGTCTCTGACATAGGGTTTCACTGTCCCGGGAAAGTCTCTGCTAACACCCTGCAGAGCGCAGTGCCCAATATACAGAAACGTCTTGCGGTATCTCCTACAGGGAAAGTGCCAGGAGGAATTGTGGAGCTTGTTCTCAGTGTCTCTGAGAATTGCTCTCATTATCCGTGTGACCTCTTTGCTAAGACTCTCCAGAGAGCCGTCCTCAAAACCAACACACATCTTGACATATCTCCCTCATTGTTCGCAGTGTCTCCAGGAACGGCATTCAAGGAGCCAGGAACTTTTCTCCCTCCACTGTCCATTGAGTTTTCCTCAAAACCAATATACATCCTGCTATATCTTCACAAAGGAAAGTGCCAGGAGGGAAAAGTGCAGATTATGCTTAGACTTTCTTGGAACTGCTTCAAATCAACTAGATATCTTTGTGCTGTAAATCTCCCAACAGCCAAACGCAAAAGCAGCAAACATCTCGCTGTATGTCCCACATCCAAAGTGCCAAGAGAGTAATGTAGAGCTTGCTCTCCCTGTCTTTGAGTACTGTTTTCACTGTCCCGGTTACCTCTTTGCTAACATTCTCTTCAGAGCTGCAGTGAAACCAGGAACCACGTGGAGAAGGCACCCACACTGAAAATGCCTGGAAGGAACATTGGGGCTTCTTCTCAGTGTCTCTGACATAGGGTTTCACTGTCCCGGGAAAGTCTCTGCTAACACCCTGCAGAGCGCAGTGCCCAATATACAGAAACGTCTTGCGGTATCTCCTACAGGGAAAGTGCCAGGAGGAATTGTGGAGCTTGTTCTCAGTGTCTCTGAGAATTGCTCTCATTATCCGTGTGACCTCTTTGCTAAGACTCTCCAGAGAGACGTCCTCAAAACCAACACACATCTTGACATATCTCCCTCATTGATCGCAGTGTCTCCAGGAACGGCATTGAAGGAGCCAGGAACTTTTCTCCCTACACTGTCCATTGAGTTTTCCTCAAAACCAATATACATCCTGCTATATCTTCACAAAGGAAAATGCCAGGAGGGAAAAGTGCAGATTATGCTTAGACTTTCTTGGAACTGCTTCAAATCAACTAGATATCTTTGTGCTGTAAATCTCCCAACAGCCAAACGCAAAAGCAGCAAACATCTCGCTGTATGTCCCACATCCAAAGTGCCAAGAGAGTAATGTAGAGCTTGCTCTCCCTGTCTTTGAGTACTGTTTGCACTGTCCCGGTTACCTCTTTGCTAACATTCTCTTCAGAGCTGCAGTGAAACCAGGAACCACGTGGAGAAGGCACCCACACTGAAAATGCCTGGAAGGACCATTGGGGCTTCTTCTCACTGTCTCTGACATAGGGTTTCACTGTCCCGGGAAAGTCTCTGCTAACACCCTGCAGAGCGCAGTGCCCAATATACAGAACCGTCTTGCGGTATCTCCTACAGGGAAAGTGCCAGGAGGAATTGTGGAGCTTGTTCTCAGTGTCTCTGAGAATTGCTCTCATTATCCGTGTGACCTCTTTGCTAAGACTCTCCAGAGAGACGTCCTCAAAACCAACACACATCTTGACATATCTCCCTCATTGATCGCAGTGTCTCCAGGAATGGCATTCAAGGAGCCAGGAACTTTTCTCCCTCCACTGTCCATTGAGTTTTCCTCAAAACCAATATACATCCTGCTATATCTTCACAAAGGAAAGTGCCAGGAGGGAAAAGTGCAGATTATGCTTAGACTTTCTTGGAACTGCTTCAAATCAACTAGATATCTTTGTGCTGTAAATCTCCCAACAGCCAAACGCAAAAGCAGCAAACATCTCGCTGTATGTCCCACATCCAAAGTGCCAAGAGAGTAATGTAGAGCTTGCTCTCCCTGTCTTTGAGTACTGTTTTCACTGTCCCGGTTACCTCTTTGCTAACATTCTCTTCAGAGCTGCAGTGAAACCAGGAACCACGTGGAGAAGGCACCCACACTGAAAATGCCTGGAAGGAACATTGGGGCTTCTTCTCAGTGTCTCTGACATAGGGTTTCACTGTCCCGGGAAAGTCTCTGCTAACACCCTGCAGAGCGCAGTGCCCAATATACAGAAACGTCTTGCGGTATCTCCTACAGGGAAAGTGCCAGGAGGAATTGTGGAGCTTGTTCTCAGTGTCTCTGAGAATTGCTCTCATTATCCGTGTGACCTCTTTGCTAAGACTCTCCAGAGAGACGTCCTCAAAACCAACACACATCTTGACATATCTCCCTCATTGATCGCAGTGTCTCCAGGAACGGCATTGAAGGAGCCAGGAACTTTTCTCCCTACACTGTCCATTGAGTTTTCCTCAAAACCAATATACATCCTGCTATATCTTCACAAAGGAAAATGCCAGGAGGGAAAAGTGCAGATTATGCTTAGACTTTCTTGGAACTGCTTCAAATCAACTAGATATCTTTGTGCTGTAAATCTCCCAACAGCCAAACGCAAAAGCAGCAAACATCTCGCTGTATGTCCCACATCGAAAGTGCCAAGAGAGTAATGTAGAGCTTGCTCTCCCTGTCTTTGAGTACTGTTTGCACTGTCCCGGTTACCTCTTTGCTAACATTCTCTTCAGAGCTGCAGTGAAACCAGGAACCACGTGGAGAAGGCACCCACACTGAAAATGCCTGGAAGGAACATTGGGGCTTCTTCTCAGTGTCTCTGACATAGGGTTTCACTGTCCCGGGAAAGTCTCTGCTAACACCCTGCAGAGCGCAGTGCCTATATACAGAACCGTCTTGCGGTATCTCCTACAGGGAAAGTGCCAGGAGGAATTGTGGAGCTTGTTCTCAGTGTCTCTGAGAATTGCTCTCATTATCCGTGTGACCGCTTTGCTAAGACTCTCCAGAGAGCCGTCCTCAAAACCAACACACATCTTGACATATCTCCCTCATTGATCGCAGTGTCTCCAGGAACGGCATTCAAGGAGCCAGGAACTTTTCTCCCTCCACTGTCCATTGAGTTTTCCTCAAAACCAATATACATCCTGCTATATCTTCACAAAGGAAAGTGCCAGGAGGGAAAAGTGAGGATTGTGTTTAGACTTTCTTGGAACTGCTTCAAATCAACTAGATATCTTTGTGCTGTAAATCTCCCAACAGCCAAACGCAAAAGCAGCAAACATCTCGCTGTATGTCCCACATCGAAAGTGCCAAGAGAGTAATGTAGAGCTTGCTCTCCCTGTCTTTGAGTACTGTTTTCACTGTCCCGATTACCTCTTTGCTAACATTCTCTTCAGAGCTGCAGTGAAACCAGGAACCACGTGGAGAAGGCACCCACACTGAAAATGCCTGGAAGGAACATTGGGGCTTCTTCTCAGTGTCTCTGACATAGGGTTTCACTGTCCCGGGAAAGTCTCTGCTAACACCCTGCAGAGCGCAGTGCCCAATATACAGAACCGTCTTGCGGTATCTCCTACAGGGAAAGTGCCAGGAGGAATTGTGGAGCTTGTTCTCAGTGTCTCTGAGAATTGCTCTCATTATCCGTGTGACCTCTTTGCTAAGACTCTCCAGAGAGACGTCCTCAAAACCAACGCACATCTTGACATATCTCCCTCATTGATCGCAGTGTCTCCAGGAACGGCATTGAAGGAGCCAGGAACTTTTCTCCCTACACTGTCCATTGAGTTTTCCTCAAAACCAATATACATCCTGCTATATCTTCACAAAGGAAAATGCCAGGAGGGAAAAGTGCAGATTATGCTTAGACTTTCTTGGAACTGCTTCAAATCAACTAGATATCTTTGTGCTGTAAGTCTCCCAACAGCCAAACGCAAAAGCAGCAAACATCTCGCTGTATGTCCCACATTGAAAGTGCCAAGAGAGTAATGTAGAGCTTGCTCTCCCTGTCTTTGAGTACTGTTTTCACTGTCCCGGTTACCTCTTTGCTAACATTCTCTTCAGAGCTGCAGTGAAACCAGGAACCACGTGGAGAAGGCACCCACACTGAAAATGCCTGGAAGGAACATTGGGGCTTCTTCTCACTGTCTCTGACATAGGGTTTCACTGTCCCGGGAAAGTCTCTGCTAACACCCTGCAGAGCGCAGTGCCTATATACAGAAACGTCTTGCGGTATCTCCTACAGGGAAAGTGCCAGGAGGAATTGTGGAGCTTGTTCTCAGTGTCTCTGAGAATTGCTCTCATTATCCGTGTGACCGCTTTGCTAAGACTCTCCAGAGAGCCGTCCTCAAAACCAACACACATCTTGACATATCTCCCTCATTGATCGCAGTGTCTCCAGGAACGGCATTCAAGGAGCCAGGAACTTTTCTCCCTCCACTGTCCATTGAGTTTTCCTCAAAACCAATATACATCCTGCTATATCTTCACAAAGGAAAGTGCCAGGAGGGAAAAGTGAGGATTGTGTTTAGACTTTCTTGGAACTGCTTCAAATCAACTAGATATCTTTGTGCTGTAAATCTCCCAACAGCCAAACGCAAAAGCAGCAAACATCTCGCTGTATGTCCCACATCGAAAGTGCCAAGAGAGTAATGTAGAGCTTGCTCTCCCTGTCTTTGAGTACTGTTTTCACTGTCCCGATTACCTCTTTGCTAACATTCTCTTCAGAGCTGCAGTGAAACCAGGAACCACGTGGAGAAGGCACCCACACTGAAAATGCCTGGAAGGAACATTGGGGCTTCTTCTCAGTGTCTCTGACATAGGGTTTCACTGTCCCGGGAAAGTCTCTGCTAACACCCTGCAGAGCGCAGTGCCCAATATACAGAAACGTCTTGCGGTATCTCCTACAGGGAAAGTGCCAGGAGGAATTGTGGAGCTTGTTCTCAGTGTCTCTGAGAATTGCTCTCATTATCCGTGTGACCTCTTTGCTAAGACTCTCCAGAGAGACGTCCTCAAAACCAACGCACATCTTGACATATCTCCCTCATTGATCGCAGTGTCTCCAGGAACGGCATTCAAGGAGCCAGGAACTTTTCTCCCTCCACTGTCCATTGAGTTTTCCTCAAAACCAATATACATCCTGCTATATCTTCACAAAGGAAAGTGCCAGGAGGGAAAAGTGCAGATTATGCTTAGACTTTCTTGGAACTGCTTCAAATCAACTAGATATCTTTGTGCTGTAAATCTCCCAACAGCCAAATGCAAAAGCAGCAAACATCTCGCTGTATGTCCCACATCGAAAGTGCCAAGAGAGTAATGTAGAGCTTGCTCTCCCTGTCTTTGAGTACTGTTTTCAGTGTCCCGATTACCTCTTTGCTAACATTCTCTTCAGAGCTGCAGTGAAACCAGGAACCACGTGGAGAAGGCACCCACACTGAAAATGCCTGGAAGGACCATTGGGGCTTCTTCTCACTGTCTCTGACATAGGGTTTCACTGTCCCGGGAAAGTCTCTGCTAACACCCTGCAGAGCGCTGTGCCCAATATACAGAAACGTCTTGCGGTATCTCCTACAGGGAAAGTGCCAGGAGGAATTGTGGAGCTTGGTCTCAGTGTCTCTGAGAATTGCTCTCATTATCCGTGTGACCTCTTTGCTAAGACTCTCCAGAGAGACGTCCTCAAAACCAACACACATCTTGACATATCTCCCTCATTGATCGCAGTGTCTCCAGGAACGGCATTCAAGGAGCCAGGAACTTTTCTCCCTCCACTGTCCATTGAGTTTTCCTCAAAACCAATATACATCCTGCTATATCTTCCACATGGAAAGTGCCAGGAGGGAAAAGTGCAGATTATGCTTAGACTTTCTTGGAACTGCTTCAAATCAACTAGATATCTTTGTGCTGTAAATCTCCCAACAGCCAAACGCAAAAGCAGCAAACATCTCGCTGTATGTCCCACATTGAAAGTGCCAAGAGAGTAATGTAGAGCTTGCTCTCCCTGTCTTTGAGTACTGTTTTCACTGTCCCGGTTACCTCTTTGCTAACATTCTCTTCAGAGCTGCAGTGAAACCAGGAACCACGTGGAGAAGGCACCCACACTGAAAATGCCTGGAAGGAACATTGGGGCTTCTTCTCACTGTCTCTGACATAGGGTTTCACTGTCCCGGGAAAGTCTCTGCTAACACCCTGCAGAGCGCAGTGCCTATATACAGAAACGTCTTGCGGTATCTCCTACAGGGAAAGTGCCAGGAGGAATTGTGGAGCTTGTTCTCAGTGTCTCTGAGAATTGCTCTCATTATCCGTGTGACCGCTTTGCTAAGACTCTCCAGAGAGCCGTCCTCAAAACCAACACACATCTTGACATATCTCCCTCATTGATCGCAGTGTCTCCAGGAACGGCATTCAAGGAGCCAGGAACTTTTCTCCCTCCACTGTCCATTGAGTTTTCCTCAAAACCAATATACATCCTGCTATATCTTCACAAAGGAAAGTGCCAGGAGGGAAAAGTGAGGATTGTGTTTAGACTTTCTTGGAACTGCTTCAAATCAACTAGATATCTTTGTGCTGTAAATCTCCCAACAGCCAAACGCAAAAGCAGCAAACATCTCGCTGTATGTCCCACATCCAAAGTGCCAAGAGAGTAATGTAGAGCTTGCTCTCCCTGTCTTTGAGTACTGTTTGCACTGTCCCGGTTACCTCTTTGCTAACATTCTCTTCAGAGCTGCAGTGAAACCAGGAACCACGTGGAGAAGGCACCCACACTGAAAATGCCTGGAAGGAACATTGGGGCTTCTTCTCAGTGTCTCTGACATAGGGTTTCACTGTCCCGGGAAAGTCTCTGCTAACACCCTGCAGAGCGCAGTGCCCAATATACAGAACCGTCTTGCGGTATCTCCTACAGGGAAAGTGCCAGGAGGAATTGTGGAGCTTGTTCTCAGTGTCTCTGAGAATTGCTCTCATTATCCGTGTGACCTCTTTGCTAAGACTCTCCAGAGAGACGTCCTCAAAACCAACGCACATCTTGACATATCTCCCTCATTGATCGCAGTGTCTCCAGGAACGGCATTCAAGGAGCCAGGAACTTTTCTCCCTACACTGTCCATTGAGTTTTCCTCAAAACCAATATACATCCTGCTATATCTTCCACATGGAAAGTGCCAGGAGGGAAAAGTGCAGATTATGCTTAGACTTTCTTGGAACTGCTTCAAATCAACTAGATATCTTTGTGCTGTAAATCTCCCAACAGCCAAACGCAAAAGCAGCAAACATCTCGCTGTATGTCCCACATTGAAAGTGCCAAGAGAGTAATGTAGAGCTTGCTCTCCCTGTCTTTGAGTACTGTTTTCACTGTCCCGGTTACCTCTTTGCTAACATTCTCTTCAGAGCTGCAGTGAAACCAGGAACCACGTGGAGAAGGCACCCACACTGAAAATGCCTGGAAGGACCATTGGGGCTTCTTCTCAGTGTCTCTGACATAGGGTTTCACTGTCCCGGGAAAGTCTCTGCTAACACCCTGCAGAGCGCTGTGCCCAATATACAGAAACGTCTTGCGGTATCTCCTACAGGGAAAGTGCCAGGAGGAATTGTGGAGCTTGGTCTCAGTGTCTCTGAGAATTGCTCTCATTATCCGTGTGACCTCTTTGCTAAGACTCTCCAGAGAGACGTCCTCAAAACCAACACACATCTTGACATATCTCCCTCATTGATCGCAGTGTCTCCAGGAACGGCATTCAAGGAGCCAGGAACTTTTCTCCCTCCACTGTCCATTGAGTTTTCCTCAAAACCAATATACATCCTGCTATATCTTCCACATGGAAAGTGCCAGGAGGGAAAAGTGCAGATTATGCTTAGACTTTCTTGGAACTGCTTCAAATCAACTAGATATCTTTGTGCTGTAAATCTCCCAACAGCCAAACGCAAAAGCAGCAAACATCTCGCTGTATGTCCCACATTGAAAGTGCCAAGAGAGTAATGTAGAGCTTGCTCTCCCTGTCTTTGAGTACTGTTTTCACTGTCCCGGTTACCTCTTTGCTAACATTCTCTTCAGAGCTGCAGTGAAACCAGGAACCACGTGGAGAAGGCACCCACACTGAAAATGCCTGGAAGGACCATTGGGGCTTCTTCTCAGTGTCTCTGACATAGGGTTTCACTGTCCCGGGAAAGTCTCTGCTAACACCCTGCAGAGCGCAGTGCCCAATATACAGAAACGTCTTGCGGTATCTCCTACAGGGAAAGTGCCAGGAGGAATTGTGGAGCTTGTTCTCAGTGTCTCTGAGAATTGCTCTCATTATCCGTGTGACCGCTTTGCTAAGACTCTCCAGAGAGCCGTCCTCAAAACCAACACACATCTTGACATATCTCCCTCATTGTTCGCAGTGTCTCCAGGAACGGCATTCAAGGAGCCAGGAACTTTTCTCCCTCCACTGTCCATTGAGTTTTCCTCAAAACCAATATACATCCTGCTATATCTTCACAAAGGAAAGTGCCAGGAGGGAAAAGTGCAGATTATGCTTAGACTTTCTTGGAACTGCTTCAAATCAACTAGATATCTTTGTGCTGTAAATCTCCCAACAGCCAAACGCAAAAGCAGCAAACATCTCGCTGTATGTCCCACATCCAAAGTGCCAAGAGAGTAATGTAGAGCTTGCTCTCCCTGTCTTTGAGTACTGTTTTCAGTGTCCCGATTACCTCTTTGCTAACATTCTCTTCAGAGCTGCAGTGAAACCAGGAACCACGTGGAGAAGGCACCCACACTGAAAATGCCTGGAAGGAACATTGGGGCTTCTTCTCAGTGTCTCTGACATAGGGTTTCACTGTCCCGGGAAAGTCTCTGCTAACACCCTGCAGAGCGCAGTGCCCAATATACAGAACCGTCTTGCGGTATCTCCTACAGGGAAAGTGCCAGGAGGAATTGTGGAGCTTGTTCTCAGTGTCTCTGAGAATTGCTCTCATTATCCGTGTGACCTCTTTGCTAAGACTCTCCAGAGAGACGTCCTCAAAACCAACGCACATCTTGACATATCTCCCTCATTGATCGCAGTGTCTCCAGGAACGGCATTCAAGGAGCCAGGAACTTTTCTCCCTCCACTGTCCATTGAGTTTTCCTCAAAACCAATATACATCCTGCTATATCTTCACAAAGGAAAGTGCCAGGAGGGAAAAGTGCAGATTATGCTTAGACTTTCTTGGAACTGCTTCAAATCAACTAGATATCTTTGTGCTGTAAATCTCCCAACAGCCAAACGCAAAAGCAGCAAACATCTCGCTGTATGTCCCACATCCAAAGTGCCAAGAGAGTAATGTAGAGCTTGCTCTCCCTGTCTTTGAGTACTGTTTTCAGTGTCCCGATTACCTCTTTGCTAACATTCTCTTCAGAGCTGCAGTGAAACCAGGAACCACGTGGAGAAGGCACCCACACTGAAAATGCCTGGAAGGACCATTGGGGCTTCTTCTCACTGTCTCTGACATAGGGTTTCACTGTCCCGGGAAAGTCTCTGCTAACACCCTGCAGAGCGCTGTGCCCAATATACAGAAACGTCTTGCGGTATCTCCTACAGGGAAAGTGCCAGGAGGAATTGTGGAGCTTGGTCTCAGTGTCTCTGAGAATTGCTCTCATTATCCGTGTGACCTCTTTGCTAAGACTCTCCAGAGAGACGTCCTCAAAACCAACACACATCTTGACATATCTCCCTCATTGATCGCAGTGTCTCCAGGAACGGCATTCAAGGAGCCAGGAACTTTTCTCCCTCCACTGTCCATTGAGTTTTCCTCAAAACCAATATACATCCTGCTATATCTTCCACATGGAAAGTGCCAGGAGGGAAAAGTGCAGATTATGCTTAGACTTTCTTGGAACTGCTTCAAATCAACTAGATATCTTTGTGCTGTAAATCTCCCAACAGCCAAACGCAAAAGCAGCAAACATCTCGCTGTATGTCCCACATTGAAAGTGCCAAGAGAGTAATGTAGAGCTTGCTCTCCCTGTCTTTGAGTACTGTTTTCACTGTCCCGGTTACCTCTTTGCTAACATTCTCTTCAGAGCTGCAGTGAAACCAGGAACCACGTGGAGAAGGCACCCACACTGAAAATGCCTGGAAGGACCATTGGGGCTTCTTCTCACTGTCTCTGACATAGGGTTTCACTGTCCCGGGAAAGTCTCTGCTAACACCCTGCAGAGCGCTGTGCCCAATATACAGAAACGTCTTGCGGTATCTCCTACAGGGAAAGTGCCAGGAGGAATTGTGGAGCTTGGTCTCAGTGTCTCTGAGAATTGCTCTCATTATCCGTGTGACCTCTTTGCTAAGACTCTCCAGAGAGACGTCCTCAAAACCAACACACATCTTGACATATCTCCCTCATTGATCGCAGTGTCTCCAGGAACGGCATTCAAGGAGCCAGGAACTTTTCTCCCTCCACTGTCCATTGAGTTTTCCTCAAAACCAATATACATCCTGCTATATCTTCCACATGGAAAGTGCCAGGAGGGAAAAGTGCAGATTATGCTTAGACTTTCTTGGAACTGCTTCAAATCAACTAGATATCTTTGTGCTGTAAATCTCCCAACAGCCAAACGCAAAAGCAGCAAACATCTCGCTGTATGTCCCACATTGAAAGTGCCAAGAGAGTAATGTAGAGCTTGCTCTCCCTGTCTTTGAGTACTGTTTTCACTGTCCCGGTTACCTCTTTGCTAACATTCTCTTCAGAGCTGCAGTGAAACCAGGAACCACGTGGAGAAGGCACCCACACTGAAAATGCCTGGAAGGACCATTGGGGCTTCTTCTCAGTGTCTCTGACATAGGGTTTCACTGTCCCGGGAAAGTCTCTGCTAACACCCTGCAGAGCGCAGTGCCCAATATACAGAAACGTCTTGCGGTATCTCCTACAGGGAAAGTGCCAGGAGGAATTGTGGAGCTTGTTCTCAGTGTCTCTGAGAATTGCTCTCATTATCCGTGTGACCTCTTTGCTAAGACTCTCCAGAGAGCCGTCCTCAAAACCAACACACATCTTGACATATCTCCCTCATTGTTCGCAGTGTCTCCAGGAACGGCATTCAAGGAGCCAGGAACTTTTCTCCCTCCACTGTCCATTGAGTTTTCCTCAAAACCAATATACATCCTGCTATATCTTCACAAAGGAAAGTGCCAGGAGGGAAAAGTGCAGATTATGCTTAGACTTTCTTGGAACTGCTTCAAATCAACTAGATATCTTTGTGCTGTAAATCTCCCAACAGCCAAACGCAAAAGCAGCAAACATCTCGCTGTATGTCCCACATCCAAAGTGCCAAGAGAGTAATGTAGAGCTTGCTCTCCCTGTCTTTGAGTACTGTTTTCACTGTCCCTGTTACCTCTTTGCTAACATTCTCTTCAGAGCTGCAGTGAAACCAGGAACCACGTGGAGAAGGCACCCACACTGAAAATGCCTGGAAGGAACATTGGGGCTTCTTCTCAGTGTCTCTGACATAGGGTTTCACTGTCCCGGGAAAGTCTCTGCTAACACCCTGCAGAGCGCAGTGCCCAATATACAGAAACGTCTTGCGGTATCTCCTACAGGGAAAGTGCCAGGAGGAATTGTGGAGCTTGTTCTCAGTGTCTCTGAGAATTGCTCTCATTATCCGTGTGACCTCTTTGCTAAGACTCTCCAGAGAGACGTCCTCAAAACCAACACACATCTTGACATATCTCCCTCATTGATCGCAGTGTCTCCAGGAACGGCATTGAAGGAGCCAGGAACTTTTCTCCCTACACTGTCCATTGAGTTTTCCTCAAAACCAATATACATCCTGCTATATCTTCACAAAGGAAAGTGCCAGGAGGGAAAAGTGCAGATTATGCTTAGACTTTCTTGGAACTGCTTCAAATCAACTAGATATCTTTGTGCTGTAAATCTCCCAACAGCCAAACGCAAAAGCAGCAAACATCTCGCTGTATGTCCCACATCCAAAGTGCCAAGAGAGTAATGTAGAGCTTGCTCTCCCTGTCTTTGAGTACTGTTTGCACTGTCCCGGTTACCTCTTTGCTAACATTCTCTTCAGAGCTGCAGTGAAACCAGGAACCACGTGGAGAAGGCACCCACACTGAAAATGCCTGGAAGGAACATTGGGGCTTCTTCTCACTGTCTCTGACATAGGGTTTCACTGTCCCGGGAAAGTCTCTGCTAACACCCTGCAGAGCGCAGTGCCTATATACAGAAACGTCTTGCGGTATCTCCTACAGGGAAAGTGCCAGGAGGAATTGTGGAGCTTGTTCTCAGTGTCTCTGAGAATTGCTCTCATTATCCGTGTGACCGCTTTGCTAAGACTCTCCAGAGAGCCGTCCTCAAAACCAACACACATCTTGACATATCTCCCTCATTGATCGCAGTGTCTCCAGGAACGGCATTCAAGGAGCCAGGAACTTTTCTCCCTCCACTGTCCATTGAGTTTTCCTCAAAACCAATATACATCCTGCTATATCTTCACAAAGGAAAGTGCCAGGAGGGAAAAGTGAGGATTGTGTTTAGACTTTCTTGGAACTGCTTCAAATCAACTAGATATCTTTGTGCTGTAAATCTCCCAACAGCCAAACGCAAAAGCAGCAAACATCTCGCTGTATGTCCCACATCGAAAGTGCCAAGAGAGTAATGTAGAGCTTGCTCTCCCTGTCTTTGAGTACTGTTTTCACTGTCCCGATTACCTCTTTGCTAACATTCTCTTCAGAGCTGCAGTGAAACCAGGAACCACGTGGAGAAGGCACCCACACTGAAAATGCCTGGAAGGAACATTGGGGCTTCTTCTCAGTGTCTCTGACATAGGGTTTCACTGTCCCGGGAAAGTCTCTGCTAACACCCTGCAGAGCGCAGTGCCCAATATACAGAACCGTCTTGCGGTATCTCCTACAGGGAAAGTGCCAGGAGGAATTGTGGAGCTTGTTCTCAGTGTCTCTGAGAATTGCTCTCATTATCCGTGTGACCTCTTTGCTAAGACTCTCCAGAGAGCCGTCCTCAAAACCAACACACATCTTGACATATCTCCCTCATTGATCGCAGTGTCTCCAGGAACGGCATTGAAGGAGCCAGGAACTTTTCTCCCTACACTGTCCATTGAGTTTTCCTCAAAACCAATATACATCCTGCTATATCTTCACAAAGGAAAGTGCCAGGAGGGAAAAGTGCAGATTATGCTTAGACTTTCTTGGAACTGCTTCAAATCAACTAGATATCTTTGTGCTGTAAATCTCCCAACAGCCAAACGCAAAAGCAGCAAACATCTCGCTGTATGTCCCACATCGAAAGTGCCAAGAGAGTAATGTAGAGCTTGCTCTCCCTGTCTTTGAGTACTGTTTTCAGTGTCCCGATTACCTCTTTGCTAACATTCTCTTCAGAGCTGCAGTGAAACCAGGAACCACGTGGAGAAGGCACCCACACTGAAAATGCCTGGAAGGACCATTGGGGCTTCTTCTCACTGTCTCTGACATAGGGTTTCACTGTCCCGGGAAAGTCTCTGCTAACACCCTGCAGAGCGCTGTGCCCAATATACAGAAACGTCTTGCGGTATCTCCTACAGGGAAAGTGCCAGGAGGAATTGTGGAGCTTGGTCTAAGTGTCTCTGAGAATTGCTCTCATTATCCGTGTGACCTCTTTGCTAAGACTCTCCAGAGAGACGTCCTCAAAACCAACACACATCTTGACATATCTCCCTCATTGATCGCAGTGTCTCCAGGAACGGCATTCAAGGAGCCAGGAACTTTTCTCCCTCCACTGTCCATTGAGTTTTCCTCAAAACCAATATACATCCTGCTATATCTTCACAAAGGAAAGTGCCAGGAGGGAAAAGTGCAGATTATGCTTAGACTTTCTTGGAACTGCTTCAAATCAACTAGATATCTTTGTGCTGTAAATCTCCCAACAGCCAAACGCAAAAGCAGCAAACATCTCGCTGTATGTCCCACATCCAAAGTGCCAAGAGAGTAATGTAGAGCTTGCTCTCCCTTCTTTGAGTACTGTTTTCACTGTCCCGGTTACCTCTTTGCTAACATTCTCTTCAGAGCTGCAGTGAAACCAGGAACCACGTGGAGAAGGCACCCACACTGAAAATGCCTGGAAGGAACATTGGGGCTTCTTCTCAGTGTCTCTGACATAGGGTTTCACTGTCCCGGGAAAGTCTCTGCTAACACCCTGCAGAGCGCAGTGCCCAATATACAGAACCGTCTTGCGGTATCTCCTACAGGGAAAGTGCCAGGAGGAATTGTGGAGCTTGTTCTCAGTGTCTCTGAGAATTGCTCTCATTATCCGTGTGACCTCTTTGCTAAGACTCTCCAGAGAGACGTCCTCAAAACCAACACACATCTTGACATATCTCCCTCATTGATCGCAGTGTCTCCAGGAACGGCATTCAAGGAGCCAGGAACTTTTCTCCCTACACTGTCCATTGAGTTTTCCTCAAAACCAATATACATCCTGCTATATCTTCCACATGGAAAGTGCCAGGAGGGAAAAGTGCAGATTATGCTTAGACTTTCTTGGAACTGCTTCAAATCAACTAGATATCTTTGTGCTGTAAATCTCCCAACAGCCAAACGCAAAAGCAGCAAACATCTCGCTGTATGTCCCACATCCAAAGTGCCAAGAGAGTAATGTAGAGCTTGCTCTCCCTGTCTTTGAGTACTGTTTTCACTGTCCCGGTTACCTCTTTGCTAACATTCTCTTCAGAGCTGCAGTGAAACCAGGAACCACGTGGAGAAGGCACCCACACTGAAAATGCCTGGAAGGAACATTGGGGCTTCTTCTCAGTGTCTCTGACATAGGGTTTCACTGTCCCGGGAAAGTCTCTGCTAACACCCTGCAGAGCGCAGTGCCCAATATACAGAAACGTCTTGCGGTATCTCCTACAGGGAAAGTGCCAGGAGGAATTGTGGAGCTTGTTCTCAGTGTCTCTGAGAATTGCTCTCATTATCCGTGTGACCGCTTTGCTAAGACTCTCCAGAGAGCCGTCCTCAAAACCAACACACATCTTGACATATCTCCCTCATTGATCGCAGTGTCTCCAGGAACGGCATTCAAGGAGCCAGGAACTTTTCTCCCTACACTGTCCATTGAGTTTTCCTCAAAACCAATATACATCCTGCTATATCTTCACAAAGGAAAGTGCCAGGAGGGAAAAGTGAGGATTGTGTTTAGACTTTCTTGGAACTGCTTCAAATCAACTAGATATCTTTGTGCTGTAAATCTCCCAACAGCCAAACGCAAAAGCAGCAAACATCTCGCTGTATGTCCCACATCGAAAGTGCCAAGAGAGTAATGTAGATCTTGCTCTCCCTGTCTTTGAGTACTGTTTTCACTGTCCCGATTACCTCTTTGCTAACATTCTCTTCAGAGCTGCAGTGAAACCAGGAACCACGTGGAGAAGGCACCCACACTGAAAATGCCTGGAAGGAACATTGGGGCTTCTTCTCAGTGTCTCTGACATAGGGTTTCACTGTCCCGGGAAAGTCTCTGCTAACACCCTGCAGAGCGCAGTGCCCAATATACAGAACCGTCTTGCGGTATCTCCTACAGGGAAAGTGCCAGGAGGAATTGTGGAGCTTGTTCTCAGTGTCTCTGAGAATTGCTCTCATTATCCGTGTGACCTCTTTGCTAAGACTCTCCAGAGAGACGTCCTCAAAACCAACGCACATCTTGACATATCTCCCTCATTGATCGCAGTGTCTCCAGGAACGGCATTCAAGGAGCCAGGAACTTTTCTCCCTCCACTGTCCATTGAGTTTTCCTCAAAACCAATATACATCCTGCTATATCTTCCACATGGAAAGTGCCAGGAGGGAAAAGTGCAGATTATGCTTAGACTTTCTTGGAACTGCTTCAAATCAACTAGATATCTTTGTGCTGTAAATCTCCCAACAGCCAAACGCAAAAGCAGCAAACATCTCGCTGTATGTCCCACATCCAAAGTGCCAAGAGAGTAATGTAGAGCTTGCTCTCCCTGTCTTTGAGTACTGTTTTCACTGTCCCGGTTACCTCTTTGCTAACATTCTCTTCAGAGCTGCAGTGAAACCAGGAACCACGTGGAGAAGGCACCCACACTGAAAATGCCTGGAAGGAACATTGGGGCTTCTTCTCAGTGTCTCTGACATAGGGTTTCACTGTCCCGGGAAAGTCTCTGCTAACACCCTGCAGAGCGCAGTGCCCAATATACAGAACCGTCTTGCGGTATCTCCTACAGGGAAAGTGCCAGGAGGAATTGTGGAGCTTGTTCTCAGTGTCTCTGAGAATTGCTCTCATTATCCGTGTGACCGCTTTGCTAAGACTCTCCAGAGAGCCGTCCTCAAAACCAACACACATCTTGACATATCTCCCTCATTGATCGCAGTGTCTCCAGGAACGGCATTCAAGGAGCCAGGAACTTTTCTCCCTACACTGTCCATTGAGTTTTCCTCAAAACCAATATACATCCTGCTATATCTTCACAAAGGAAAGTGCCAGGAGGGAAAAGTGAGGATTGTGTTTAGACTTTCTTGGAACTGCTTCAAATCAACTAGATATCTTTGTGCTGTAAATCTCCCAACAGCCAAACGCAAAAGCAGCAAACATCTCGCTGTATGTCCCACATCCAAAGTGCCAAGAGAGTAATGTAGAGCTTGCTCTCCCTGTCTTTGAGTACTGTTTTCACTGTCCCGATTACCTCTTTGCTAACATTCTCTTCAGAGCTGCAGTGAAACCAGGAACCACGTGGAGAAGGCACCCACACTGAAAATGCCTGGAAGGAACATTGGGGCTTCTTCTCAGTGTCTCTGACATAGGGTTTCACTGTCCCGGGAAAGTCTCTGCTAACACCCTGCAGAGCGCAGTGCCCAATATACAGAACCGTCTTGCGGTATCTCCTACAGGGAAAGTGCCAGGAGGAATTGTGGAGCTTGTTCTCAGTGTCTCTGAGAATTGCTCTCATTATCCGTGTGACCTCTTTGCTAAGACTCTCCAGAGAGACGTCCTCAAAACCAACGCACATCTTGACATATCTCCCTCATTGATCGCAGTGTCTCCAGGAACGGCATTCAAGGAGCCAGGAACTTTTCTCCCTACACTGTCCATTGAGTTTTCCTCAAAACCAATATACATCCTGCTATATCTTCCACATGGAAAGTGCCAGGAGGGAAAAGTGAGGATTGTGTTTAGACTTTCTTGGAACTGCTTCAAATCAACTAGATATCTTTGTGCTGTAAATCTCCCAACAGCCAAACGCAAAAGCAGCAAACATCTCGCTGTATGTCCCACATCCAAAGTGCCAAGAGAGTAATGTAGAGCTTGCTCTCCCTGTCTTTGAGTACTGTTTTCAGTGTCCCGATTACCTCATTGCTAACATTCTCTTCAGAGCTGCAGTGAAACCAGGAACCACGTGGAGAAGGCACCCACACTGAAAATGCCTGGAAGGACCATTGGGGCTTCTTCTCACTGTCTCTGACATAGGGTTTCACTGTCCCGGGAAAGTCTCTGCTAACACCCTGCAGAGCGCTGTGCCTATATACAGAACCGTCTTGCGGTATCTCCTACAGGGAAAGTGCCAGGAGGAATTGTGGAGCTTGTTCTCAGTGTCTCTGAGAACTGCTCTCATTATCCGTGTGACCTCTTTGCTAAGACTCTCCAGAGAGACGTCCTCAAAACCAATACACATCTTGACATATCTCCCTCATTGATCGCAGTGTCTCCAGGAACGGCATTCAAGGAGCCAGGAACTTTTCTCCCTACACTGTCCATTGAGTTTTCCTCAAAACCAATATACATCCTGCTATATCTTCCACATGGAAAGTGCCAGGAGGGAAAAGTGCAGATTATGCTTAGACTTTCTTGGAACTGCTTCAAATCAACTAGATATCTTTGTGCTGTAAATCTCCCAACAGCCAAACGCAAAAGCAGCAAACATCTCGCTGTATGTCCCACATCCAAAGTGCCAAGAGAGTAATGTAGAGCTTGCTCTCCCTGTCTTTGAGTACTGTTTTCAGTGTCCCGGTTACCTCTTTGCTAACATTCTCTTCAGAGCTGCAGTGAAACCAGGAACCACGTGGAGAAGGCACCCACACTGAAAATGCCTGGAAGGAACATTGGGGCTTCTTCTCACTGTCTCTGACATAAGGTTTCACTGTCCCGGGAAAGTCTCTGCTAACACCCTGCAGAGCGCAGTGCCCAATATACAGAACCGTCTTGCGGTATCTCCTACAGGGAAAGTGCCAGGAGGAATTGTGGAGCTTGTTCTCAGTGTCTCTGAGAATTGCTCTCATTATCCGTGTGACCTCTTTGCTAAGACTCTCCAGAGAGACGTCCTCAAAACCAACGCACATCTTGACATATCTCCCTCATTGATCGCAGTGTCTCCAGGAACGGCATTCAAGGAGCCAGGAACTTTTCTCCCTACACTGTCCATTGAGTTTTCCTCAAAACCAATATACATCCTGCTATATCTTCACAAAGGAAAGTGCCAGGAGGGAAAAGTGCAGATTATGCTTAGACTTTCTTGGAACTGCTTCAAATCAACTAGATATCTTTGTGCTGTAAATCTCCCAACAGCCAAATGCAAAAGCAGCAAACATCTCGCTGTATGTCCCACATCGAAAGTGCCAAGAGAGTAATGTAGAGCTTGCTCTCCCTGTCTTTGAGTACTGTTTTCAGTGTCCCGATTACCTCTTTGCTAACATTCTCTTCAGAGCTGCAGTGAAACCAGGAACCACGTGGAGAAGGCACCCACACTGAAAATGCCTGGAAGGACCATTGGGGCTTCTTCTCACTGTCTCTGACATAGGGTTTCACTGTCCCGGGAAAGTCTCTGCTAACACCCTGCAGAGCGCTGTGTCTATATACAGAACCGTCTTGCGGTATCTCCTACAGGGAAAGTGCCAGGAGGAATTGTGGAGCTTGTTCTCAGTGTCTCTGAGAATTGCTCTCATTATCCGTGTGACCTCTTTGCTAAGACTCTCCAGAGAGACGTCCTCAAAACCAACGCACATCTTGACATATCTCCCTCATTGATCGCAGTGTCTCCAGGAACGGCATTCAAGGAGCCAGGAACTTTTCTCCCTACACTGTCCATTGAGTTTTCCTCAAAACCAATATACATCCTGCTATATCTTCACAAAGGAAAGTGCCAGGAGGGAAAAGTGCAGATTATGCTTAGACTTTCTTGGAACTGCTTCAAATCAACTAGATATCTTTGTGCTGTAAATCTCCCAACAGCCAAATGCAAAAGCAGCAAACATCTCGCTGTATGTCCCACATCGAAAGTGCCAAGAGAGTAATGTAGAGCTTGCTCTCCCTGTCTTTGAGTACTGTTTTCAGTGTCCCGATTACCTCTTTGCTAACATTCTCTTCAGAGCTGCAGTGAAACCAGGAACCACGTGGAGAAGGCACCCACACTGAAAATGCCTGGAAGGACCATTGGGGCTTCTTCTCACTGTCTCTGACATAGGGTTTCACTGTCCCGGGAAAGTCTCTGCTAACACCCTGCAGAGCGCTGTGTCTATATACAGAACCGTCTTGCGGTATCTCCTACAGGGAAAGTGCCAGGAGGAATTGTGGAGCTTGTTCTCAGTGTCTCTGAGAATTGCTCTCATTATCCGTGTGACCTCTTTGCTAAGACTCTCCAGAGAGACGTCCTCAAAACCAACGCACATCTTGACATATCTCCCTCATTGATCGCAGTGTCTCCAGGAACGGCATTCAAGGAGCCAGGAACTTTTCTCCCTCCACTGTCCATTGAGTTTTCCTCAAAACCAATATACATCCTGCTATATCTTCACAAAGGAAAGTGCCAGGAGGGAAAAGTGCAGATTATGCTTAGACTTTCTTGGAACTGCTTCAAATCAACTAGATATCTTTGTGCTGTAAATCTCCCAACAGCCAAACGCAAAAGCAGCAAACATCTCGCTGTATGTCCCACATCGAAAGTGCCAAGAGAGTAATGTAGAGCTTGCTCTCCCTGTCTTTGAGTACTGTTTTCAGTGTCCCGATTACCTCTTTGCTAACATTCTCTTCAGAGCTGCAGTGAAACCAGGAACCACGTGGAGAAGGCACCGACACTGAAAATGCCTGGAAGGAACATTGGGGCTTCTTCTCAGTGCCTCTGACATAGGGTTTCACTGTCCCGGGAAAGTCTCTGCTAACACCCTGCAGAGCGCAGTGCCCAATATACAGAAACGTCTTGCGGTATCTCCTACAGGGAAAGTGCCAGGAGGAATTGTGGAGCTTGTTCTCAGTGTCTCTGAGAATTGCTCTCATTATCCGTGTGACCGCTTTGCTAAGACTCTCCAGAGAGACGTCCTCAAAACCAATGCACATCTTGACATATCTCCCTCATTGATCGCAGTGTCTCCAGGAACGGCATTCAAGGAGCCAGGAACTTTTCTCCCTACACTGTCCATTGAGTTTTCCTCAAAACCAATATACATCCTGCTATATCTTCCACATGGAAAGTGCCAGGAGGGAAAAGTGCAGATTATGCTTAGACTTTCTTGGAACTGCTTCAAATCAACTAGATATCTTTGTGCTGTAAATCTCCCAACAGCCAAACGCAAAAGCAGCAAACATCTCGCTGTATGTCCCACATCCAAAGTGCCAAGAGAGTAATGTAGAGCTTGCTCTCCCTGTCTTTGAGTACTGTTTTCAGTGTCCCGGTTACCTCTTTGCTAACATTCTCTTCAGAGCTGCAGTGAAACCAGGAACCACGTGGAGAAGGCACCCACACTGAAAATGCCTGGAAGGAACATTGGGGCTTCTTCTCACTGTCTCTGACATAGGGTTTCACTGTCCCGGGAAAGTCTCTGCTAACACCCTGCAGAGCGCAGTGCCCAATATACAGAAACGTCTTGCGGTATCTCCTACAGGGAAAGTGCCAGGAGGAATTGTGGAGCTTGTTCTCAGTGTCTCTGAGAATTGCTCTCATTATCCGTGTGACCGCTTTGCTAAGACTCTCCAGAGAGCCATCCTCAAAACCAACACACATCTTGACATATCTCCCTCATTGATCGCAGTGTCTCCAGGAACGGCATTCAAGGAGCCAGGAACTTTTCTCCCTCCACTGTCCATTGAGTTTTCCTCAAAACCAATATACATCCTGCTATATCTTCACAAAGGAAAGTGCCAGGAGGGAAAAGTGAGGATTGTGTTTAGACTTTCTTGGAACTGCTTCAAATCAACTAGATATCTTTGTGCTGTAAATCTCCCAACAGCCAAACGCAAAAGCAGCAAACATCTCGCTGTATGTCCCACATCGAAAGTGCCAAGAGAGTAATGTAGAGCTTGCTCTCCCTGTCTTTGAGTACTGTTTTCAGTGTCCCGGTTACCTCTTTGCTAACATTCTCTTCAGAGCTGCAGTGAAACCAGGAACCACGTGGAGAAGGCACCCACACTGAAAATGCCTGGAAGGACCATTGGGGCTTCTTCTCACTGTCTCTGACATAGGGTTTCACTGTCCCGGGAAAGTCTCTGCTAACACCCTGCAGAGCGCTGTGCCTATATACAGAACCGTCTTGCGGTATCTCCTACAGGGAAAGTGCCAGGAGGAATTGTGGAGCTTGTTCTCAGTGTCTCTGAGAATTGCTCTCATTATCCGTGTGACCTCTTTGCTAAGACTCTCCAGAGAGACGTCCTCAAAACCAACGCACATCTTGACATATCTCCCTCATTGATCGCAGTGTCTCCAGGAACGGCATTCAAGGAGCCAGGAACTTTTCTCCCTACACTGTCCATTGAGTTTTCCTCAAAACCAATATACATCCTGCTATATCTTCACAAAGGAAAGTGCCAGGAGGGAAAAGTGCAGATTATGCTTAGACTTTCTTGGAACTGCTTCAAATCAACTAGATATCTTTGTGCTGTAAATCTCCCAACAGCCAAACGCAAAAGCAGCAAACATCTCGCTGTATGTCCCACATCCAAAGTGCCAAGAGAGTAATGTAGAGCTTGCTCTCCCTGTCTTTGAGTACTGTTTTCACTGTCCCGGTTACCTCTTTGCTAACATTCTCTTCAGAGCTGCAGTGAAACCAGGAACCACGTGGAGAAGGCACCCACACTGAAAGTGTCTGGAGGGAACATTGGGGCTTCTTCTCAGTGTCTCTGACATAGGGTTTCACTGTCCCGGGAAAGTCTCTGCTAACACCCTGCAGAGCGCAGTGCCCAATATACAGAAACGTCTTGCGGTATCTCCTACAGGGAAAGTGCCAGGAGGAATTGTGGAGCTTGTTCTCAGTGTCTCTGAGAATTGCTCTCATTATCCGTGTGACCGCTTTGCTAAGACTCTCCAGAGAGACGTCCTCAAAACCAACGCACATCTTGACATATCTCCCTCATTGATCGCAGTGTCTCCAGGAACGGTATTCAAGGAGCAAGGAACTTTTCTCCCTACACTGTCCATTGAGTTTTCCTCAAAACCAATATACATCCTGCTATATCTTCACAAAGGAAAGTGCCAGGAGGGAAAAGTGCAGATTATGCTTAGACTTTCTTGGAACTGCTTCAAATCAACTAGATATCTTTGTGCTGTAAATCTCCCAACAGCCAAACGCAAAAGCAGCAAACATCTCGCTGTATGTCCCACATCCAAAGTGCCAAGAGAGTAATGTAGAGCTTGCTCTCCCTGTCTTTGAGTACTGTTTTCACTGTCCCGGTTACCTCTTTGCTAACATTCTCTTCAGAGCTGCAGTGAAACCAGGAACCACGTGGAGAAGGCACCCACACTGAAAATGCCTGGAAGGAACATTGGGGCTTCTTCTCAGTGTCTCTTACATAGGGTTTCACTGTCCCGGGAAAGTCTCTGCTAACACCCTGCAGAGCGCAGTGCCCAATATACAGAAACGTCTTGCGGTATCTCCTACAGGGAAAGTGCCAGGAGGAATTGTGGAGCTTGTTCTCAGTGTCTCTGAGAATTGCTCTCATTATCCGTGTGACCTCTTTGCTAAGACTCTCCAGAGAGCCGTCCTCAAAACCAACACACATCTTGACATATCTCCCTCATTGATCGCAGTGTCTCCAGGAACGGCATTCAAGGAGCCAGGAACTTTTCTCCCTACACTGTCCATTGAGTTTTCCTCAAAACCAATATACATCCTGCTATATCTTCACAAAGCAAAGTGCCAGGAGGGAAAAGGGAGGATTGTGTTTAGACTTTCTTGGAACTGCTTCAAATCAACTAGATATCTTTGTGCTGTAAATCTCCCAACAGCCAAACGCAAAAGCAGCAAACATCTCGCTGTATGTCCCACATCCAAAGTGCCAAGAGAGTAATGTAGAGCTTGCTCTCCCTGTCTTTGAGTACTGTTTTCACTGTCCCGGTTACCTCTTTGCTAACATTCTCTTCAGAGCTGCAGTGAAACCAGGAACCACGTGGAGAAGGCACCCACACTGAAAATGCCTGGAAGGAACATTGGGGCTTCTTCTCACTGTCTCTGACATAGGGTTTCACTGTCCCGGGAAAGTCTCTGCTAACACCCTGCAGAGCGCTGTGCCTATATACAGAACCGTCTTGCGGTATCTCCTACAGGGAAAGTGCCAGGAGGAATTGTGGAGCTTGTTCTCAGTGTCTCTGAGAATTGCTCTCATTATCCGTGTGACCTCTTTGCTAAGACTCTCCAGAGAGACGTCCTCAAAACCAACACACATCTTGACATATCTCCCTCATTGATCGCAGTGTCTCCAGGAACGGCATTCAAGGAGCCAGGAACTTTTCTCCCTACACTGTCCATTGAGTTTTCCTCAAAACCAATATACATCCTGCTATATCTTCACAAAGCAAAGTGCCAGGAGGGAAAAGGGAGGATTGTGTTTAGACTTTCTTGGAACTGCTTCAAATCAACTAGATATCTTTGTGCTGTAAATCTCCCAACAGCCAAACGCAAAAGCAGCAAACATCTCGCTGTATGTCCCACATCCAAAGTGCCAAGAGAGTAATGTAGAGCTTGCTCTCCCTGTCTTTGAGTACTGTTTTCACTGTCCCGGTTACCTCTTTGCTAACATTCTCTTCAGAGCTGCAGTGAAACCAGGAACCACGTGGAGAAGGCACCCACACTGAAAATGCCTGGAAGGAACATTGGGGCTTCTTCTCACTGTCTCTGACATAGGGTTTCACTGTCCCGGGAAAGTCTCTGCTAACACCCTGCAGAGCGCTGTGCCTATATACAGAACCGTCTTGCGGTATCTCCTACAGGGAAAGTGCCAGGAGGAATTGTGGAGCTTGTTCTCAGTGTCTCTGAGAATTGCTCTCATTATCCGTGTGACCTCTTTGCTAAGACTCTCCAGAGAGACGTCCTCAAAACCAACACACATCTTGACATATCTCCCTCATTGATCGCAGTGTCTCCAGGAACGGCATTCAAGGAGCCAGGAACTTTTCTCCCTACACTGTCCATTGAGTTTTCCTCAAAACCAATATACATCCTGCTATATCTTCCACATGGAAAGTGCCAGGAGGGAAAAGTGCAGATTATGCTTAGACTTTCTTGGAACTGCTTCAAATCAACTAGATATCTTTGTGCTGTAAATCTCCCAACAGCCAAACGCAAAAGCAGCAAACATCTCGCTGTATGTCCCACATCGAAAGTGCCAAGAGAGTAATGTAGAGCTTGCTCTCCCTGTCTTTGAGTACTGTTTTCAGTGTCCCGGTTACCTCTTTGCTAACATTCTCTTCAGAGCTGCAGTGAAACCAGGAACCACGTGGAGAAGGCACCCACACTGAAAATGCCTGGAAGGACCATTGGGGCTTCTTCTCACTGTCTCTGACATAGGGTTTCACTGTCCCGGGAAAGTCTCTGCTAACACCCTGCAGAGCGCTGTGCCTATATAGAGAACCGTCTTGCGGTATCTCCTACAGGGAAAGTGCCAGGAGGAATTGTGGAGCTTGTTCTCAGTGTCTCTGAGAATTGCTCTCATTATCCGTGTGACCTCTTTGCTAAGACTCTCCAGAGAGACGTCCTCAAAACCAACGCACATCTTGACATATCTCCCTCATTGATCGCAGTGTCTCCAGGAACGGCATTCAAGGAGCCAGGAACTTTTCTCCCTACACTGTCCATTGAGTTTTCCTCAAAACCAATATACATCCTGCTATATCTTCCACATGGAAAGTGCCAGGAGGGAAAAGTGCAGATTATGCTTAGACTTTCTTGGAACTGCTTCAAATCAACTAGATATCTTTGTGCTGTAAATCTCCCAACAGCCAAACGCAAAAGCAGCAAACATCTCGCTGTATGTCCCACATCCAAAGTGCCAAGAGAGTAATGTAGAGCTTGCTCTCCCTGTCTTTGAGTACTGTTTGCACTGTCCCGGTTACCTCTTTGCTAACATTCTCTTCAGAGCTGCAGTGAAACCAGGAACCACGTGGAGAAGGCACCCACACTGAAAATGCCTGGAAGGAACATTGGGGCTTCTTCTCACTGTCTCTGACATAGGGTTTCACTGTCCCGGGAAAGTCTCTGCTAACACCCTGCAGAGCGCAGTGCCCAATATACAGAACCGTCTTGCGGTATCTCCTACAGGGAAAGTGCCAGGAGGAATTGTGGAGCTTGTTCTCAGTGTCTCTGAGAATTGCTCTCATTATCCGTGTGACCGCTTTGCTAAGACTCTCCAGAGAGCCATCCTCAAAACCAACACACATCTTGACATATCTCCCTCATTGATCGCAGTGTCTCCAGGAACGGCATTCAAGGAGCCAGGAACTTTTCTCCCTCCACTGTCCATTGAGTTTTCCTCAAAACCAATATACATCCTGCTATATCTTCACAAAGGAAAGTGCCAGGAGGGAAAAGTGAGGATTGTGTTTAGACTTTCTTGGAACTGCTTCAAATCAACTAGATATCTTTGTGCTGTAAATCTCCCAACAGCCAAACGCAAAAGCAGCAAACATCTCGCTGTATGTCCCACATCGAAAGTGCCAAGAGAGTAATGTAGAGCTTGCTCTCCCTGTCTTTGAGTACTGTTTTCAGTGTCCCGGTTACCTCTTTGCTAACATTCTCTTCAGAGCTGCAGTGAAACCAGGAACCACGTGGAGAAGGCACCCACACTGAAAATGCCTGGAAGGACCATTGGGGCTTCTTCTCACTGTCTCTGACATAGGGTTTCACTGTCCCGGGAAAGTCTCTGCTAACACCCTGCAGAGCGCTGTGCCTATATACAGAACCGTCTTGCGGTATCTCCTACAGGGAAAGTGCCAGGAGGAATTGTGGAGCTTGTTCTCAGTGTCTCTGAGAATTGCTCTCATTATCCGTGTGACCTCTTTGCTAAGACTCTCCAGAGAGACGTCCTCAAAACCAACGCACATCTTGACATATCTCCCTCATTGATCGCAGTGTCTCCAGGAACGGCATTCAAGGAGCCAGGAACTTTTCTCCCTACACTGTCCATTGAGTTTTCCTCAAAACCAATATACATCCTGCTATATCTTCCACATGGAAAGTGCCAGGAGGGAAAAGTGCAGATTATGCTTAGACTTTCTTGGAACTGCTTCAAATCAACTAGATATCTTTGTGCTGTAAATCTCCCAACAGCCAAACGCAAAAGCAGCAAACATCTCGCTGTATGTCCCACATCCAAAGTGCCAAGAGAGTAATGTAGAGCTTGCTCTCCCTGTCTTTGAGTACTGTTTTCACTGTCCCGGTTACCTCTTTGCTAACATTCTCTTCAGAGCTGCAGTGAAACCAGGAACCACGTGGAGAAGGCACCCACACTGAAAGTGCCTGGAGGGAACATTGGGGCTTCTTCTCAGTGTCTCTGACATAGGGTTTCACTGTCCCGGGAAAGTCTCTGCTAACACCCTGCAGAGCGCAGTGCCCAATATACAGAAACGTCTTGCGGTATCTCCTACAGGGAAAGTGCCAGGAGGAATTGTGGAGCTTGTTCTCAGTGTCTCTGAGAATTGCTCTCATTATCCGTGTGACCGCTTTGCTAAGACTCTCCAGAGAGACGTCCTCAAAACCAACGCACATCTTGACATATCTCCCTCATTGATCGCAGTGTCTCCAGGAACGGTATTCAAGGAGCAAGGAACTTTTCTCCCTACACTGTCCATTGAGTTTTCCTCAAAACCAATATACATCCTGCTATATCTTCACAAAGGAAAGTGCCAGGAGGGAAAAGTGCAGATTATGCTTAGACTTTCTTGGAACTGCTTCAAATCAACTAGATATCTTTGTGCTGTAAATCTCCCAACAGCCAAACGCAAAAGCAGCAAACATCTCGCTGTATGTCCCACATCCAAAGTGCCAAGAGAGTAATGTAGAGCTTGCTCTCCCTGTCTTTGAGTACTGTTTTCACTGTCCCGGTTACCTCTTTGCTAACATTCTCTTCAGAGCTGCAGTGAAACCAGGAACCACGTGGAGAAGGCACCCACACTGAAAATGCCTGGAAGGAACATTGGGGCTTCTTCTCAGTGTCTCTTACATAGGGTTTCACTGTCCCGGGAAAGTCTCTGCTAACACCCTGCAGAGCGCAGTGCCCAATATACAGAACCGTCTTGCGGTATCTCCTACAGGGAAAGTGCCAGGAGGAATTGTGGAGCTTGTTCTCAGTGTCTCTGAGAATTGCTCTCATTATCCGTGTGACCTCTTTGCTAAGACTCTCCAGAGAGCCGTCCTCAAAACCAACACACATCTTGACATATCTCCCTCATTGATCGCAGTGTCTCCAGGAACGGCATTCAAGGAGCCAGGAACTTTTCTCCCTACACTGTCCATTGAGTTTTCCTCAAAACCAATATACATCCTGCTATATCTTCACAAAGCAAAGTGCCAGGAGGGAAAAGGGAGGATTGTGTTTAGACTTTCTTGGAACTGCTTCAAATCAACTAGATATCTTTGTGCTGTAAATCTCCCAACAGCCAAACGCAAAAGCAGCAAACATCTCGCTGTATGTCCCACATCCAAAGTGCCAAGAGAGTAATGTAGAGCTTGCTCTCCCTGTCTTTGAGTACTGTTTTCACTGTCCCGGTTACCTCTTTGCTAACATTCTCTTCAGAGCTGCAGTGAAACCAGGAACCACGTGGAGAAGGCACCCACACTGAAAATGCCTGGAAGGAACATTGGGGCTTCTTCTCACTGTCTCTGACATAGGGTTTCACTGTCCCGGGAAAGTCTCTGCTAACACCCTGCAGAGCGCAGTGCCCAATATACAGAACCGTCTTGCGGTATCTCCTACAGGGAAAGTGCCAGGAGGAATTGTGGAGCTTGTTCTCAGTGTCTCTGAGAATTGCTCTCATTATCCGTGTGACCTCTTTGCTAAGACTCTCCAGAGAGACGTCCTCAAAACCAACGCACATCTTGACATATCTCCCTCATTGATCGCAGTGTCTCCAGGAACGACATTCAAGGAGCCAGGAACTTTTCTCCCTACACTGTCCATTGAGTTTTCCTCAAAACCAATATACATCCTGCTATATCTTCCACATGGAAAGTGCCAGGAGGGAAAAGTGCAGATTATGCTTAGACTTTCTTGGAACTGCTTCAAATCAACTAGATATCTTTGTGCTGTAAATCTCCCAACAGCCAAACGCAAAAGCAGCAAACATCTCGCTGTATGTCCCACATCCAAAGTGCCAAGAGAGTAATGTAGAGCTTGCTCTCCCTGTCTTTGAGTACTGTTTGCACTGTCCCGGTTACCTCTTTGCTAACATTCTCTTCAGAGCTGCAGTGAAACCAGGAACCACGTGGAGAAGGCACCCACACTGAAAATGCCTGGAAGGAACATTGGGGCTTCTTCTCAGTGTCTCTGACATAGGGTTTCACTGTCCCGGGAAAGTCTCTGCTAACACCCTGCAGAGCGCAGTGCCCAATATACAGAACCGTCTTGCGGTATCTCCTACAGGGAAAGTGCCAGGAGGAATTGTGGAGCTTGTTCTCAGTGTCTCTGAGAATTGCTCTCATTATCCGTGTGACCTCTTTGCTAAGACTCTCCAGAGAGACGTCCTCAAAACCAACACACATCTTGACATATCTCCCTCATTGATCGCAGTGTCTCCAGGAACGGCATTCAAGGAGCCAGGAACTTTTCTCCCTACACTGTCCATTGAGATTTCCTCAAAACCAATATACATCCTGCTATATCTTCCACATGGAAAGTGCCAGGAGGGAAAAGTGCAGATTATGCTTAGACTTTCTTGGAACTGCTTCAAATCAACTAGATATCTTTGTGCTGTAAATCTCCCAACAGCCAAACGCAAAAGCAGCAAACATCTCGCTGTATGTCCCACATCCAAAGTGCCAAGAGAGTAATGTAGAGCTTGCTCTCCCTGTCTTTGAGTACTGTTTTCAGTGTCCTGGTTACCTCTTTGCTAACATTCTCTTCAGAGCTGCAGTGAAACCAGGAACCACGTGGAGAAGGCACCCACACTGAAAATGCCTGGAAGGAACATTGGGGCTTCTTCTCACTGTCTCTGACATAGGGTTTCACTGTCCCGGGAAAGTCTCTGCTAACACCCTGCAGAGCGCAGTGCCCAATATACAGAACCGTCTTGCGGTATCTCCTACAGGGAAAGTGCCAGGAGGAATTGTGGAGCTTGTTCTCAGTGTCTCTGAGAATTGCTCTCATTATCCGTGTGACCTCTTTGCTAAGACTCTCCAGAGAGACGTCCTCAAAACCAACGCACATCTTGACATATCTCCCTCATTGATCGCAGTGTCTCCAGGAACGGCATTCAAGGAGCCAGGAACTTTTCTCCCTACACTGTCCATTGAGTTTTCCTCAAAACCAATATACATCCTGCTATATCTTTCACATGGAAAGTGCCAGGAGGGAAAAGTGCAGATTATGCTTAGACTTTCTTGGAACTGCTTCAAATCAACTAGATATCTTTGTGCTGTAAATCTCCCAACAGCCAAACGCAAAAGCAGCAAACATCTCGCTGTATGTCCCACATCCAAAGTGCCAAGAGAGTAATGTAGAGCTTGCTCTCCCTGTCTTTGAGTACTGTTTGCACTGTCCCGGTTAGCTCTTTGCTAACATTCTCTTCAGAGCTGCAGTGAAACCAGGAACCACGTGGAGAAGGCACCCACACTGAAAATGCCTGGAAGGACCATTGGGGCTTCTTCTCAGTGTCTCTGACATAGGGTTTCACTGTCCCGGGAAAGTCTCTGCTAACACCCTGCAGAGCGCAGTGCCCAATATACAGAACCGTCTTGCGGTATCTCCTACAGGGAAAGTGCCAGGAGGAATTGTGGAGCTTGTTCTCAGTGTCTCTGAGAATTGCTCTCATTATCCGTGTGACCGCTTTGCTAAGACTCTCCAGAGAGACGTCCTCAAAACCAACACACATCTTGACATATCTCCCTCATTGATCGCAGTGTCTCCAGGAACGGCATTCAAGGAGCCAGGAACTTTTCTCCCTACACTGTCCATTGAGTTTTCCTCAAAACCAATATACATCCTGCTATATCTTCCACATGGAAAGTGCCAGGAGGGAAAAGTGCAGATTATGCTTAGACTTTCTTGGAACTGCTTCAAATCAACTAGATATCTTTGTGCTGTAAATCTCCCAACAGCCAAACGCAAAAGCAGCAAACATCTCGCTGTATGTCCCACATCGAAAGTGCCAAGAGAGTAATGTAGAGCTTGCTCTCCCTGTCTTTGAGTACTGTTTTCAGTGTCCCGGTTACCTCTTTGCTAACATTCTCTTCAGAGCTGCAGTGAAACCAGGAACCACGTGGAGAAGGCACCCACACTGAAAATGCCTGGAAGGAACATTGGGGCTTCTTCTCACTGTCTCTGACATAGGGTTTCACTGTCCCGGGAAAGTCTCTGCTAACACCCTGCAGAGCGCTGTGCCTATATACAGAACCGTCTTGCGGTATCTCCTACAGGGAAAGTGCCAGGAGGAATTGTGGAGCTTGTTCTCAGTGTCTCTGAGAATTGCTCTCATTATCCGTGTGACCTCTTTGCTAAGACTCTCCAGAGAGACGTCCTCAAAACCAACGCACATCTTGACATATCTCCCTCATTGATCGCAGTGTCTCCAGGAACGGCATTCAAGGAGCCAGGAACTTTTCTCCCTACACTGTCCATTGAGTTTTCCTCAAAACCAATATACATCCTGCTATATCTTCCACATGGAAAGTGCCAGGAGGGAAAAGTGCAGATTATGCTTAGACTTTCTTGGAACTGCTTCAAATCAACTAGATATCTTTGTGCTGTAAATCTCCCAACAGCCAAACGCAAAAGCAGCAAACATCTCGCTGTATGTCCCACATCCAAAGTGCCAAGAGAGTAATGTAGAGCTTGCTCTCCCTGTCTTTGAGTACTGTTTTCACTGTCCCGGTTACCTCTTTGCTAACATTCTCTTCAGAGCTGCAGTGAAACCAGGAACCACGTGGAGAAGGCACCCACACTGAAAATGCCTGGAAGGAACATTGGGGCTTCTTCTCACTGTCTCTGACATAGGGTTTCACTGTCCCGGGAAAGTCTCTGCTAACACCCTGCAGAGCGCAGTGCCCAATATACAGAAACGTCTTGCGGTATCTCCTACAGGGAAAGTGCCAGGAGGAATTGTGGAGCTTGTTCTCAGTGTCTCTGAGAATTGCTCTCATTATCCGTGTGACCGCTTTGCTAAGACTCTCCAGAGAGACGTCCTCAAAACCAACACACATCTTGACATATCTCCCTCATTGATCGCAGTGTCTCCAGGAACGGCATTCAAGGAGCCAGGAACTTTTCTCCCTACACTGTCCATTGAGTTTTCCTCAAAACCAATATACATCCTGCTATATCTTCCACATGGAAAGTGCCAGGAGGGAAAAGTGCAGATTATGCTTAGACTTTCTTGGAACTGCTTCAAATCAACTAGATATCTTTGTGCTGTAAATCTCCCAACAGCCAAACGCAAAAGCAGCAAACATCTCGCTGTATGTCCCACATCCAAAGTGCCAAGAGAGTAATGTAGAGCTTGCTCTCCCTGTCTTTGAGTACTGTTTTCACTGTCCCGGTTACCTCTTTGCTAACATTCTCTTCAGAGCTGCAGTGAAACCAGGAACCACGTGGAGAAGGCACCCACACTGAAAATGCCTGGAAGGACCATTGGGGCTTCTTCTTAGTGTCTCTGACATAGGGTTTCACTGTCCCGGGAAAGTCTCTGCTAACACCCTGCAGAGCGCTGTGCCTATATAGAGAACCGTCTTGCGGTATCTCCTACAGGGAAAGTGCCAGGAGGAATTGTGGAGCTTGTTCTCAGTGTCTCTGAGAATTGCTCTCATTATCCGTGTGACCTCTTTGCTAAGACTCTCCAGAGAGACGTCCTCAAAACCAACACACATCTTGACATATCTCCCTCATTGATCGCAGTGTCTCCAGGAACGGCATTCAAGGAGCCAGGAACTTTTCTCCCTCCACTGTCCATTGAGTTTTCCTCAAAACCAATATACATCCTGCTATATCTTCCACATGGAAAGTGCCAGGAGGGAAAAGTGCAGATTATGCTTAGACTTTCTTGGAACTGCTTCAAATCAACTAGATATCTTTGTGCTGTAAATCTCCCAACAGCCAAACGCAAAAGCAGCAAACATCTCGCTGTATGTCCCACATCGAAAGTGCCAAGAGAGTAATGTAGAGCTTGCTCTCCCTGTCTTTGAGTACTGTTTTCACTGTCCCGATTACCTCTTTGCTAACATTCTCTTCAGAGCTGCAGTGAAACCAGGAACCACGTGGAGAAGGCACCCACACTGAAAATGCCTGGAAGGAACATTGGGGCTTCTTCTCACTGTCTCTGACATAGGGTTTCACTGTCCCGGGAAAGTCTCTGCTAACACCCTGCAGAGCGCTGTGCCTATATAGAGAACCGTCTTGCGGTATCTCCTACAGGGAAAGTGCCAGGAGGAATTGTGGAGCTTGTTCTCAGTGTCTCTGAGAATTGCTCTCATTATCCGTGTGACCGCTTTGCTAAGACTCTCCAGAGAGCCGTCCTCAAAACCAATACACATCTTGACATATCTCCCTCATTGATCGCAGTGTCTCCAGGAACGGCATTCAAGGAGCCAGGAACTTTTCTCCCTACACTGTCCATTGAGTTTTCCTCAAAACCAATATACATCCTGCTATATCTTCCACATGGAAAGTGCCAGGAGGGAAAAGTGCAGATTATGCTTAGACTTTCTTGGAACTGCTTCAAATCAACTAGATATCTTTGTGCTGTAAATCTCCCAACAGCCAAACGCAAAAGCAGCAAACATCTCGCTGTATGTCCCACATCCAAAGTGCCAAGAGAGTAATGTAGAGCTTGCTCTCCCTGTCTTTGAGTACTGTTTTCACTGTCCCGATTACCTCTTTGCTAACATTCTCTTCAGAGCTGCAGTGAAACCAGGAACCACGTGGAGAAGGCACCCACACTGAAAATGCCTGGAAGGACCATTGGGGCTTCTTCTTAGTGTCTCTGACATAGGGTTTCACTGTCCCGGGAAAGTCTCTGCTAACACCCTGCAGAGCGCTGTGCCTATATAGAGAACCGTCTTGCGGTATCTCCTACAGGGAAAGTGCCAGGAGGAATTGTGGAGCTTGTTCTCAGTGTCTCTGAGAATTGCTCTCATTATCCGTGTGACCTCTTTGCTAAGACTCTCCAGAGAGACGTCCTCAAAACCAACACACATCTTGACATATCTCCCTCATTGATCGCAGTGTCTCCAGGAACGGCATTCAAGGAGCCAGGAACTTTTCTCCCTACACTGTCCATTGAGTTTTCCTCAAAACCAATATACATCCTGCTATATCTTCCACATGGAAAGTGCCAGGAGGGAAAAGTGCAGATTATGCTTAGACTTTCTTGGAACTGCTTCAAATCAACTAGATATCTTTGTGCTGTAAATCTCCCAACAGCCAAACGCAAAAGCAGCAAACATCTCGCTGTATGTCCCACATCGAAAGTGCCAAGAGAGTAATGTAGAGCTTGCTCTCCCTGTCTTTGAGTACTGTTTTCACTGTCCCGATTACCTCTTTGCTAACATTCTCTTCAGAGCTGCAGTGAAACCAGGAACCACGTGGAGAAGGCACCCACACTGAAAATGCCTGGAAGGAACATTGGGGCTTCTTCTCACTGTCTCTGACATAGGGTTTCACTGTCCCGGGAAAGTCTCTGCTAACACCCTGCAGAGCGCAGTGCCCAATATACAGAAACGTCTTGCGGTATCTCCTACAGGGAAAGTGCCAGGAGGAATTGTGGAGCTTGTTCTCAGTGTCTCTGAGAATTGCTCTCATTATCCGTGTGACCGCTTTGCTAAGACTCTCCAGAGAGCCGTCCTCAAAACCAATACACATCTTGACATATCTCCCTCATTGATCGCAGTGTCTCCAGGAACGGCATTCAAGGAGCCAGGAACTTTTCTCCCTACACTGTCCATTGAGTTTTCCTCAAAACCAATATACATCCTGCTATATCTTCCACATGGAAAGTGCCAGGAGGGAAAAGTGAGGATTGTGTTTAGACTTTCTTGGAACTGCTTCAAATCAACTAGATATCTTTGTGCTGTAAATCTCCCAACAGCCAAACGCAAAAGCAGCAAACATCTCGCTGTATGTCCCACATCCAAAGTGCCAAGAGAGTAATGTAGAGCTTGCTCTCCCTGTCTTTGAGTACTGTTTTCACTGTCCCGATTACCTCTTTGCTAACATTCTCTTCAGAGCTGCAGTGAAACCAGGAACCACGTGGAGAAGGCACCCACACTGAAAATGCCTGGAAGGAACATTGGGGCTTCTTCTCAGTGTCTCTGACATAGGGTTTCACTGTCCCGGGAAAGTCTCTGCTAACACCCTGCAGAGCGCTGTGCTTATATACAGAACCGTCTTGCGGTATCTCCTACAGGGAAAGTGCCAGGAGGAATTGTGGAGCTTGTTCTCAGTGTCTCTGAGAATTGCTCTCATTATCCGTGTGACCTCTTTGCTAAGACTCTCCAGAGAGACGTCCTCAAAACCAACACACATCTTGACATATCTCCCTCATTGATCGCAGTGTCTCCAGGAACGGCATTCAAGAAGCCAGGAACTTTTCTCCCTACACTGTCCATTGAGTTTTCCTCAAAACCAATATACATCCTGCTATATCTTCCACATGGAAAGTGCCAGGAGGGAAAAGTGCAGATTATGCTTAGACTTTCTTGGAACTGCTTCAAATCAACTAGATATCTTTGTGCTGTAAATCTCCCAACAGCCAAACGCAAAAGCAGCAAACATCTCGCTGTATGTCCCACATCCAAAGTGCCAAGAGAGTAATGTAGAGCTTGCTCTCCCTGTCTTTGAGTACTGTTTTCACTGTCCCGGTTACCTCTTTGCTAACATTCTCTTCAGAGCTGCAGTGAAACCAGGAACCACGTGGAGAAGGCACCCACACTGAAAATGCCTGGAAGGACCATTGGGGCTTCTTCTTAGTGTCTCTGACATAGGGTTTCACTGTCCCGGGAAAGTCTCTGCTAACACCCTGCAGAGCGCAGTGCCCAATATACAGAACCGTCTTGCGGTATCTCCTACAGGGAAAGTGCCAGGAGGAATTGTGGAGCTTGTTCTCAGTGTCTCTGAGAATTGCTCTCATTATCCGTGTGACCGCTTTGCTAAGACTCTCCAGAGAGCCGTCCTCAAAACCAATACACATCTTGACATATCTCCCTCATTGATCGCAGTGTCTCCAGGAACGGCATTCAAGGAGCCAGGAACTTTTCTCCCTACACTGTCCATTGAGTTTTCCTCAAAACCAATATACATCCTGCTATATCTTCCACATGGAAAGTGCCAGGAGGGAAAAGTGCAGATTATGCTTAGACTTTCTTGGAACTGCTTCAAATCAACTAGATATCTTTGTGCTGTAAATCTCCCAACAGCCAAACGCAAAAGCAGCAAACATCTCGCTGTATGTCCCACATCCAAAGTGCCAAGAGAGTAATGTAGAGCTTGCTCTCCCTGTCTTTGAGTACTGTTTTCACTGTCCCGATTACCTCTTTGCTAACATTCTCTTCAGAGCTGCAGTGAAACCAGGAACCACGTGGAGAAGGCACCCACACTGAAAATGCCTGGAAGGACCATTGGGGCTTCTTCTTAGTGTCTCTGACATAGGGTTTCACTGTCCCGGGAAAGTCTCTGCTAACACCCTGCAGAGCGCTGTGCCTATATAGAGAACCGTCTTGCGGTATCTCCTACAGGGAAAGTGCCAGGAGGAATTGTGGAGCTTGTTCTCAGTGTCTCTGAGAATTGCTCTCATTATCCGTGTGACCTCTTTGCTAAGACTCTCCAGAGAGACGTCCTCAAAACCAACACACATCTTGACATATCTCCCTCATTGATCGCAGTGTCTCCAGGAACGGCATTCAAGGAGCCAGGAACTTTTCTCCCTACACTGTCCATTGAGTTTTCCTCAAAACCAATATACATCCTGCTATATCTTCCACATGGAAAGTGCCAGGAGGGAAAAGTGCAGATTATGCTTAGACTTTCTTGGAACTGCTTCAAATCAACTAGATATCTTTGTGCTGTAAATCTCCCAACAGCCAAACGCAAAAGCAGCAAACATCTCGCTGTATGTCCCACATCCAAAGTGCCAAGAGAGTAATGTAGAGCTTGCTCTCCCTGTCTTTGAGTACTGTTTTCAGTGTCCCGGTTACCTCTTTGCTAACATTCTCTTCAGAGCTGCAGTGAAACCAGGAACCACGTGGAGAAGGCACCCACACTGAAAATGCCTGGAAGGAACATTGGGGCTTCTTCTCACTGTCTCTGACATAAGGTTTCACTGTCCCGGGAAAGTCTCTGCTAACACCCTGCAGAGCGCAGTGCCCAATATACAGAACCGTCTTGCGGTATCTCCTACAGGGAAAGTGCCAGGAGGAATTGTGGAGCTTGTTCTCAGTGTCTCTGAGAATTGCTCTCATTATCCGTGTGACCTCTTTGCTAAGACTCTCCAGAGAGACGTCCTCAAAACCAACACACATCTTGACATATCTCCCTCATTGATCGCAGTGTCTCCAGGAACGGCATTCAAGGAGCCAGGAACTTTTCTCCCTACACTGTCCATTGAGTTTTCCTCAAAACCAATATACATCCTGCTATATCTTCACAAAGGAAAGTGCCAGGAGGGAAAAGTGCAGATTATGCTTAGACTTTCTTGGAACTGCTTCAAATCAACTAGATATCTTTGTGCTGTAAATCTCCCAACAGCCAAATGCAAAAGCAGCAAACATCTCGCTGTATGTCCCACATCGAAAGTGCCAAGAGAGTAATGTAGAGCTTGCTCTCCCTGTCTTTGAGTACTGTTTTCAGTGTCCCGATTACCTCTTTGCTAACATTCTCTTCAGAGCTGCAGTGAAACCAGGAACCACGTGGAGAAGGCACCCACACTGAAAATGCCTGGAAGGACCATTGGGGCTTCTTCTCACTGTCTCTGACATAGGGTTTCACTGTCCCGGGAAAGTCTCTGCTAACACCCTGCAGAGCGCTGTGCCTATATACAGAACCGTCTTGCGGTATCTCCTACAGGGAAAGTGCCAGGAGGAATTGTGGAGCTTGTTCTCAGTGTCTCTGAGAATTGCTCTCATTATCCGTGTGACCTCTTTGCTAAGACTCTCCAGAGAGACGTCCTCAAAACCAACGCACATCTTGACATATCTCCCTCATTGATCGCAGTGTCTCCAGGAACGGCATTCAAGGAGCCAGGAACTTTTCTCCCTCCACTGTCCATTGAGTTTTCCTCAAAACCAATATACATCCTGCTATATCTTCACAAAGGAAAGTGCCAGGAGGGAAAAGTGCAGATTATGCTTAGACTTTCTTGGAACTGCTTCAAATCAACTAGATATCTTTGTGCTGTAAATCTCCCAACAGCCAAACGCAAAAGCAGCAAACATCTCGCTGTATGTCCCACATCCAAAGTGCCAAGAGAGTAATGTAGAGCTTGCTCTCCCTGTCTTTGAGTACTGTTTTCAGTGTCCCGATTACCTCTTTGCTAACATTCTCTTCAGAGCTGCAGTGAAACCAGGAACCACGTGGAGAAGGCACCGACACTGAAAATGCCTGGAAGGAACATTGGGGCTTCTTCTCAGTGCCTCTGACATAGGGTTTCACTGTCCCGGGAAAGTCTCTGCTAACACCCTGCAGAGCGCAGTGCCCAATATACAGAAACGTCTTGCGGTATCTCCTACAGGGAAAGTGCCAGGAGGAATTGTGGAGCTTGTTCTCAGTGTCTCTGAGAATTGCTCTCATTATCCGTGTGACCGCTTTGCTAAGACTCTCCAGAGAGACGTCCTCAAAACCAATGCACATCTTGACATATCTCCCTCATTGATCGCAGTGTCTCCAGGAACGGCATTCAAGGAGCCAGGAACTTTTCTCCCTACACTGTCCATTGAGTTTTCCTCAAAACCAATATACATCCTGCTATATCTTCCACATGGAAAGTGCCAGGAGGGAAAAGTGCAGATTATGCTTAGACTTTCTTGGAACTGCTTCAAATCAACTAGATATCTTTGTGCTGTAAATCTCCCAACAGCCAAACGCAAAAGCAGCAAACATCTCGCTGTATGTCCCACATCCAAAGTGCCAAGAGAGTAATGTAGAGCTTGCTCTCCCTGTCTTTGAGTACTGTTTTCAGTGTCCCGGTTACCTCTTTGCTAACATTCTCTTCAGAGCTGCAGTGAAACCAGGAACCACGTGGAGAAGGCACCCACACTGAAAATGCCTGGAAGGACCATTGGGGCTTCTTCTCACTGTCTCTGACATAGGGTTTCACTGTCCCGGGAAAGTCTCTGCTAACACCCTGCAGAGCGCAGTGCCCAATATACAGAACCGTCTTGCGGTATCTCCTACAGGGAAAGTGCCAGGAGGAATTGTGGAGCTTGTTCTCAGTGTCTCTGAGAATTGCTCTCATTATCCGTGTGACCTCTTTGCTAAGACTCTCCAGAGAGACGTCCTCAAAACCAACGCACATCTTGACATATCTCCCTCATTGATCGCAGTGTCTCCAGGAACGGCATTCAAGGAGCCAGGAACTTTTCTCCCTACACTGTCCATTGAGTTTTCCTCAAAACCAATATACATCCTGCTATATCTTCACAAAGGAAAGTGCCAGGAGGGAAAAGTGCAGATTATGCTTAGACTTTCTTGGAACTGCTTCAAATCAACTAGATATCTTTGTGCTGTAAATCTCCCAACAGCCAAACGCAAAAGCAGCAAACATCTCGCTGTATGTCCCACATCCAAAGTGCCAAGAGAGTAATGTAGAGCTTGCTCTCCCTGTCTTTGAGTACTGTTTTCACTGTCCCGGTTACCTCTTTGCTAACATTCTCTTCAGAGCTGCAGTGAAACCAGGAACCACGTGGAGAAGGCACCCACACTGAAAGTGCCTGGAGGGAACATTGGGGCTTCTTCTCAGTGTCTCTGACATAGGGTTTCACTGTCCCGGGAAAGTCTCTGCTAACACCCTGCAGAGCGCAGTGCCCAATATACAGAAACGTCTTGCGGTATCTCCTACAGGGAAAGTGCCAGGAGGAATTGTGGAGCTTGTTCTCAGTGTCTCTGAGAATTGCTCTCATTATCCGTGTGACCGCTTTGCTAAGACTCTCCAGAGAGACGTCCTCAAAACCAACGCACATCTTGACATATCTCCCTCATTGATCGCAGTGTCTCCAGGAACGGTATTCAAGGAGCAAGGAACTTTTCTCCCTACACTGTCCATTGAGTTTTCCTCAAAACCAATATACATCCTGCTATATCTTCACAAAGGAAAGTGCCAGGAGGGAAAAGTGCAGATTATGCTTAGACTTTCTTGGAACTGCTTCAAATCAACTAGATATCTTTGTGCTGTAAATCTCCCAACAGCCAAACGCAAAAGCAGCAAACATCTCGCTGTATGTCCCACATCCAAAGTGCCAAGAGAGTAATGTAGAGCTTGCTCTCCCTGTCTTTGAGTACTGTTTTCACTGTCCCGGTTACCTCTTTGCTAACATTCTCTTCAGAGCTGCAGTGAAACCAGGAACCACGTGGAGAAGGCACCCACACTGAAAATGCCTGGAAGGAACATTGGGGCTTCTTCTCAGTGTCTCTTACATAGGGTTTCACTGTCCCGGGAAAGTCTCTGCTAACACCCTGCAGAGCGCAGTGCCCAATATACAGAAACGTCTTGCGGTATCTCCTACAGGGAAAGTGCCAGGAGGAATTGTGGAGCTTGTTCTCAGTGTCTCTGAGAATTGCTCTCATTATCCGTGTGACCTCTTTGCTAAGACTCTCCAGAGAGCCGTCCTCAAAACCAACACACATCTTGACATATCTCCCTCATTGATCGCAGTGTCTCCAGGAACGGCATTCAAGGAGCCAGGAACTTTTCTCCCTACACTGTCCATTGAGTTTTCCTCAAAACCAATATACATCCTGCTATATCTTCACAAAGCAAAGTGCCAGGAGGGAAAAGGGAGGATTGTGTTTAGACTTTCTTGGAACTGCTTCAAATCAACTAGATATCTTTGTGCTGTAAATCTCCCAACAGCCAAACGCAAAAGCAGCAAACATCTCGCTGTATGTCCCACATCCAAAGTGCCAAGAGAGTAATGTAGAGCTTGCTCTCCCTGTCTTTGAGTACTGTTTTCACTGTCCCGGTTACCTCTTTGCTAACATTCTCTTCAGAGCTGCAGTGAAACCAGGAACCACGTGGAGAAGGCACCCACACTGAAAATGCCTGGAAGGAACATTGGGGCTTCTTCTCACTGTCTCTGACATAGGGTTTCACTGTCCCGGGAAAGTCTCTGCTAACACCCTGCAGAGCGCAGTGCCTATATACAGAACCGTCTTGCGGTATCTCCTACAGGGAAAGTGCCAGGAGGAATTGTGGAGCTTGTTCTCAGTGTCTCTGAGAATTGCTCTCATTATCCGTGTGACCTCTTTGCTAAGACTCTCCAGAGAGACGTCCTCAAAACCAACACACATCTTGACATATCTCCCTCATTGATCGCAGTGTCTCCAGGAACGGCATTCAAGGAGCCAGGAACTTTTCTCCCTACACTGTCCATTGAGTTTTCCTCAAAACCAATATACATCCTGCTATATCTTCCACATGGAAAGTGCCAGGAGGGAAAAGTGCAGATTATGCTTAGACTTTCTTGGAACTGCTTCAAATCAACTAGATATCTTTGTGCTGTAAATCTCCCAACAGCCAAACGCAAAAGCAGCAAACATCTCGCTGTATGTCCCACATCGAAAGTGCCAAGAGAGTAATGTAGAGCTTGCTCTCCCTGTCTTTGAGTACTGTTTTCAGTGTCCCGGTTACCTCTTTGCTAACATTCTCTTCAGAGCTGCAGTGAAACCAGGAACCACGTGGAGAAGGCACCCACACTGAAAATGCCTGGAAGGACCATTGGGGCTTCTTCTCAGTGTCTCTGACATAGGGTTTCACTGTCCCGGGAAAGTCTCTGCTAACACCCTGCAGAGCGCTGTGCCTATATAGAGAACCGTCTTGCGGTATCTCCTACAGGGAAAGTGCCAGGAGGAATTGTGGAGCTTGTTCTCAGTGTCTCTGAGAATTGCTCTCATTATCCGTGTGACCTCTTTGCTAAGACTCTCCAGAGAGACGTCCTCAAAACCAACGCACATCTTGACATATCTCCCTCATTGATCGCAGTGTCTCCAGGAACGGCATTCAAGGAGCCAGGAACTTTTCTCCCTACACTGTCCATTGAGTTTTCCTCAAAACCAATATACATCCTGCTATATCTTCCACATGGAAAGTGCCAGGAGGGAAAAGTGCAGATTATGCTTAGACTTTCTTGGAACTGCTTCAAATCAACTAGATATCTTTGTGCTGTAAATCTCCCAACAGCCAAACGCAAAAGCAGCAAACATCTCGCTGTATGTCCCACATCGAAAGTGCCAAGAGAGTAATGTAGAGCTTGCTCTCCCTGTCTTTGAGTACTGTTTGCACTGTCCCGGTTACCTCTTTGCTAACATTCTCTTCAGAGCTGCAGTGAAACCAGGAACCACGTGGAGAAGGCACCCACACTGAAAATGCCTGGAAGGAACATTGGGGCTTCTTCTCACTGTCTCTGACATAGGGTTTCACTGTCCCGGGAAAGTCTCTGCTAACACCCTGCAGAGCGCAGTGCCCAATATACAGAACCGTCTTGCGGTATCTCCTACAGGGAAAGTGCCAGGAGGAATTGTGGAGCTTGTTCTCAGTGTCTCTGAGAATTGCTCTCATTATCCGTGTGACCGCTTTGCTAAGACTCTCCAGAGAGCCATCCTCAAAACCAACACACATCTTGACATATCTCCCTCATTGATCGCAGTGTCTCCAGGAACGGCATTCAAGGAGCCAGGAACTTTTCTCCCTCCACTGTCCATTGAGTTTTCCTCAAAACCAATATACATCCTGCTATATCTTCACAAAGGAAAGTGCCAGGAGGGAAAAGTGAGGATTGTGTTTAGACTTTCTTGGAACTGCTTCAAATCAACTAGATATCTTTGTGCTGTAAATCTCCCAACAGCCAAACGCAAAAGCAGCAAACATCTCGCTGTATGTCCCACATCGAAAGTGCCAAGAGAGTAATGTAGAGCTTGCTCTCCCTGTCTTTGAGTACTGTTTTCAGTGTCCCGGTTACCTCTTTGCTAACATTCTCTTCAGAGCTGCAGTGAAACCAGGAACCACGTGGAGAAGGCACCCACACTGAAAATGCCTGGAAGGACCATTGGGGCTTCTTCTCACTGTCTCTGACATAGGGTTTCACTGTCCCGGGAAAGTCTCTGCTAACACCCTGCAGAGCGCTGTGCCTATATACAGAACCGTCTTGCGGTATCTCCTACAGGGAAAGTGCCAGGAGGAATTGTGGAGCTTGTTCTCAGTGTCTCTGAGAATTGCTCTCATTATCCGTGTGACCTCTTTGCTAAGACTCTCCAGAGAGACGTCCTCAAAACCAACGCACATCTTGACATATCTCCCTCATTGATCGCAGTGTCTCCAGGAACGGCATTCAAGGAGCCAGGAACTTTTCTCCCTACACTGTCCATTGAGTTTTCCTCAAAACCAATATACATCCTGCTATATCTTCCACATGGAAAGTGCCAGGAGGGAAAAGTGCAGATTATGCTTAGACTTTCTTGGAACTGCTTCAAATCAACTAGATATCTTTGTGCTGTAAATCTCCCAACAGCCAAACGCAAAAGCAGCAAACATCTCGCTGTATGTCCCACATCCAAAGTGCCAAGAGAGTAATGTAGAGCTTGCTCTCCCTGTCTTTGAGTACTGTTTTCACTGTCCCGGTTACCTCTTTGCTAACATTCTCTTCAGAGCTGCAGTGAAACCAGGAACCACGTGGAGAAGGCACCCACACTGAAAGTGCCTGGAGGGAACATTGGGGCTTCTTCTCAGTGTCTCTGACATAGGGTTTCACTGTCCCGGGAAAGTCTCTGCTAACACCCTGCAGAGCGCAGTGCCCAATATACAGAAACGTCTTGCGGTATCTCCTACAGGGAAAGTGCCAGGAGGAATTGTGGAGCTTGTTCTCAGTGTCTCTGAGAATTGCTCTCATTATCCGTGTGACCGCTTTGCTAAGACTCTCCAGAGAGACGTCCTCAAAACCAACGCACATCTTGACATATCTCCCTCATTGATCGCAGTGTCTCCAGGAACGGTATTCAAGGAGCAAGGAACTTTTCTCCCTACACTGTCCATTGAGTTTTCCTCAAAACCAATATACATCCTGCTATATCTTCACAAAGGAAAGTGCCAGGAGGGAAAAGTGCAGATTATGCTTAGACTTTCTTGGAACTGCTTCAAATCAACTAGATATCTTTGTGCTGTAAATCTCCCAACAGCCAAACGCAAAAGCAGCAAACATCTCGCTGTATGTCCCACATCCAAAGTGCCAAGAGAGTAATGTAGAGCTTGCTCTCCCTGTCTTTGAGTACTGTTTTCACTGTCCCGGTTACCTCTTTGCTAACATTCTCTTCAGAGCTGCAGTGAAACCAGGAACCACGTGGAGAAGGCACCCACACTGAAAATGCCTGGAAGGAACATTGGGGCTTCTTCTCAGTGTCTCTTACATAGGGTTTCACTGTCCCGGGAAAGTCTCTGCTAACACCCTGCAGAGCGCAGTGCCCAATATACAGAACCGTCTTGCGGTATCTCCTACAGGGAAAGTGCCAGGAGGAATTGTGGAGCTTGTTCTCAGTGTCTCTGAGAATTGCTCTCATTATCCGTGTGACCTCTTTGCTAAGACTCTCCAGAGAGCCGTCCTCAAAACCAACACACATCTTGACATATCTCCCTCATTGATCGCAGTGTCTCCAGGAACGGCATTCAAGGAGCCAGGAACTTTTCTCCCTACACTGTCCATTGAGTTTTCCTCAAAACCAATATACATCCTGCTATATCTTCACAAAGCAAAGTGCCAGGAGGGAAAAGGGAGGATTGTGTTTAGACTTTCTTGGAACTGCTTCAAATCAACTAGATATCTTTGTGCTGTAAATCTCCCAACAGCCAAACGCAAAAGCAGCAAACATCTCGCTGTATGTCCCACATCGAAAGTGCCAAGAGAGTAATGTAGAGCTTGCTCTCCCTGTCTTTGAGTACTGTTTTCAGTGTCCCGGTTACCTCTTTGCTAACATTCTCTTCAGAGCTGCAGTGAAACCAGGAACCACGTGGAGAAGGCACCCACACTGAAAATGCCTGGAAGGAACATTGGGGCTTCTTCTCACTGTCTCTGACATAGGGTTTCACTGTCCCGGGAAAGTCTCTGCTAACACCCTGCAGAGCGCTGTGCCCAATATACAGAAACGTCTTGCGGTATCTCCTACAGGGAAAGTGCCAGGAGGAATTGTGGAGCTTGTTCTCAGTGTCTCTGAGAATTGCTCTCATTATCCGTGTGACCGCTTTGCTAAGACTCTCCAGAGAGACGTCCTCAAAACCAACGCACATCTTGACATATCTCCCTCATTGATCGCAGTGTCTCCAGGAATGGCATTCAAGGAGCCAGGAACTTTTCTCCCTACACTGTCCATTGAGTTTTCCTCAAAACCAATATACATCCTGCTATATCTTCCACATGGAAAGTGCCAGGAGGGAAAAGTGCAGATTATGCTTAGACTTTCTTGGAACTGCTTCAAATCAACTAGATATCTTTGTGCTGTAAATCTCCCAACAGCCAAACGCAAAAGCAGCAAACATCTCGCTGTATGTCCCACATCCAAAGTGCCAAGAGAGTAATGTAGAGCTTGCTCTCCCTGTCTTTGAGTACTGTTTGCACTGTCCCGGTTACCTCTTTGCTAACATTCTCTTCAGAGCTGCAGTGAAACCAGGAACCACGTGGAGAAGGCACCCACACTGAAAATGCCTGGAAGGAACATTGGGGCTTCTTCTCACTGTCTCTGACATAGGGTTTCACTGTCCCGGGAAAGTCTCTGCTAACACCCTGCAGAGCGCTGTGCCCAATATACAGAAACGTCTTGCGGTATCTCCTACAGGGAAAGTGCCAGGAGGAATTGTGGAGCTTGTTCTCAGTGTCTCTGAGAATTGCTCTCATTATCCGTGTGACCTCTTTGCTAAGACTCTCCAGAGAGACGTCCTCAAAACCAACACACATCTTGACATATCTCCCTCATTGATCGCAGTGTCTCCAGGAACGGCATTCAAGGAGCCAGGAACTTTTCTCCCTACACTGTCCATTGAGTTTTCCTCAAAACCAATATACATCCTGCTATATCTTCCACATGGAAAGTGCCAGGAGGGAAAAGTGCAGATTATGCTTAGACTTTCTTGGAACTGCTTCAAATCAACTAGATATCTTTGTGCTGTAAATCTCCCAACAGCCAAACGCAAAAGCAGCAAACATCTCGCTGTATGCCCCACATCGAAAGTGCCAAGAGAGTAATGTAGAGCTTGCTCTCCCTGTCTTTGAGTACTGTTTTCAGTGTCCCGGTTACCTCTTTGCTAACATTCTCTTCAGAGCTGCAGTGAAACCAGGAACCACGTGGAGAAGGCACCCACACTGAAAATGCCTGGAAGGACCATTGGGGCTTCTTCTCAGTGTCTCTGACATAGGGTTTCACTGTCCCGGGAAAGTCTCTGCTAACACCCTGCAGAGCGCTGTGCCTATATACAGAACCGTCTTGCGGTATCTCCTACAGGGAAAGTGCCAGGAGGAATTGTGGAGCTTGTTCTCAGTGTCTCTGAGAATTGCTCTCATTATCCGTGTGACCTCTTTGCTAAGACTCTCCAGAGAGACGTCCTCAAAACCAACACACATCTTGACATATCTCCCTCATTGATCGCAGTGTCTCCAGGAACGGCATTCAAGGAGCCAGGAACTTTTCTCCCTACACTGTCCATTGAGTTTTCCTCAAAACCAATATACATGCTGCTATATCTTCCACATGGAAAGTGCCAGGAGGGAAAAGTGCAGATTATGCTTAGACTTTCTTGGAACTGCTTCAAATCAACTAGATATCTTTGTGCTGTAAATCTCCCAACAGCCAAACGCAAAAGCAGCAAACATCTCGCTGTATGTCCCACATCGAAAGTGCCAAGAGAGTAATGTAGAGCTTGCTCTCCCTGCCTTTGAGTACTGTTTTCAGTGTCCCGGTTACCTCTTTGCTAACATTCTCTTCAGAGCTGCAGTGAAACCAGGAACCACGTGGAGAAGGCACCCACACTGAAAATGCCTGGAAGGACCATTGGGGCTTCTTCTCACTGTCTCTGACATAGGGTTTCACTGTCCCGGGAAAGTCTCTGCTAACACCCTGCAGAGCGCTGTGCCTATATACAGAACCGTCTTGCGGTATCTCCTACAGGGAAAGTGCCAGGAGGAATTGTGGAGCTTGTTCTCAGTGTCTCTGAGAATTGCTCTCATTATCCGTGTGACCTCTTTGCTAAGACTCTCCAGAGAGACGTCCTCAAAACCAACGCACATCTTGACATATCTCCCTCATTGATCGCAGTGTCTCCAGGAACGGCATTCAAGGAGCCAGGAACTTTTCTCCCTACACTGTCCATTGAGTTTTCCTCAAAACCAATATACATCCTGCTATATCTTCCACATGGAAAGTGCCAGGAGGGAAAAGTGCAGATTATGCTTAGACTTTCTTGGAACTGCTTCAAATCAACTAGATATCTTTGTGCTGTAAATCTCCCAACAGCCAAACGCAAAAGCAGCAAACATCTCGCTGTATGTCCCACATCCAAAGTGCCAAGAGAGTAATGTAGAGCTTGCTCTCCCTGTCTTTGAGTACTGTTTGCACTGTCCCGGTTACCTCTTTGCTAACATTCTCTTCAGAGCTGCAGTGAAACCAGGAACCACGTGGAGAAGGCACCCACACTGAAAATGCCTGGAAGGAACATTGGGGCTTCTTCTCAGTGTCTCTGACATAGGGTTTCACTGTCCCGGGAAAGTCTCTGCTAACACCCTGCAGAGCGCAGTGCCCAATATACAGAACCGTCTTGCGGTATCTCCTACAGGGAAAGTGCCAGGAGGAATTGTGGAGCTTGTTCTCAGTGTCTCTGAGAATTGCTCTCATTATCCGTGTGACCTCTTTGCTAAGACTCTCCAGAGAGACGTCCTCAAAACCAACACACATCTTGACATATCTCCCTCATTGATCGCAGTGTCTCCAGGAACGGCATTCAAGGAGCCAGGAACTTTTCTCCCTACACTGTCCATTGAGTTTTCCTCAAAACCAATATACATCCTGCTATATCTTCCACATGGAAAGTGCCAGGAGGGAAAAGTGCAGATTATGCTTAGACTTTCTTGGAACTGCTTCAAATCAACTAGATATCTTTGTGCTGTAAATCTCCCAACAGCCAAACGCAAAAGCAGCAAACATCTCGCTGTATGTCCCACATCGAAAGTGCCAAGAGAGTAATGTAGAGCTTGCTCTCCCTGTCTTTGAGTACTGTTTTCAGTGTCCCGGTTACCTCTTTGCTAACATTCTCTTCAGAGCTGCAGTGAAACCAGGAACCACGTGGAGAAGGCACCCACACTGAAAATGCCTGGAAGGAACATTGGGGCTTCTTCTCACTGTCTCTGACATAGGGTTTCACTGTCCCGGGAAAGTCTCTGCTAACACCCTGCAGAGCGCAGTGCCCAATATACAGAAACGTCTTGCGGTATCTCCTACAGGGAAAGTGCCAGGAGGAATTGTGGAGCTTGTTCTCAGTGTCTCTGAGAATTGCTCTCATTATCCGTGTGACCACTTTGCTAAGACTCTCCAGAGAGACGTCCTCAAAACCAACACACATCTTGACATATCTCCCTCATTGATCGCAGTGTCTCCAGGAACGGCATTCAAGGAGCCAGGAACTTTTCTCCCTACACTGTCCATTGAGTTTTCCTCAAAACCAATATACATCCTGCTATATCTTCCACATGGAAAGTGCCAGGAGGGAAAAGTGCAGATTATGCTTAGACTTTCTTGGAACTGCTTCAAATCAACTAGATATCTTTGTGCTGTAAATCTCCCAACAGCCAAACGCAAAAGCAGCAAACATCTCGCTGTATGTCCCACATCCAAAGTGCCAAGAGAGTAATGTAGAGCTTGCTCTCCCTGTCTTTGAGTACTGTTTTCACTGTCCCGGTTACCTCTTTGCTAACATTCTCTTCAGAGCTGCAGTGAAACCAGGAACCACGTGGAGAAGGCACCCACACTGAAAATGCCTGGAAGGAACATTGGGGCTTCTTCTCACTGTCTCTGACATAGGGTTTCACTGTCCCGGGAAAGTCTCTGCTAACACCCTGCAGAGCGCAGTGCCCAATATACAGAAACGTCTTGCGGTATCTCCTACAGGGAAAGTGCCAGGAGGAATTGTGGAGCTTGTTCTCAGTGTCTCTGAGAATTGCTCTCATTATCCGTGTGACCTCTTTGCTAAGACTCTCCAGAGAGACGTCCTCAAAACCAACGCACATCTTGACATATCTCCCTCATTGATCGCAGTGTCTCCAGGAACGACATTCAAGGAGCCAGGAACTTTTCTCCCTACACTGTCCATTGAGTTTTCCTCAAAACCAATATACATCCTGCTATATCTTCCACATGGAAAGTGCCAGGAGGGAAAAGTGCAGATTATGCTTAGACTTTCTTGGAACTGCTTCAAATCAACTAGATATCTTTGTGCTGTAAATCTCCCAACAGCCAAACGCAAAAGCAGCAAACATCTCGCTGTATGTCCCACATCGAAAGTGCCAAGAGAGTAATGTAGAGCTTGCTCTCCCTGTCTTTGAGTACTGTTTGCACTGTCCCGGTTACCTCTTTGCTAACATTCTCTTCAGAGCTGCAGTGAAACCAGGAACCACGTGGAGAAGGCACCCACACTGAAAATGCCTGGAAGGAACATTGGGGCTTCTTCTCAGTGTCTCTGACATAGGGTTTCACTGTCCCGGGAAAGTCTCTGCTAACACCCTGCAGAGCGCAGTGCCCAATATACAGAACCGTCTTGCGGTATCTCCTACAGGGAAAGTGCCAGGAGGAATTGTGGAGCTTGTTCTCAGTGTCTCTGAGAATTGCTCTCATTATCCGTGTGACCTCTTTGCTAAGACTCTCCAGAGAGACGTCCTCAAAACCAACACACATCTTGACATATCTCCCTCATTGATCGCAGTGTCTCCAGGAACGGCATTCAAGGAGCCAGGAACTTTTCTCCCTACACTGTCCATTGAGATTTCCTCAAAACCAATATACATCCTGCTATATCTTCCACATGGAAAGTGCCAGGAGGGAAAAGTGCAGATTATGCTTAGACTTTCTTGGAACTGCTTCAAATCAACTAGATATCTTTGTGCTGTAAATCTCCCAACAGCCAAACGCAAAAGCAGCAAACATCTCGCTGTATGTCCCACATCCAAAGTGCCAAGAGAGTAATGTAGAGCTTGCTCTCCCTGTCTTTGAGTACTGTTTTCAGTGTCCTGGTTACCTCTTTGCTAACATTCTCTTCAGAGCTGCAGTGAAACCAGGAACCACGTGGAGAAGGCACCCACACTGAAAATGCCTGGAAGGAACATTGGGGCTTCTTCTCACTGTCTCTGACATAGGGTTTCACTGTCCCGGGAAATTCTCTGCTAACACCCTGCAGAGCGCAGTGCCCAATATACAGAACCGTCTTGCGGTATCTCCTACAGGGAAAGTGCCAGGAGGAATTGTGGAGCTTGTTCTCAGTGTCTCTGAGAATTGCTCTCATTATCCGTGTGACCTCTTTGCTAAGACTCTCCAGAGAGACGTCCTCAAAACCAACGCACATCTTGACATATCTCCCTCATTGATCGCAGTGTCTCCAGGAACGGCATTCAAGGAGCCAGGAACTTTTCTCCCTACACTGTCCATTGAGTTTTCCTCAAAACCAATATACATCCTGCTATATCTTTCACATGGAAAGTGCCAGGAGGGAAAAGTGCAGATTATGCTTAGACTTTCTTGGAACTGCTTCAAATCAACTAGATATCTTTGTGCTGTAAATCTCCCAACAGCCAAACGCAAAAGCAGCAAACATCTCGCTGTATGTCCCACATCCAAAGTGCCAAGAGAGTAATGTAGAGCTTGCTCTCCCTGTCTTTGAGTACTGTTTGCACTGTCCCGGTTAGCTCTTTGCTAACATTCTCTTCAGAGCTGCAGTGAAACCAGGAACCACGTGGAGAAGGCACCCACACTGAAAATGCCTGGAAGGAACATTGGGGCTTCTTCTCACTGTCTCTGACATAGGGTTTCACTGTCCCGGGAAAGTCTCTGCTAACACCCTGCAGAGCGCAGTGCCCAATATACAGAACCGTCTTGCGGTATCTCCTACAGGGAAAGTGCCAGGAGGAATTGTGGAGCTTGTTCTCAGTGTCTCTGAGAATTGCTCTCATTATCCGTGTGACCGCTTTGCTAAGACTCTCCAGAGAGACGTCCTCAAAACCAACGCACATCTTGACATATCTCCCTCATTGATCGCAGTGTCTCCAGGAACGGCATTCAAGGAGCCAGGAACTTTTCTCCCTCCACTGTCCATTGAGTTTTCCTCAAAACCAATATACATCCTGCTATATCTTCACAAAGGAAAGTGCCAGGAGGGAAAAGTGAGGATTGTGTTTAGACTTTCTTGGAACTGCTTCAAATCAACTAGATATCTTTGTGCTGTAAATCTCCCAACAGCCAAACGCAAAAGCAGCAAACATCTCGCTGTATGTCCCACATCCAAAGTGCCAAGAGAGTAATGTAGAGCTTGCTCTCCCTGTCTTTGAGTACTGTTTTCAGTGTCCCGGTTACCTCTTTGCTAACATTCTCTTCAGAGCTGCAGTGAAACCAGGAACCACGTGGAGAAGGCACCCACACTGAAAATGCCTGGAAGGACCATTGGGGCTTCTTCTCACTGTCTCTGACATAGGGTTTCACTGTCCCGGGAAAGTCTCTGCTAACACCCTGCAGAGCGCTGTGCCTATATACAGAACCGTCTTGCGGTATCTCCTACAGGGAAAGTGCCAGGAGGAATTGTGGAGCTTGTTCTCAGTGTCTCTGAGAATTGCTCTCATTATCCGTGTGACCTCTTTGCTAAGACTCTCCAGAGAGACGTCCTCAAAACCAACGCACATCTTGACATATCTCCCTCATTGATCGCAGTGTCTCCAGGAACGGCATTCAAGGAGCCAGGAACTTTTCTCCCTACACTGTCCATTGAGTTTTCCTCAAAACCAATATACATCCTGCTATATCTTCACAAAGGAAAGTGCCAGGAGGGAAAAGTGCAGATTATGCTTAGACTTTCTTGGAACTGCTTCAAATCAACTAGATATCTTTGTGCTGTAAATCTCCCAACAGCCAAACGCAAAAGCAGCAAACATCTCGCTGTATGTCCCACATCCAAAGTGCCAAGAGAGTAATGTAGAGCTTGCTCTCCCTGTCTTTGAGTACTGTTTTCACTGTCCCGGTTACCTCTTTGCTAACATTCTCTTCAGAGCTGCAGTGAAACCAGGAACCACGTGGAGAAGGCACCCACACTGAAAGTGCCTGGAGGGAACATTGGGGCTTCTTCTCAGTGTCTCTGACATAGGGTTTCACTGTCCCGGGAAAGTCTCTGCTAACACCCTGCAGAGCGCAGTGCCCAATATACAGAAACGTCTTGCGGTATCTCCTACAGGGAAAGTGCCAGGAGGAATTGTGGAGCTTGTTCTCAGTGTCTCTGAGAATTGCTCTCATTATCCGTGTGACCGCTTTGCTAAGACTCTCCAGAGAGACGTCCTCAAAACCAACGCACATCTTGACATATCTCCCTCATTGATCGCAGTGTCTCCAGGAACGGTATTCAAGGAGCAAGGAACTTTTCTCCCTACACTGTCCATTGAGTTTTCCTCAAAACCAATATACATCCTGCTATATCTTCACAAAGGAAAGTGCCAGGAGGGAAAAGTGCAGATTATGCTTAGACTTTCTTGGAACTGCTTCAAATCAACTAGATATCTTTGTGCTGTAAATCTCCCAACAGCCAAACGCAAAAGCAGCAAACATCTCGCTGTATGTCCCACATCCAAAGTGCCAAGAGAGTAATGTAGAGCTTGCTCTCCCTGTCTTTGAGTACTGTTTTCACTGTCCCGATTACCTCTTTGCTAACATTCTCTTCAGAGCTGCAGTGAAACCAGGAACCACGTGGAGAAGGCACCCACACTGAAAATGCCTGGAAGGACCATTGGGGCTTCTTCTTAGTGTCTCTGACATAGGGTTTCACTGTCCCGGGAAAGTCTCTGCTAACACCCTGCAGAGCGCTGTGCCTATATAGAGAACCGTCTTGCGGTATCTCCTACAGGGAAAGTGCCAGGAGGAATTGTGGAGCTTGTTCTCAGTGTCTCTGAGAATTGCTCTCATTATCCGTGTGACCTCTTTGCTAAGACTCTCCAGAGAGACGTCCTCAAAACCAACACACATCTTGACATATCTCCCTCATTGATCGCAGTGTCTCCAGGAACGGCATTCAAGGAGCCAGGAACTTTTCTCCCTACACTGTCCATTGAGTTTTCCTCAAAACCAATATACATCCTGCTATATCTTCCACATGGAAAGTGCCAGGAGGGAAAAGTGAGGATTGTGTTTAGACTTTCTTGGAACTGCTTCAAATCAACTAGATATCTTTGTGCTGTAAATCTCCCAACAGCCAAACGCAAAAGCAGCAAACATCTCGCTGTATGTCCCACATCCAAAGTGCCAAGAGAGTAATGTAGAGCTTGCTCTCCCTGTCTTTGAGTACTGTTTTCAGTGTCCTGGTTACCTCTTTGCTAACATTCTCTTCAGAGCTGCAGTGAAACCAGGAACCACGTGGAGAAGGCACCCACACTGAAAATGCCTGGAAGGAACATTGGGGCTTCTTCTCACTGTCTCTGACATAGGGTTTCACTGTCCCGGGAAATTCTCTGCTAACACCCTGCAGAGCGCAGTGCCCAATATACAGAACCGTCTTGCGGTATCTCCTACAGGGAAAGTGCCAGGAGGAATTGTGGAGCTTGTTCTCAGTGTCTCTGAGAATTGCTCTCATTATCCGTGTGACCTCTTTGCTAAGACTCTCCAGAGAGACGTCCTCAAAACCAACGCACATCTTGACATATCTCCCTCATTGATCGCAGTGTCTCCAGGAACGGCATTCAAGGAGCCAGGAACTTTTCTCCCTACACTGTCCATTGAGTTTTCCTCAAAACCAATATACATCCTGCTATATCTTTCACATGGAAAGTGCCAGGAGGGAAAAGTGCAGATTATGCTTAGACTTTCTTGGAACTGCTTCAAATCAACTAGATATCTTTGTGCTGTAAATCTCCCAACAGCCAAACGCAAAAGCAGCAAACATCTCGCTGTATGTCCCACATCCAAAGTGCCAAGAGAGTAATGTAGAGCTTGCTCTCCCTGTCTTTGAGTACTGTTTGCACTGTCCCGGTTAGCTCTTTGCTAACATTCTCTTCAGAGCTGCAGTGAAACCAGGAACCACGTGGAGAAGGCACCCACACTGAAAATGCCTGGAAGGAACATTGGGGCTTCTTCTCACTGTCTCTGACATAGGGTTTCACTGTCCCGGGAAAGTCTCTGCTAACACCCTGCAGAGCGCAGTGCCCAATATACAGAACCGTCTTGCGGTATCTCCTACAGGGAAAGTGCCAGGAGGAATTGTGGAGCTTGTTCTCAGTGTCTCTGAGAATTGCTCTCATTATCCGTGTGACCGCTTTGCTAAGACTCTCCAGAGAGACGTCCTCAAAACCAACGCACATCTTGACATATCTCCCTCATTGATCGCAGTGTCTCCAGGAACGGCATTCAAGGAGCCAGGAACTTTTCTCCCTCCACTGTCCATTGAGTTTTCCTCAAAACCAATATACATCCTGCTATATCTTCACAAAGGAAAGTGCCAGGAGGGAAAAGTGAGGATTGTGTTTAGACTTTCTTGGAACTGCTTCAAATCAACTAGATATCTTTGTGCTGTAAATCTCCCAACAGCCAAACGCAAAAGCAGCAAACATCTCGCTGTATGTCCCACATCCAAAGTGCCAAGAGAGTAATGTAGAGCTTGCTCTCCCTGTCTTTGAGTACTGTTTTCAGTGTCCCGGTTACCTCTTTGCTAACATTCTCTTCAGAGCTGCAGTGAAACCAGGAACCACGTGGAGAAGGCACCCACACTGAAAATGCCTGGAAGGACCATTGGGGCTTCTTCTCACTGTCTCTGACATAGGGTTTCACTGTCCCGGGAAAGTCTCTGCTAACACCCTGCAGAGCGCTGTGCCTATATACAGAACCGTCTTGCGGTATCTCCTACAGGGAAAGTGCCAGGAGGAATTGTGGAGCTTGTTCTCAGTGTCTCTGAGAATTGCTCTCATTATCCGTGTGACCTCTTTGCTAAGACTCTCCAGAGAGACGTCCTCAAAACCAACGCACATCTTGACATATCTCCCTCATTGATCGCAGTGTCTCCAGGAACGGCATTCAAGGAGCCAGGAACTTTTCTCCCTACACTGTCCATTGAGTTTTCCTCAAAACCAATATACATCCTGCTATATCTTCACAAAGGAAAGTGCCAGGAGGGAAAAGTGCAGATTATGCTTAGACTTTCTTGGAACTGCTTCAAATCAACTAGATATCTTTGTGCTGTAAATCTCCCAACAGCCAAACGCAAAAGCAGCAAACATCTCGCTGTATGTCCCACATCCAAAGTGCCAAGAGAGTAATGTAGAGCTTGCTCTCCCTGTCTTTGAGTACTGTTTTCACTGTCCCGGTTACCTCTTTGCTAACATTCTCTTCAGAGCTGCAGTGAAACCAGGAACCACGTGGAGAAGGCACCCACACTGAAAGTGCCTGGAGGGAACATTGGGGCTTCTTCTCAGTGTCTCTGACATAGGGTTTCACTGTCCCGGGAAAGTCTCTGCTAACACCCTGCAGAGCGCAGTGCCCAATATACAGAAACGTCTTGCGGTATCTCCTACAGGGAAAGTGCCAGGAGGAATTGTGGAGCTTGTTCTCAGTGTCTCTGAGAATTGCTCTCATTATCCGTGTGACCGCTTTGCTAAGACTCTCCAGAGAGACGTCCTCAAAACCAACGCACATCTTGACATATCTCCCTCATTGATCGCAGTGTCTCCAGGAACGGTATTCAAGGAGCAAGGAACTTTTCTCCCTACACTGTCCATTGAGTTTTCCTCAAAACCAATATACATCCTGCTATATCTTCACAAAGGAAAGTGCCAGGAGGGAAAAGTGCAGATTATGCTTAGACTTTCTTGGAACTGCTTCAAATCAACTAGATATCTTTGTGCTGTAAATCTCCCAACAGCCAAACGCAAAAGCAGCAAACATCTCGCTGTATGTCCCACATCCAAAGTGCCAAGAGAGTAATGTAGAGCTTGCTCTCCCTGTCTTTGAGTACTGTTTTCACTGTCCCGATTACCTCTTTGCTAACATTCTCTTCAGAGCTGCAGTGAAACCAGGAACCACGTGGAGAAGGCACCCACACTGAAAATGCCTGGAAGGACCATTGGGGCTTCTTCTTAGTGTCTCTGACATAGGGTTTCACTGTCCCGGGAAAGTCTCTGCTAACACCCTGCAGAGCGCTGTGCCTATATAGAGAACCGTCTTGCGGTATCTCCTACAGGGAAAGTGCCAGGAGGAATTGTGGAGCTTGTTCTCAGTGTCTCTGAGAATTGCTCTCATTATCCGTGTGACCTCTTTGCTAAGACTCTCCAGAGAGACGTCCTCAAAACCAACACACATCTTGACATATCTCCCTCATTGATCGCAGTGTCTCCAGGAACGGCATTCAAGGAGCCAGGAACTTTTCTCCCTACACTGTCCATTGAGTTTTCCTCAAAACCAATATACATCCTGCTATATCTTCCACATGGAAAGTGCCAGGAGGGAAAAGTGAGGATTGTGTTTAGACTTTCTTGGAACTGCTTCAAATCAACTAGATATCTTTGTGCTGTAAATCTCCCAACAGCCAAACGCAAAAGCAGCAAACATCTCGCTGTATGTCCCACATCGAAAGTGCCAAGAGAGTAATGTAGAGCTTGCTCTCCCTGTCTTTGAGTACTGTTTTCACTGTCCCGATTACCTCTTTGCTAACATTCTCTTCAGAGCTGCAGTGAAACCAGGAACCACGTGGAGAAGGCACCCACACTGAAAATGCCTGGAAGGAACATTGGGGCTTCTTCTCACTGTCTCTGACATAGGGTTTCACTGTCCCGGGAAAGTCTCTGCTAACACCCTGCAGAGCGCTGTGCTTATATACAGAACCGTCTTGCGGTATCTCCTACAGGGAAAGTGCCAGGAGGAATTGTGGAGCTTGTTCTCAGTGTCTCTGAGAATTGCTCTCATTATCCGTGTGACCTCTTTGCTAAGACTCTCCAGAGAGACGTCCTCAAAACCAACACACATCTTGACATATCTCCCTCATTGATCGCAGTGTCTCCAGGAACGGCATTCAAGAAGCCAGGAACTTTTCTCCCTACACTGTCCATTGAGTTTTCCTCAAAACCAATATACATCCTGCTATATCTTCCACATGGAAAGTGCCAGGAGGGAAAAGTGCAGATTATGCTTAGACTTTCTTGGAACTGCTTCAAATCAACTAGATATCTTTGTGCTGTAAATCTCCCAACAGCCAAACGCAAAAGCAGCAAACATCTCGCTGTATGTCCCACATCGAAAGTGCCAAGAGAGTAATGTAGAGCTTGCTCTCCCTGTCTTTGAGTACTGTTTTCACTGTCCCGGTTACCTCTTTGCTAACATTCTCTTCAGAGCTGCAGTGAAACCAGGAACCACGTGGAGAAGGCACCCACACTGAAAATGCCTGGAAGGACCATTGGGGCTTCTTCTCAGTGTCTCTGACATAGGGTTTCACTGTCCCGGGAAAGTCTCTGCTAACACCCTGCAGAGCGCAGTGCCCAATATACAGAAACGTCTTGCGGTATCTCCTACAGGGAAAGTGCCAGGAGGAATTGTGGAGCTTGTTCTCAGTGTCTCTGAGAATTGCTCTCATTATCCGTGTGACCGCTTTGCTAAGACTCTCCAGAGAGACGTCCTCAAAACCAACACACATCTTGACATATCTCCCTCATTGATCGCAGTGTCTCCAGGAACGGCATTCAAGGAGCCAGGAACTTTTCTCCCTACACTGTCCATTGAGTTTTCCTCAAAACCAATATACATCCTGCTATATCTTCCACATGGAAAGTGCCAGGAGGGAAAAGTGAGGATTGTGTTTAGACTTTCTTGGAACTGCTTCAAATCAACTAGATATCTTTGTGCTGTAAATCTCCCAACAGCCAAACGCAAAAGCAGCAAACATCTCGCTGTATGTCCCACATCCAAAGTGCCAAGAGAGTAATGTAGAGCTTGCTCTCCCTGTCTTTGAGTACTGTTTTCAGTGTCCCGGTTACCTCTTTGCTAACATTCTCTTCAGAGCTGCAGTGAAACCAGGAACCACGTGGAGAAGGCACCCACACTGAAAATGCCTGGAAGGAACATTGGGGCTTCTTCTCAGTGTCTCTGACATAGGGTTTCACTGTCCCGGGAAAGTCTCTGCTAACACCCTGCAGAGCGCTGTGCTTATATACAGAACCGTCTTGCGGTATCTCCTACAGGGAAAGTGCCAGGAGGAATTGTGGAGCTTGTTCTCAGTGTCTCTGAGAATTTCTCTCATTATCCGTGTGACCTCTTTGCTAAGACTCTCCAGAGAGACGTCCTCAAAACCAACGCACATCTTGACATATCTCCCTCATTGATCGCAGTGTCTCCAGGAACGGCATTCAAGGAGCCAGGAACTTTTCTCCCTACACTGTCCATTGAGTTTTCCTCAAAACCAATATACATCCTGCTATATCTTCCACATGGAAAGTGCCAGGAGGGAAAAGTGCAGATTATGCTTAGACTTTCTTGGAACTGCTTCAAATCAACTAGATATCTTTGTGCTGTAAATCTCCCAACAGCCAAACGCAAAAGCAGCAAACATCTCGCTGTATGTCCCACATCGAAAGTGCCAAGAGAGTAATGTAGAGCTTGCTCTCCCTGTCTTTGAGTACTGTTTTCACTGTCCCGGTTACCTCTTTGCTAACATTCTCTTCAGAGCTGCTGTGAAACCAGGAACCACGTGGAGAAGGCACCCACACTGAAAATGCCTGGAAGGAACATTGGGGCTTCTTCTCAGTGTCTCTGACATAGGGTTTCACTGTCCCGGGAAAGTCTCTGCTAACACCCTGCAGAGCGCAGTGCCCAATATACAGAACCGTCTTGCGGTATCTCCTACAGGGAAAGTGCCAGGAGGAATTGTGGAGCTTGTTCTCAGTGTCTCTGAGAATTGCTCTCATTATCCGTGTGACCGCTTTGCTAAGACTCTCCAGAGAGACGTCCTCAAAACCAACACACATCTTGACATATCTCCCTCATTGATCGCAGTGTCTCCAGGAACGGCATTCAAGAAGACAGGAACTTTTCTCCCTACACTGTCCATTGAGTTTTCCTCAAAACCAATATACATCCTGCTATATCTTCCACATGGAAAGTGCCAGGATGGAAAAGTTCAGATTATGCTTAGACTTTCTTGGAACTGCTTCAAATCAACTAGATATCTTTGTGCTGTAAATCTCCCAACAGCCAAACGCAAAAGCAGCAAACATCTCGCTGTATGTCCCACATCCAAAGTGCCAAGAGAGTAATGTAGAGCTTGCTCTCCCTGTCTTTGAGTACTGTTTGCACTGTCCCGGTTACCTCTTTGCTAACATTCTCTTCAGAGCTGCAGTGAAACCAGGAACCACGTGGAGAAGGCACCCACACTGAAAATGCCTGGAAGGAACATTGGGGCTTCTTCTCACTGTCTCTGACATAGGGTTTCACTGTCCCGGGAAAGTCTCTGCTAACACCCTGCACAGCGCAGTGCCCAATATACAGAAACGTCTTGCGGTATCTCCTACAGGGAAAGTGCCAGGAGGAATTGTGGAGCTTGTTCTCAGTGTCTCTGAGAATTGCTCTCATTATCCGTGTGACCGCTTTGCTAAGACTCTCCAGAGAGACGTCCTCAAAACCAACACACATCTTGACATATCTCCCACATTGATCGCAGTGTCTCCAGGAACGGCATTCAAGGAGCCAGGAACTTTTCTCCCTACACTGTCCATTGAGTTTTCCTCAAAACCAATATACATCCTGCTATATCTTCACAAAGGAAAGTGCCAGGAGGGAAAAGTGCAGATTATGCTTAGACTTTCTTGGAACTGCTTCAAATCAACTAGATATCTTTGTGCTGTAAATCTCCCAACAGCCAAACGCAAAAGCAGCAAACATCTCGCTGTATGTCCCACATCGAAAGTGCCAAGAGAGTAATGTAGAGCTTGCTCTCCCTGTCTTTGAGTACTGTTTTCACTGTCCCGATTACCTCTTTGCTAACATTCTCTTCAGAGCTGCTGTGAAACCAGGAACCACGTGGAGAAGGCACCCACACTGAAAATGCCTGGAAGGAACATTGGGGCTTCTTCTCACTGTCTCTGACATAGGGTTTCACTGTCCCGGGAAAGTCTCTGCTAACACCCTGCAGAGCGCAGTGCCCAATATACAGAAACGTCTTGCGGTATCTCCTACAGGGAAAGTGCCAGGAGGAATTGTGGAGCTTGTTCTCAGTGTCTCTGAGAATTGCTCTCATTATCCGTGTGACCGCTTTGCTAAGACTCTCCAGAGAGCCGTCCTCAAAACCAACACACATCTTGACATATCTCCCTCATTGATCGCAGTGTCTCCAGGAACGGCATTCAAGGAGCCAGGAACTTTTCTCCCTACACTGTCCATTGAGTTTTCCTCAAAACCAATATACATCCTGCTATATCTTCACAAAGGAAAGTGCCAGGAGGGAAAAGTGAGGATTGTGTTTAGACTTTCTTGGAACTGCTTCAAATCAACTAGATATCTTTGTGCTGTAAATCTCCCAACAGCCAAACGCAAAAGCAGCAAACATCTCGCTGTATGTCCCACATCCAAAGTGCCAAGAGAGTAATGTAGAGCTTGCTCTCCCTGTCTTTGAGTACTGTTTTCACTGTCCCGATTACCTCTTTGCTAACATTCTCTTCAGAGCTGCAGTGAAACCAGGAACCACGTGGAGAAGGCACCCACACTGAAAATGCCTGGAAGGAACATTGGGGCTTCTTCTCACTGTCTCTGACATAGGGTTTCACTGTCCCGGGAAAGTCTCTGCTAACACCCTGCAGAGCGCTGTGCCTATATACAGAACCGTCTTGCGGTATCTCCTACAGGGAAAGTGCCAGGAGGAATTGTGGAGCTTGTTCTCAGTGTCTCTGAGAATTGCTCTCATTATCCGTGTGACCTCTTTGCTAAGACTCTCCAGAGAGACGTCCTCAAAACCAACGCACATCTTGACATATCTCCCTCATTGATCGCAGTGTCTCCAGGAACGGCATTCAAGGAGCCAGGAATTTTTCTCCCTACACTGTCCATTGAGTTTTCCTCAAAACCAATATACATCCTGCTATATCTTCCACATGGAAAGTGCCAGGAGGGAAAAGTGCAGATTATGCTTAGACTTTCTTGGAACTGCTTCAAATCAACTAGATATCTTTGTGCTGTAAATCTCCCAACAGCCAAACGCAAAAGCAGCAAACATCTCGCTGTATGTCCCACATCGAAAGTGCCAAGAGAGTAATGTAGAGCTTGCTCTCCCTGTCTTTGAGTACTGTTTTCACTGTCCCGGTTACCTCTTTGCTAACATTCTCTTCAGAGCTGCTGTGAAACCAGGAACCACGTGGAGAAGGCACCCACACTGAAAATGCCTGGAAGGAACATTGGGGCTTCTTCTCACTGTCTCTGACATAAGGTTTCACTGTCCCGGGAAAGTCTCTGCTAACACCCTGCAGAGCGCAGTGCCCAATATACAGAAACGTCTTGCGGTATCTCCTACAGGGAAAGTGCCAGGAGGAATTGTGGAGCTTGTTCTCAGTGTCTCTGAGAATTGCTCTCATTATCCGTGTGACCGCTTTGCTAAGACTCTCCAGAGAGCCGTCCTCAAAACCAACACACATCTTGACATATCTCCCTCATTGATCGCAGTGTCTCCAGGAACGGCATTCAAGGAGCCAGGAACTTTTCTCCCTACACTGTCCATTGAGTTTTCCTCAAAACCAATATACATCCTGCTATATCTTCACAAAGGAAAGTGCCAGGAGGGAAAAGTGAGGATTGTGTTTAGACTTTCTTGGAACTGCTTCAAATCAACTAGATATCTTTGTGCTGTAAATCTCCCAACAGCCAAACGCAAAAGCAGCAAACATCTCGCTGTATGTCCCACATCCAAAGTGCCAAGAGAGTAATGTAGAGCTTGCTCTCCCTGTCTTTGAGTACTGTTTTCAGTGTCCCGATTACCTCTTTGCTAACATTCTCTTCAGAGCTGCAGTGAAACCAGGAACCACGTGGAGAAGGCACCCACACTGAAAATGCCTGGAAGGAACATTGGGGCTTCTTCTCACTGTCTCTGACATAGGGTTTCACTGTCCCGGGAAAGTCTCTGCTAACACCCTGCAGAGCGCTGTGCCTATATACAGAACCGTCTTGCGGTATCTCCTACAGGGAAAGTGCCAGGAGGAATTGTGGAGCTTGTTCTCAGTGTCTCTGAGAATTGCTCTCATTATCCGTGTGACCGCTTTGCTAAGACTCTCCAGAGAGACGTCCTCAAAACCAACACACATCTTGACATATCTCCCTCATTGATCGCAGTGTCTCCAGGAACGGCATTCAAGGAGCCAGGAACTTTTCTCCCTACACTGTCCATTGAGTTTTCCTCAAAACCAATATACATCCTGCTATATCTTCACAAAGGAAAGTGCCAGGAGGGAAAAGTGCAGATTATGCTTAGACTTTCTTGGAACTGCTTCAAATCAACTAGATATCTTTGTGCTGTAAATCTCCCAACAGCCAAACGCAAAAGCAGCAAACATCTCGCTGTATGTCCCACATCCAAAGTGCCAAGAGAGTAATGTAGAGCTTGCTCTCCCTGTCTTTGAGTACTGTTTTCAGTGTCCCGATTACCTCTTTGCTAACATTCTCTTCAGAGCTGCAGTGAAACCAGGAACCACGTGGAGAAGGCACCCACACTGAAAATGCCTGGAAGGACCATTGGGGCTTCTTCTCACTGTCTCTGACATAGGGTTTCACTGTCCCGGGAAAGTCTCTGCTAACACCCTGCAGAGCGCAGTGCCCAATATACAGAAACGTCTTGCGGTATCTCCTACAGGGAAAGTGCCAGGAGGAATTGTGGAGCTAGTTCTCAGTGTCTCTGAGAATTGCTCTGATTATCCGTGTGACCTCTTTGCTAAGACTCTCCAGAGAGCCGTCCTCAAAACCAACACACATCTTGACATATCTCCCTCATTGATCGCAGTGTCTCCAGGAACGGCATTCAAGGAGCCAGGAACTTTTCTCCCTACACTGTCCATTGAGTTTTCCTCAAAACCAATATACATCCTGCTATATCTTCACAAAGGAAAGTGCCAGGAGGGAAAAGTTAGGATTGTGTTTAGACTTTCTTGGAACTGCTTCAAATCAACTAGATATCTTTGTGCTGTAAATCTCCCAACAGCCAAACGCAAAAGCAGCAAACATCTCGCTGTATGTCCCACATCCAAAGTGCCAAGAGAGTAATGTAGAGCTTGCTCTCCCTTTCTTTGAGTACTGTTTTCAGTGTCCCGATTACCTCTTTGCTAACATTCTCTTCAGAGCTGTAGTGAAACCAGGAACCACGTGGAGAAGGCACCCACACTGAAAATGCCTGGAAGGAACATTGGGGCTTCTTCTCAGTGTCTCTGACATAGGGTTTCACTGTCCCGGGAAAGTCTCTGCTAACACCCTGCAGAGCGCAGTGCCCAATATACAGAAACGTCTTGCGGTATCTCCTACAGGGAAAGTGCCAGGAGGAATTGTGGAGCTTGTTCTCAGTGTCTCTGAGAATTGCTCTCATTATCCGTGTGACCTCTTTGCTAAGACTCTCCAGAGAGACGTCCTCAAAACCAACACACATCTTGACATATCTCCCTCATTGATCGCAGTGTCTCCAGGAACGGCATTCAAGGAGCCAGGAACTTTTCTCCCTACACTGTCCATTGAGTTTTCCTCAAAACCAATATACATCCTGCTATATCTTCCACATGGAAAGTGCCAGGAGGGAAAAGTGCAGATTATGCTTAGACTTTCTTGGAACTGCTTCAAATCAACTAGATATCTTTGTGCTGCAAATCTCCCAACAGCCAAACGCAAAAGCAGCAAACATCTCGCTGTATGTCCCACATCCAAAGTGCCAAGAGAGTAATGTAGAGCTTGCTCTCCCTGTCTTTGAGTACTGTTTGCACTGTCCCGGTTACCTCTTTGCTAACATTCTCTTCAGAGCTGCTGTGAAACCAGGAACCACGTGGAGAAGGCACCCACACTGAAAATGCCTGGAAGGAACATTGGGGCTTCTTCTCACTGTCTCTGACATAGGGTTTCACTGTCCCGGGAAAGTCTCTGCTAACACCCTGCAGAGCGCAGTGCCCAATATACAGAACCGTCTTGCGGTATCTCCTACAGGGAAAGTGCCAGGAGGAATTGTGGAGCTTGTTCTCAGTGTCTCTGAGAATTGCTCTCATTATCCGTGTGACCGCTTTGCTAAGACTCTCCAGAGAGACGTCCTCAAAACCAACACACATCTTGACATATCTCCCTCATTGATCGCAGTGTCTCCAGGAACGGCATTCAAGAAGACAGGAACTTTTCTCCCTCCACTGTCCATTGAGTTTTCCTCAAAACCAATATACATCCTGCTATATCTTCCACATGGAAAGTGCCAGGAGGGAAAAGTGAGGATTGTGTTTAGACTTTCTTGGAACTGCTTCAAATCAACTAGATATCTTTGTGCTGTAAATCTCCCAACAGCCAAACGCAAAAGCAGCAAACATCTCGCTGTATGTCCCACATCGAAAGTGCCAAGAGAGTAATGTAGAGCTTGCTCTCCCTGTCTTTGAGTACTGTTTTCACTGTCCCGATTACCTCTTTGCTAACATTCTCTTCAGAGCTGCAGTGAAACCAGGAACCACGTGGAGAAGGCACCCACACTGAAAATGCCTGGAAGGAACATTGGGGCTTCTTCTCACTGTCTCTAACATAGGGTTTCACTGTCCCGGGAAAGTCTCTGCTAACACCCTGCAGAGCGCAGTGCCCAATATACAGAAACGTCTTGCGGTATCTCCTACAGGGAAAGTGCCAGGAGGAATTGTGGAGCTTGTTCTCAGTGTCTCTGAGAATTGCTCTCATTATCCGTGTGACCTCTTTGCTAAGACTCTCCAGAGAGACGTCCTCAAAACCAACACACATCTTGACATATCTCCCTCATTGATCGCAGTGTCTCCAGGAACGGCATTGAAGGAGCCAGGAACTTTTCTCCCTCCACTGTCCATTGAGTTTTCCTCAAAACCAATATACATCCTGCTATATCTTCCACATGGAAAGTGCCAGGAGGGAAAAGTGCAGATTATGCTTAGACTTTCTTGGAACTGCTTCAAATCAACTAGATATCTTTGTGCTGTAAATCTCCCAACAGCCAAACGCAAAAGCAGCAAACATCTCGCTGTATGTCCCACATCCAAAGTGCCAAGAGAGTAATGTAGATCTTGCTCTCCCTGTCTTTGAGTACTGTTTTCAGTGTCCCGGTTACCTCTTTGCTAACATTCTCTTCAGAGCTGCAGTGAAACCAGGAACCACGTGGAGAAGGCACCCACACTGAAAATGCCTGGAAGGAACATTGGGGCTTCTTCTCACTGTCTCTGACATAGGGTTTCACTGTCCCGGGAAAGTCTCTGCTAACACCCTGCAGAGCGCAGTGCCCAATATACAGAACCGTCTTGCGGTATCTCCTACAGGGAAAGTGCCAGGAGGAATTGTGGAGCTTGTTCTCAGTGTCTCTGAGAATTGCTCTCATTATCCGTGTGACCGCTTTGCTAAGACTCTCCAGAGAGCCGTCCTCAAAACCAACACACATCTTGACATATCTCCCTCATTGATCGCAGTGTCTCCAGGAACGGCATTCAAGGAGCCAGGAACTTTTCTCCCTACACTGTCCATTGAGTTTTCCTCAAAACCAATATACATCCTGCTATATCTTCCACATGGAAAGTGCCAGGAGGGAAAAGTTCAGATTATGCTTAGACTTTCTTGGAACTGCTTCAAATCAACTAGATATCTTTGTGCTGTAAATCTCCCAACAGCCAAACGCAAAAGCAGCAAACATCTCGCTGTATGTCCCACATCCAAAGTGCCAAGAGAGTAATGTAGAGCTTGCTCTCCCTGTCTTTGAGTACTGTTTTCACTGTCCCGGTTACCTCTTTGCTAACATTCTCTTCAGAGCTGCAGTGAAACCAGGAACCACGTGGAGAAGGCACCCACACTGAAAATGCCTGGAAGGACCATTGGGGCTTCTTCTCAGTGTCTCTGACATAGGGTTTCACTGTCCCGGGAAAGTCTCTGCTAACACCCTGCAGAGCGCAGTGCCCAATATACAGAAACGTCTTGCGGTATCTCCTACAGGGAAAGTGCCAGGAGGAATTGTGGAGCTTGTTCTCAGTGTCTCTGAGAATTGCTCTCATTATCCGTGTGACCGCTTTGCTAAGACTCTCCAGAGAGCCGTCCTCAAAACCAACACACATCTTGACATATCTCCCTCATTGATCGCAGTGTCTCCAGGAACGGCATTCAAGGAGCCAGGAACTTTTCTCCCTACACTGTCCATTGAGTTTTCCTCAAAACCAATATACATCCTGCTATATCTTCACAAAGGAAAGTGCCAGGAGGGAAAAGTGAGGATTGTGTTTAGACTTTCTTGGAACTGCTTCAAATCAACTAGATATCTTTGTGCTGTAAATCTCCCAACAGCCAAACGCAAAAGCAGCAAACATCTCGCTGTATGTCCCACATCCAAAGTGCCAAGAGAGTAATGTAGAGCTTGCTCTCCCTGTCTTTGAGTACTGTTTTCAGTGTCCCGATTACCTCTTTGCTAACATTCTCTTCAGAGCTGCAGTGAAACCAGGAACCACGTGGAGAAGGCACCCACACTGAAAATGCCTGGAAGGAACATTGGGGCTTCTTCTCACTGTCTCTAACATAGGGTTTCACTGTCCCGGGAAAGTCTCTGCTAACACCCTGCAGAGCGCAGTGCCCAATATACAGAAACGTCTTGCGGTATCTCCTACAGGGAAAGTGCCAGGAGGAATTGTGGAGCTTGTTCTCAGTGTCTCTGAGAATTGCTCTCATTATCCGTGTGACCTCTTTGCTAAGACTCTCCAGAGAGACGTCCTCAAAACCAACACACATCTTGACATATCTCCCTCATTGATCGCAGTGTCTCCAGGAACGGCATTCAAGGAGCCAGGAACTTTTCTCCCTACACTGTCCATTGAGTTTTCCTCAAAACCAATATACATCCTGCTATATCTTCCACATGGAAAGTGCCAGGAGGGAAAAGTGCAGATTATGCTTAGACTTTCTTGGAACTGCTTCAAATCAACTAGATATCTTTGTGCTGTAAATCTCCCAACAGCCAAACGCAAAAGCAGCAAACATCTCGCTGTATGTCCCACATCCAAAGTGCCAAGAGAGTAATGTAGAGCTTGCTCTCCCTGTCTTTGAGTACTGTTTTCAGTGTCCCGATTACCTCTTTGCTAACATTCTCTTCAGAGCTGCAGTGAAACCAGGAACCACGTGGAGAAGGCACCCACACTGAAAGTGCCTGGAGGGAACATTGGGGCTTCTTCTCATTGTCTCTGACATAGGGTTTCACTGTCCCGGGAAAGTCTCTGCTAACACCCTGCAGAGCGCAGTGCCCAATATACAGAAACGTCTTGCGGTATCTCCTACAGGGAAAGTGCCAGGAGGAATTGTGGAGCTTGTTCTCAGTGTCTCTGAGAATTGCTCTGATTATCCGTGTGACCTCTTTGCTAAGACTCTCCAGAGAGCCGTCCTCAAAACCAGCACACGTGTTGACATATATCCCACATTGATCGCAGTGTCTCCAGGAACGGCATTCAAGGAGCCAGGAACTTTTCTCCCTACACTGTCCCTTGAGTTTTCCTCAAAACCAATATACATCCTGCTATATCTTCCACATGGAAAGTGCCAGGAGGGAAAAGTGCAGATTATGCTTAGACTTTCTTGGAACTGCTTCAAATCAACTAGATATCTTTGTGCTGTAAATCTCCCAACAGCCAAACGCAAAAGCAGCAAACATCTCGCTGTATGTCCCACATCGAAAGTGCCAAGAGAGTAATGTAGAGCTTGCTCTCCCTGTCTTTGAGTACTGTTTTCAGTGTCCCGGTTACCTCTTTGCTAACATTCTCTTCAGAGCTGCTGTGAAACCAGGAACCACGTGGAGAAGGCACCCACACTGAAAATGCCTGGAAGGAACATTGGGGCTTCTTCTCACTGTCTTTGACATAGGGTTTCACTGTCCCGGGAAAGTCTCTGCTAACACCCTGCAGAGCGCAGTGCCCAATATACAGAAACGTCTTGCGGTATCTCCTACAGGGAAAGTGCCAGGAGGAATTGTGGAGCTTGGTCTCAGTGTCTCTGAGAATTGCTCTCATTATCCGTGTGACCGCTTTGCTAAGACTCTCCAGAGAGCCGTCCTCAAAACCAACACACATCTTGACATATCTCCCTCATTGATCGCAGTGTCTCCAGGAACGGCATTCAAGAAGACAGGAACTTTTCTCCCTACACTGTCCATTGAGTTTTCCTCAAAACCAATATACATCCTGCTATATCTTCCACATGGAAAGTGCCAGGAGGGAAAAGTGCAGATTATGCTTAGACTTTCTTGGAACTGCTTCAAATCAACTAGATATCTTTGTGCTGTAAATCTCCCAACAGCCAAACGCAAAAGCAGCAAACATCTCGCTGTATGTCCCACATCCAAAGTGCCAAGAGAGTAATGTAGAGCTTGCTCTCCCTGTCTTTGAGTACTGTTTTCACTGTCCCGGTTACCTCTTTGCTAACATTCTCTTCAGAGCTGCAGTGAAACCAGGAACCACGTGGAGAAGGCACCCACACTGAAAATGCCTGGAAGGAACATTGGGGCTTCTTCTCACTGTCTCTGACATAGGGTTTCACTGTCCCGGGAAAGTCTCTGCTAACACCCTGCAGAGCGCAGTGCCCAATATACAGAAACGTCTTGCGGTATCTCCTACAGGGAAAGTGCCAGGAGGAATTGTGGAGCTTGTTCTCAGTGTCTCTGAGAATTGCTCTCATTATCCGTGTGACCGCTTTGCTAAGACTCTCCAGAGAGCCGTCCTCAAAACCAACACACATCTTGACATATCTCCCTCATTGATCGCAGTGTCTCCAGGAACGGCATTCAAGGAGCCAGGAACTTTTCTCCCTACACTGTCCATTGAGTTTTCCTCAAAACCAATATACATCCTGCTATATCTTCACAAAGGAAAGTGCCAGGAGGGAAAAGTGAGGATTGTGTTTAGACTTTCTTGGAACTGCTTCAAATCAACTAGATATCTTTGTGCTGTAAATCTCCCAACAGCCAAACGCAAAAGCAGCAAACATCTCGCTGTATGTCCCACATCCAAAGTGCCAAGAGAGTAATGTAGAGCTTGCTCTCCCTGTCTTTGAGTACTGTTTTCAGTGTCCCGATTACCTCTTTGCTAACATTCTCTTCAGAGCTGCAGTGAAACCAGGAACCACGTGGAGAAGGCACCCACACTGAAAATGCCTGGAAGGAACATTGGGGCTTCTTCTCAGTGTCTCTAACATAGGGTTTCACTGTCCCGGGAAAGTCTCTGCTAACACCCTGCAGAGCGCAGTGCCCAATATACAGAAACGTCTTGCGGTATCTCCTACAGGGAAAGTGCCAGGAGGAATTGTGGAGCTTGTTCTCAGTGTCTCTGAGAATTGCTCTCATTATCCGTGTGACCGCTTTGCTAAGACTCTCCAGAGAGACGTCCTCAAAACCAACGCACATCTTGACATATCTCCCTCATTGATCGCAGTGTCTCCAGGAACGGCATTCAAGGAGCCAGGAACTTTTCTCCCTACACTGTCCATTGAGTTTTCCTCAAAACCAATATACATGCTGCTATATCTTCCACATGGAAAGTGCCAGGAGGGAAAAGTGCAGATTATGCTTAGACTTTCTTGGAACTGCTTCAAATCAACTAGATATCTTTGTGCTGTAAATCTCCCAACAGCCAAACGCAAAAGCAGCAAACATCTCGCTGTATGTCCCACATCCAAAGTGCCAAGAGAGTAATGTAGAGCTTGCTCTCCCTGTCTTTGAGTACTGTTTTCAGTGTCCCGGTTACCTCTTTGCTAACATTCTCTTCAGAGCTGCTGTGAAACCAGGAACCACGTGGAGAAGGCACCCACACTGAAAATGCCTGGAAGGAACATTGGGGCTTCTTCTCACTGTCTCTGACATAGGGTTTCACTGTCCCGGGAAAGTCTCTGCTAACACCCTGCAGAGCGCAGTGCCCAATATACAGAACCGTCTTGCGGTATCTCCTACAGGGAAAGCGCCAGGAGGAATTGTGGAGCTTGTTCTCAGTGTCTCTGAGAATTGCTCTCATTATCCGTGTGACCGCTTTGCTAAGACTCTCCAGAGAGACGTCCTCAAAACCAACACACATCTTGACATATCTCCCTCATTGATCGCAGTGTCTCCAGGAACGGCATTCAAGAAGACAGGAACTTTTCTCCCTACACTGTCCATTGAGTTTTCCTCAAAACCAATATACATCCTGCTATATCTTCCACATGGAAAGTGCCAGGAGGGAAAAGTGCAGATTATGCTTAGACTTTCTTGGAACTGCTTCAAATCAACTAGATATCTTTGTGCTGTAAATCTCCCAACAGCCAAACGCAAAAGCAGCAAACATCTCGCTGTATGTCCCACATCCAAAGTGCCAAGAGAGTAATGTAGAGCTTGCTCTCCCTGTCTTTGAGTACTGTTTTCACTGTCCCGGTTACCTCTTTGCTAACATTCTCTTCAGAGCTGCAGTGAAACCAGGAACCACGTGGAGAAGGCACCCACACTGAAAATGCCTGGAAGGACCATTGGGGCTTCTTCTCAGTGTCTCTGACATAGGGTTTCACTGTCCCGGGAAAGTCTCTGCTAACACCCTGCAGAGCGCAGTGCCCAATATACAGAAACGTCTTGCGGTATCTCCTACAGGGAAAGTGCCAGGAGGAATTGTGGAGCTTGTTCTCAGTGTCTCTGAGAATTGCTCTCATTATCCGTGTGACCGCTTTGCTAAGACTCTCCAGAGAGCCGTCCTCAAAACCAACACACATCTTGACATATCTCCCTCATTGATCGCAGTGTCTCCAGGAACGGCATTCAAGGAGCCAGGAACTTTTCTCCCTACACTGTCCATTGAGTTTTCCTCAAAACCAATATACATCCTGCTATATCTTCCACATGGAAAGTGCCAGGAGGGAAAAGTGCAGATTATGCTTAGACTTTCTTGGAACTGCTTCAAATCAACTAGATATCTTTGTGCTGTAAATCTCCCAACAGCCAAACGCAAAAGCAGCAAACATCTCGCTGTATGTCCCACATCCAAAGTGCCAAGAGAGTAATGTAGAGCTTGCTCTCCCTGTCTTTGAGTACTGTTTTCAGTGTCCCGATTACCTCTTTGCTAACATTCTCTTCAGAGCTGCAGTGAAACCAGGAACCACGTGGAGAAGGCACCCACACTGAAAGTGCCTGGAGGGAACATTGGGGCTTCTTCTCATTGTCTCTGACATAGGGTTTCACTGTCCCGGGAAAGTCTCTGCTAACACCCTGCAGAGCGCAGTGCCCAATATACAGAAACGTCTTGCGGTATCTCCTACAGGGAAAGTGCCAGGAGGAATTGTGGAGCTTGTTCTCAGTGTCTCTGAGAATTGCTCTGATTATCCGTGTGACCTCTTTGCTAAGACTCTCCAGAGAGCCGTCCTCAAAACCAGCACACGTGTTGACATATATCCCACATTGATCGCAGTGTCTCCAGGAACGGCATTCAAGGAGCCAGGAACTTTTCTCCCTACACTGTCCCTTGAGTTTTCCTCAAAACCAATATACATCCTGCTATATCTTCCACATGGAAAGTGCCAGGAGGGAAAAGTGCAGATTATGCTTAGACTTTCTTGGAACTGCTTCAAATCAACTAGATATCTTTGTGCTGTAAATCTCCCAACAGCCAAACGCAAAAGCAGCAAACATCTCGCTGTATGTCCCACATCGAAAGTGCCAAGAGAGTAATGTAGAGCTTGCTCTCCCTGTCTTTGAGTACTGTTTTCAGTGTCCCGGTTACCTCTTTGCTAACATTCTCTTCAGAGCTGCTGTGAAACCAGGAACCACGTGGAGAAGGCACCCACACTGAAAATGCCTGGAAGGAACATTGGGGCTTCTTCTCACTGTCTTTGACATAGGGTTTCACTGTCCCGGGAAAGTCTCTGCTAACACCCTGCAGAGCGCAGTGCCCAATATACAGAAACGTCTTGCGGTATCTCCTACAGGGAAAGTGCCAGGAGGAATTGTGGAGCTTGGTCTCAGTGTCTCTGAGAATTGCTCTCATTATCCGTGTGACCGCTTTGCTAAGACTCTCCAGAGAGCCGTCCTCAAAACCAACACACATCTTGACATATCTCCCTCATTGATCGCAGTGTCTCCAGGAACGGCATTCAAGAAGACAGGAACTTTTCTCCCTACACTGTCCATTGAGTTTTCCTCAAAACCAATATACATCCTGCTATATCTTCCACATGGAAAGTGCCAGGAGGGAAAAGTGCAGATTATGCTTAGACTTTCTTGGAACTGCTTCAAATCAACTAGATATCTTTGTGCTGTAAATCTCCCAACAGCCAAACGCAAAAGCAGCAAACATCTCGCTGTATGTCCCACATCCAAAGTGCCAAGAGAGTAATGTAGAGCTTGCTCTCCCTGTCTTTGAGTACTGTTTTCACTGTCCCGGTTACCTCTTTGCTAACATTCTCTTCAGAGCTGCAGTGAAACCAGGAACCACGTGGAGAAGGCACCCACACTGAAAATGCCTGGAAGGAACATTGGGGCTTCTTCTCACTGTCTCTGACATAGGGTTTCACTGTCCCGGGAAAGTCTCTGCTAACACCCTGCAGAGCGCAGTGCCCAATATACAGAACCGTCTTGCGGTATCTCCTACAGGGAAAGTGCCAGGAGGAATTGTGGAGCTTGTTCTCAGTGTCTCTGAGAATTGCTCTCATTATCCGTGTGACCTCTTTGCTAAGACTCTCCAGAGAGACGTCCTCAAAACCAACACACATCTTGACATATCTCCCTCATTGATCGCAGTGTCTCCAGGAACGGCATTCAAGGAGCCAGGAACTTTTCTCCCTACACTGTCCCTTGAGTTTTCCTCAAAACCAATATACATCCTGCTATATCTTCCACATGGAAAGTGCCAGGAGGGAAAAGTGCAGATTATGCTTAGACTTTCTTGGAACTGCTTCAAATCAACTAGATATCTTTGTGCTGTAAATCTCCCAACAGCCAAACGCAAAAGCAGCAAACATCTCGCTGTATGTCCCACATCGAAAGTGCCAAGAGAGTAATGTAGAGCTTGCTCTCCCTGTCTTTGAGTACTGTTTTCACTGTCCCGATTACCTCTTTGCTAACATTCTCTTCAGAGCTGCAGTGAAACCAGGAACCACGTGGAGAAGGCACCCACACTGAAAATGCCTGGAAGGAACATTGGGGCTTCTTCTCAGTGTCTCTAACATAGGGTTTCACTGTCCCGGGAAAGTCTCTGCTAACACCCTGCAGAGCGCAGTGCCCAATATACAGAAACGTCTTGCGGTATCTCCTACAGGGAAAGTGCCAGGAGGAATTGTGGAGCTTGTTCTCAGTGTCTCTGAGAATTGCTCTCATTATCCGTGTGACCTCTTTGCTAAGACTCTCCAGAGAGACGTCCTCAAAACCAACACACATCTTGACATATCTCCCTCATTGATCGCAGTGTCTCCAGGAACGGCATTGAAGGAGCCAGGAACTTTTCTCCCTCCACTGTCCATTGAGTTTTCCTCAAAACCAATATACATCCTGCTATATCTTCCACATGGAAAGTGCCAGGAGGGAAAAGTTCAGATTATGCTTAGACTTTCTTGGAACTGCTTCAAATCAACTAGATATCTTTGTGCTGTAAATCTCCCAACAGCCAAACGCAAAAGCAGCAAACATCTCGCTGTATGTCCCACATCCAAAGTGCCAAGAGAGTAATGTAGAGCTTGCTCTCCCTGTCTTTGAGTACTGTTTTCAGTGTCCCGGTTACCTCTTTGCTAACATTCTCTTCAGAGCTGCAGTGAAACCAGGAACCACGTGGAGAAGGCACCCACACTGAAAATGCCTGGAAGGACCATTGGGGCTTCTTCTCACTGTCTCTGACATAGGGTTTCACTGTCCCGGGAAAGTCTCTGCTAACACCCTGCAGAGCGCAGTGCCCAATATACAGAACCGTCTTGCGGTATCTCCTACAGGGAAAGTGCCAGGAGGAATTGTGGAGCTTGTTCTCAGTGTCTCTGAGAATTGCTCTCATTATCCGTGTGACCGCTTTGCTAAGACTCTCCAGAGAGCCGTCCTCAAAACCAACACACATCTTGACATATCTCCCTCATTGATCGCAGTGTCTCCAGGAACGGCATTCAAGGAGCCAGGAACTTTTCTCCCTACACTGTCCATTGAGTTTTCCTCAAAACCAATATACATCCTGCTATATCTTCCACATGGAAAGTGCCAGGAGGGAAAAGTGCAGATTATGCTTAGACTTTCTTGGAACTGCTTCAAATCAACTAGATATCTTTGTGCTGTAAATCTCCCAACAGCCAAACGCAAAAGCAGCAAACATCTCGCTGTATGTCCCACATCCAAAGTGCCAAGAGAGTAATGTAGAGCTTGCTCTCCCTGTCTTTGAGTACTGTTTTCACTGTCCCGATTACCTCTTTGCTAACATTCTCTTCAGAGCTGCAGTGAAACCAGGAACCACGTGGAGAAGGCACCCACACTGAAAGTGCCTGGAGGGAACATTGGGGCTTCTTCTCATTGTCTCTGACATAGGGTTTCACTGTCCCGGGAAAGTCTCTGCTAACACCCTGCAGAGCGCAGTGCCCAATATACAGAAACGTCTTGCGGTATCTCCTACAGGGAAAGTGCCAGGAGGAATTGTGGAGCTTGTTCTCAGTGTCTCTGAGAATTGCTCTGATTATCCGTGTGACCTCTTTGCTAAGACTCTCCAGAGAGCCGTCCTCAAAACCAGCACACGTGTTGACATATATCCCACATTGATCGCAGTGTCTCCAGGAACGGCATTCAAGAAGACAGGAACTTTTCTCCCTACACTGTCCATTCAGTTTTCCTCAAAACCAATATACATCCTGCTATATCTTCCACATGGAAAGTGCCAGGAGGGAAAAGTGCAGATTATGCTTAGACTTTCTTGGAACTGCTTCAAATCAACTAGATATCTTTGTGCTGTAAATCTCCCAACAGCCAAACGCAAAAGCAGCAAACATCTCGCTGTATGTCCCACATCCAAAGTGCCAAGAGAGTAATGTAGAGCTTGCTCTCCCTGTCTTTGAGTACTGTTTGCACTGTCCCGGTTACCTCTTTGCTAACATTCTCTTCAGAGCTGCAGTGAAACCAGGAACCACGTGGAGAAGGCACCCACACTGAAAATGCCTGGAAGGAACATTGGGGCTTCTTCTCAGTGTCTCTAACATAGGGTTTCACTGTCCCGGGAAAGTCTCTGCTAACACCCTGCAGAGCGCAGTGCCCAATATACAGAAACGTCTTGCGGTATCTCCTACAGGGAAAGTGCCAGGAGGAATTGTGGAGCTTGGTCTCAGTGTCTCTGAGAATTGCTCTCATTATCCGTGTGACCGCTTTGCTAAGACTCTCCAGAGAGCCGTCCTCAAAACCAACACACATCTTGACATATCTCCCTCATTGATCGCAGTGTCTCCAGGAACGGCATTCAAGAAGACAGGAACTTTTCTCCCTACACTGTCCATTGAGTTTTCCTCAAAACCAATATACATCCTGCTATATCTTCCACATGGAAAGTGCCAGGAGGGAAAAGTGCAGATTATGCTTAGACTTTCTTGGAACTGCTTCAAATCAACTAGATATCTTTGTGCTGTAAATCTCCCAACAGCCAAACGCAAAAGCAGCAAACATCTCGCTGTATGTCCCACATCCAAAGTGCCAAGAGAGTAATGTAGAGCTTGCTCTCCCTGTCTTTGAGTACTGTTTTCACTGTCCCGGTTACCTCTTTGCTAACATTCTCTTCAGAGCTGCAGTGAAACCAGGAACCACGTGGAGAAGGCACCCACACTGAAAATGCCTGGAAGGAACATTGGGGCTTCTTCTCACTGTCTCTGACATAGGGTTTCACTGTCCCGGGAAAGTCTCTGCTAACACCCTGCAGAGCGCAGTGCCCAATATACAGAAACGTCTTGCGGTATCTCCTACAGGGAAAGTGCCAGGAGGAATTGTGGAGCTTGTTCTCAGTGTCTCTGAGAACTGCTCTCATTATCCGTGTGACCGCTTTGCTAAGACTCTCCAGAGAGCCGTCCTCAAAACCAACACACATCTTGACATATCTCCCTCATTGATCGCAGTGTCTCCAGGAACGGCATTCAAGGAGCCAGGAACTTTTCTCCCTACACTGTCCATTGAGTTTTCCTCAAAACCAATATACATCCTGCTATATCTTCACAAAGGAAAGTGCCAGGAGGGAAAAGTGAGGATTGTGTTTAGACTTTCTTGGAACTGCTTCAAATCAACTAGATATCTTTGTGCTGTAAATCTCCCAACAGCCAAACGCAAAAGCAGCAAACATCTCGCTGTATGTCCCACATCCAAAGTGCCAAGAGAGTAATGTAGAGCTTGCTCTCCCTGTCTTTGAGTACTGTTTTCAGTGTCCCGGTTACCTCTTTGCTAACATTCTCTTCAGAGCTGCAGTGAAACCAGGAACCACGTGGAGAAGGCACCCACACTGAAAATGCCTGGAAGGAACATTGGGGCTTCTTCTCAGTGTCTCTAACATAGGGTTTCACTGTCCCGGGAAAGTCTCTGCTAACACCCTGCAGAGCGCAGTGCCCAATATACAGAAACGTCTTGCGGTATCTCCTACAGGGAAAGTGCCAGGAGGAATTGTGGAGCTTGTTCTCAGTGTCTCTGAGAATTGCTCTCATTATCCGTGTGACCGCTTTGCTAAGACTCTCCAGAGAGACATCCTCAAAACCAACGCACATCTTGACATATCTCCCTCATTGATCGCAGTGTCTCCAGGAACGGCATTCAAGGAGCCAGGAACTTTTCTCCCTACACTGTCCATTGAGTTTTCCTCAAAACCAATATACATGCTGCTATATCTTCCACATGGAAAGTGCCAGGAGGGAAAAGTGCAGATTATGCTTAGACTTTCTTGGAACTGCTTCAAATCAACTAGATATCTTTGTGCTGTAAATCTCCCAACAGCCAAACGCAAAAGCAGCAAACATCTCGCTGTATGTCCCACATCCAAAGTGCCAAGAGAGTAATGTAGAGCTTGCTCTCCCTGTCTTTGAGTACTGTTTTCAGTGTCCCGGTTACCTCTTTGCTAACATTCTCTTCAGAGCTGCTGTGAAACCAGGAACCACGTGGAGAAGGCACCCACACTGAAAATGCCTGGAAGGAACATTGGGGCTTCTTCTCACTGTCTCTGACATAGGGTTTCACTGTCCCGGGAAAGTCTCTGCTAACACCCTGCAGAGCGCAGTGCCCAATATACAGAACCGTCTTGCGGTATCTCCTACAGGGAAAGTGCCAGGAGGAATTGTGGAGCTTGTTCTCAGTGTCTCTGAGAATTGCTCTCATTATCCGTGTGACCGCTTTGCTAAGACTCTCCAGAGAGCCGTCCTCAAAACCAACACACATCTTGACATATCTCCCTCATTGATCGCAGTGTCTCCAGGAACGGCATTCAAGAAGACAGGAACTTTTCTCCCTACACTGTCCATTGAGTTTTCCTCAAAACCAATATACATCCTGCTATATCTTCCACATGGAAAGTGCCAGGAGGGAAAAGTGCAGATTATGCTTAGACTTTCTTGGAACTGCTTCAAATCAACTAGATATCTTTGTGCTGTAAATCTCCCAACAGCCAAACGCAAAAGCAGCAAACATCTCGCTGTATGTCCCACATCGAAAGTGCCAAGAGAGTAATGTAGAGCTTGCTCTCCCTTTCTTTGAGTACTGTTTTCAGTGTCCCGATTACCTCTTTGCTAACATTCTCTTCAGAGCTGCAGTGAAACCAGGAACCACGTGGAGAAGGCACCCACACTGAAAATGCCTGGAAGGAACATTGGGGCTTCTTCTCACTGTCTCTAACATAGGGTTTCACTGTCCCGGGAAAGTCTCTGCTAACACCCTGCAGAGCGCAGTGCCCAATATACAGAACCGTCTTGCGGTATCTCCTACAGGGAAAGTGCCAGGAGGAATTGTGGAGCTTGTTCTCAGTGTCTCTGAGAATTGCTCTCATTATCCGTGTGACCTCTTTGCTAAGACTCTCCAGAGAGACGTCCTCAAAACCAACACACATCTTGACATATCTCCCTCATTGATCGCAGTGTCTCCAGGAACGGCATTCAAGGAGCCAGGAACTTTTCTCCCTACACTGTCCATTGAGTTTTCCTCAAAACCAATATACATCCTGCTATATCTTCCACATGGAAAGTGCCAGGAGGGAAAAGTGCAGATTATGCTTAGACTTTCTTGGAACTGCTTCAAATCAACTAGATATCTTTGTGCTGTAAATCTCCCAACAGCCAAACGCAAAAGCAGCAAACATCTCGCTGTATGTCCCACATCCAAAGTGCCAAGAGAGTAATGTAGAGCTTGCTCTCCCTGTCTTTGAGTACTGTTTTCAGTGTCCCGATTACCTCTTTGCTAACATTCTCTTCAGAGCTGCAGTGAAACCAGGAACCACGTGGAGAAGGCACCCACACTGAAAGTGCCTGGAGGGAACATTGGGGCTTCTTCTCATTGTCTCTGACATAGGGTTTCACTGTCCCGGGAAAGTCTCTGCTAACACCCTGCAGAGCGCAGTGCCCAATATACAGAAACGTCTTGCGGTATCTCCTACAGGGAAAGTGCCAGGAGGAATTGTGGAGCTTGTTCTCAGTGTCTCTGAGAATTGCTCTCATTATCCGTGTGACCTCTTTGCTAAGACTCTCCAGAGAGCCGTCCTCAAAACCAGCACACGTGTTGACATATATCCCACATTGATCGCAGTGTCTCCAGGAACGGCATTCAAGGAGCCAGGAACTTTTCTCCCTACACTGTCCCTTGAGTTTTCCTCAAAACCAATATACATCCTGCTATATCTTCCACATGGAAAGTGCCAGGAGGGAAAAGTGCAGATTATGCTTAGACTTTCTTGGAACTGCTTCAAATCAACTAGATATCTTTGTGCTGTAAATCTCCCAACAGCCAAACGCAAAAGCAGCAAACATCTCGCTGTATGTCCCACATCCAAAGTGCCAAGAGAGTAATGTAGAGCTTGCTCTCCCTGTCTTTGAGTACTGTTTTCAGTGTCCCGGTTACCTCTTTGCTAACATTCTCTTCAGAGCTGCAGTGAAACCAGGAACCACGTGGAGAAGGCACCCACACTGAAAATGCCTGGAAGGAACATTGGGGCTTCTTCTCAGTGTCTCTAACATAGGGTTTCACTGTCCCGGGAAAGTCTCTGCTAACACCCTGCAGAGCGCAGTGCCCAATATACAGAAACGTCTTGCGGTATCTCCTACAGGGAAAGTGCCAGGAGGAATTGTGGAGCTTGTTCTCAGTGTCTCTGAGAATTGCTCTCATTATCCGTGTGACCGCTTTGCTAAGACTCTCCAGAGAGACGTCCTCAAAACCAACGCACATCTTGACATATCTCCCTCATTGATCGCAGTGTCTCCAGGAACGGCATTCAAGGAGCCAGGAACTTTTCTCCCTACACTGTCCATTGAGTTTTCCTCAAAACCAATATACATCCTGCTATATCTTCCACATGGAAAGTGCCAGGAGGGAAAAGTGCAGATTATGCTTAGACTTTCTTGGAACTGCTTCAAATCAACTAGATATCTTTGTGCTGTAAATCTCCCAACAGCCAAACGCAAAAGCAGCAAACATCTCGCTGTATGTCCCACATCCAAAGTGCCAAGAGAGTAATGTAGAGCTTGCTCTCCCTGTCTTTGAGTACTGTTTGCACTGTCCCGGTTACCTCTTTGCTAACATTCTCTTCAGAGCTGCTGTGAAACCAGGAACCACGTGGAGAAGGCACCCACACTGAAAATGCCTGGAAGGAACATTGGGGCTTCTTCTCACTGTCTCTGACATAGGGTTTCACTGTCCCGGGAAAGTCTCTGCTAACACCCTGCAGAGCGCAGTGCCCAATATACAGAACCGTCTTGCGGTATCTCCTACAGGGAAAGTGCCAGGAGGAATTGTGGAGCTTGTTCTCAGTGTCTCTGAGAATTGCTCTCATTATCCGTGTGACCGCTTTGCTAAGACTCTCCAGAGAGCCGTCCTCAAAACCAACACACATCTTGACATATCTCCCTCATTGATCGCAGTGTCTCCAGGAACGGCATTCAAGAAGACAGGAACTTTTCTCCCTACACTGTCCATTCAGTTTTCCTCAAAACCAATATACATCCTGCTATATCTTCCACATGGAAAGTGCCAGGAGGGAAAAGTGCAGATTATGCTTAGACTTTCTTGGAACTGCTTCAAATCAACTAGATATCTTTGTGCTGTAAATCTCCCAACAGCCAAACGCAAAAGCAGCAAACATCTCGCTGTATGTCCCACATCCAAAGTGCCAAGAGAGTAATGTAGAGCTTGCTCTCCCTGTCTTTGAGTACTGTTTTCACTGTCCCGGTTACCTCTTTGCTAACATTCTCTTCAGAGCTGCAGTGAAACCAGGAACCACGTGGAGAAGGCACCCACACTGAAAATGCCTGGAAGGACCATTGGGGCTTCTTCTCACTGTCTCTAACATAGGGTTTCACTGTCCCGGGAAAGTCTCTGCTAACACCCTGCAGAGCGCAGTGCCCAATATACAGAACCGTCTTGCGGTATCTCCTACAGGGAAAGTGCCAGGAGGAATTGTGGAGCTTGTTCTCAGTGTCTCTGAGAATTGCTCTGATTATCCGTGTGACCTCTTTGCTAAGACTCTCCAGAGAGCCGTCCTCAAAACCAGCAGACGTGTTGACATATCTCCCACATTGATCGCAGTGTCTCCAGGAACGGCATTCAAGGAGCCAGGAACTTTTCTCCCTACACTGTCCCTTGAGTTTTCCTCAAAACCAATATACATCCTGCTATATCTTCACAAAGGAAAGTGCCAGGAGGGAAAAGTGCAGATTATGCTTAGACTTTCTTGGAACTGCTTCAAATCAACTAGATATCTTTGTGCTGTAAATCTCCCAACAGCCAAACGCAAAAGCAGCAAACATCTCGCTGTATGTCCCACATCCAAAGTGCCAAGAGAGTAATGTAGAGCTTGCTCTCCCTGTCTTTGAGTACTGTTTTCAGTGTCCCGATTACCTCTTTGCTAACATTCTCTTCAGAGCTGCAGTGAAACCAGGAACCACGTGGACAAGGCACCCACACTGAAAATGCCTGGAAGGAACATTGGGGCTTCTTCTCACTGTCTCTGACATAGGGTTTCACTGTCCCGGGAAAGTCTCTGCTAACACCCTGCAGAGCGCAGTGCCCAATATACAGAAACGTCTTGCGGTATCTCCTACAGGGAAAGTGCCAGGAGGAATTGTGGAGCTTGTTCTCAGTGTCTCTGAGAATTGCTCTCATTATCCGTGTGACCTCTTTGCTAAGACTCTCCAGAGAGACGTCCTCAAAACCAACACACATCTTGACATATCTCCCTCATTGATCGCAGTGTCTCCAGGAACGGCATTCAAGGAGCCAGGAACTTTTCTCCCTACACTGTCCATTGAGTTTTCCTCAAAACCAATATACATCCTGCTATATCTTCCACATGGAAAGTGCCAGGAGGGAAAAGTGCAGATTATGCTTAGACTTTCTTGGAACTGCTTCAAATCAACTAGATATCTTTGTGCTGTAAATCTCCCAACAGCCAAATGCAAAAGCAGCAAACATCTCGCTGTATGTCCCACATCCAAAGTGCCAAGAGAGTAATGTAGAGCTTGCTCTCCCTGTCTTTGAGTACTGTTTTCACTGTCCCGGTTACCTCTTTGCTAACATTCTCTTCAGAGCTGCAGTGAAACCAGGAACCACGTGGAGAAGGCACCCACACTGAAAATGCCTGGAAGGAACATTGGGGCTTCTTCTCACTGTCTCTGACATAGGGTTTCACTGTCCCGGGAAAGTCTCTGCTAACACCCTGCAGAGCGCAGTGCCCAATATACAGAACCGTCTTGCGGTATCTCCTACAGGGAAAGTGCCAGGAGGAATTGTGGAGCTTGTTCTCAGTGTCTCTGAGAATTGCTCTCATTATCCGTGTGACCGCTTTGCTAAGACTCTCCAGAGAGCCGTCCTCAAAACCAACACACATCTTGACATATCTCCCTCATTGATCGCAGTGTCTCCAGGAACGGCATTCAAGGAGCCAGGAACTTTTCTCCCTACACTGTCCATTGAGTTTTCCTCAAAACCAATATACATCCTGCTATATCTTCCACATGGAAAGTGCCAGGATGGAAAAGTGCAGATTATGCTTAGACTTTCTTGGAACTGCTTCAAATCAACTAGATATCTTTGTGCTGTAAATCTCCCAACAGCCAAATGCAAAAGCAGCAAACATCTCGCTGTATGTCCCACATCCAAAGTGCCAAGAGAGTAATGTAGAGCTTGCTCTCCCTGTCTTTGAGTACTGTTTTCACTGTCCCGGTTACCTCTTTGCTAACATTCTCTTCAGAGCTGCAGTGAAACCAGGAACCACGTGGAGAAGGCACCCACACTGAAAATGCCTGGAAGGAACATTGGGGCTTCTTCTCACTGTCTCTGACATAGGGTTTCACTGTCCCGGGAAAGTCTCTGCTAACACCCTGCAGAGCGCAGTGCCCAATATACAGAAACGTCTTGCGGTATCTCCTACAGGGAAAGTGCCAGGAGGAATTGTGGAGCTTGTTCTCAGTGTCTCTGAGAATTGCTCTCATTATCCGTGTGACCGCTTTGCTAAGACTCTCCAGAGAGACGTCCTCAAAACCAACACACATCTTGACATATCTCCCTCATTGATCGCAGTGTCTCCAGGAACGGCATTCAAGGAGCCAGGAACTTTTCTCCCTACACTGTCCATTGAGTTTTCCTCAAAACCAATATACATCCTGCTATATCTTCACAAAGGAAAGTGCCAGGAGGGAAAAGTGAGGATTGTGTTTAGACTTTCTTGGAACTGCTTCAAATCAACTAGATATCTTTGTGCTGTAAATCTCCCAACAGCCAAACGCAAAAGCAGCAAACATCTCGCTGTATGTCCCACATCCAAAGTGCCAAGAGAGTAATGTAGAGCTTGCTCTCCCTGTCTTTGAGTACTGTTTTCACTGTCCCGATTACCTCTTTGCTAACATTCTCTTCAGAGCTGCAGTGAAACCAGGAACCACGTGGAGAAGGCACCCACACTGAAAATGCCTGGAAGGAACATTGGGGCTTCTTCTCAGTGTCTCTAACATAGGGTTTCACTGTCCCGGGAAAGTCTCTGCTAACACCCTGCAGAGCGCAGTGCCCAATATACAGAAACGTCTTGCGGTATCTCCTACAGGGAAAGTGCCAGGAGGAATTGTGGAGCTTGTTCTCAGTGTCTCTGAGAATTGCTCTCATTATCCGTGTGACCGCTTTGCTAAGACTCTCCAGAGAGACGTCCTCAAAACCAACACACATCTTGACATATCTCCCTCATTGATCGCAGTGTCTCCAGGAACGGCATTCAAGGAGCCAGGAACTTTTCTCCCTACACTGTCCATTGAGTTTTCCTCAAAACCAATATACATCCTGCTATATCTTCCACATGGAAAGTGCCAGGAGGGAAAAGTGCAGATTATGCTTAGACTTTCTTGGAACTGCTTCAAATCAACTAGATATCTTTGTGCTGTAAATCTCCCAACAGCCAAATGCAAAAGCAGCAAACATCTCGCTGTATGTCCCACATCGAAAGTGCCAAGAGAGTAATGTAGAGCTTGCTCTCCCTTTCTTTGAGTACTGTTTTCAGTGTCCCGATTACCTCTTTGCTAACATTCTCTTCAGAGCTGCTGTGAAACCAGGAACCACGTGGAGAAGGCACCCACACTGAAAATGCCTGGAAGGAACATTGGGGCTTCTTCTCACTGTTTCTGACATAGGGTTTCACTGTCCCGGGAAAGTCTCTGCTAACACCCTGCAGAGCGCAGTGCCCAATATACAGAACCGTCTTGCGGTATCTCCTACAGGGAAAGTGCCAGGAGGAATTGTGGAGCTTGTTCTCAGTGTCTCTGAGAATTGCTCTCATTATCCGTGTGACCGCTTTGCTAAGACTCTCCAGAGAGACGTCCTCAAAACCAACACACATCTTGACATATCTCCCTCATTGATCGCAGTGTCTCCAGGAACGGCATTCAAGGAGCCAGGAACTTTTCTCCCTACACTGTCCATTGAGTTTTCCTCAAAACCAATATACATCCTGGTATATCTTCACAAAGGAAAGTGCCAGGAGGGAAAAGTGAGGATTGTGTTTAGACTTTCTTGGAACTGCTTCAAATCAACTAGATATCTTTGTGCTGTAAATCTCCCAACAGCCAAACGCAAAAGCAGCAAACATCTCGCTGTATGTCCCACATCGAAAGTGCCAAGAGAGTAATGTAGAGCTTGCTCTCCCTGTCTTTGAGTACTGTTTGCACTGTCCCGATTACCTCTTTGCTAACATTCTCTTCAGAGCTGCAGTGAAACCAGGAACCACGTGGAGAAGGCACCCACACTGAAAATGCCTGGAAGGAACATTGGGGCTTCTTCTCACTGTCTCTGACATAGGGTTTCACTGTCCCGGGAAAGTCTCTGCTAACACCCTGCAGAGCGCAGTGCCCAATATACAGAAACGTCTTGCGGTATCTCCTACAGGGAAAGTGCCAGGAGGAATTGTGGAGCTTGTTCTCAGTGTCTCTGAGAATTGCTCTCATTATCCGTGTGACCGCTTTGCTAAGACTCTCCAGAGAGACGTCCTCAAAACCAACGCACATCTTGACATATCTCCCTCATTGATCGCAGTGTCTCCAGGAACGGCATTCAAGGAGCCAGGAACTTTTCTCCCTACACTGTCCATTGAGTTTTCCTCAAAACCAATATACATCCTGCTATATCTTCCACATGGAAAGTGCCAGGAGGGAAAAGTGCAGATTATGCTTAGACTTTCTTGGAACTGCTTCAAATCAACTAGATATCTTTGTGCTGTAAATCTCCCAACAGCCAAACGCAAAAGCAGCAAACATCTCGCTGTATGTCCCACATCCAAAGTGCCAAGAGAGTAATGTAGAGCTTGCTCTCCCTTTCTTTGAGTACTGTTTTCAGTGTCCCGATTACCTCTTTGCTAACATTCTCTTCAGAGCTGCAGTGAAACCAGGAACCACGTGGAGAAGGCACCCACACTGAAAATGCCTGGAAGGAACATTGGGGCTTCTTCTCAGTGTCTCTAACATAGGGTTTCACTGTCCCGGGAAAGTCTCTGCTAACACCCTGCAGAGCGCAGTGCCCAATATACAGAACCGTCTTGCGGTATCTCCTACAGGGAAAGTGCCAGGAGGAATTGTGGAGCTTGTTCTCAGTGTCTCTGAGAATTGCTCTCATTATCCGTGTGACCTCTTTGCTAAGACTCTCCAGAGAGACGTCCTCAAAACCAACGCACATCTTGACATATCTCCCTCATTGATCGCAGTGTCTCCAGGAACGGCATTCAAGGAGCCAGGAACTTTTCTCCCTACACTGTCCATTGAGTTTTCCTCAAAACCAATATACATCCTGCTATATCTTCCACATGGAAAGTGCCAGGAGGGAAAAGTGCAGATTATGCTTAGACTTTCTTGGAACTGCTTCAAATCAACTAGATATCTTTGTGCTGTAAATCTCCCAACAGCCAAACGCAAAAGCAGCAAACATCTCGCTGTATGTCCCACATCCAAAGTGCCAAGAGAGTAATGTAGAGCTTGCTCTCCCTGTCTTTGAGTACTGTTTGCACTGTCCCGATTACCTCTTTGCTAACATTCTCTTCAGAGCTGCAGTGAAACCAGGAACCACGTGGAGAAGGCACCCACACTGAAAATGCCTGGAAGGAACATTGGGGCTTCTTCTCACTGTCTCTGACATAGGGTTTCACTGTCCCGGGAAAGTCTCTGCTAACACCCTGCAGAGCGCAGTGCCCAATATACAGAAACGTCTTGCGGTATCTCCTACAGGGAAAGTGCCAGGAGGAATTGTGGAGCTTGTTCTCAGTGTCTCTGAGAATTGCTCTCATTATCCGTGTGACCGCTTTGCTAAGACTCTCCAGAGAGACGTCCTCAAAACCAACGCACATCTTGACATATCTCCCTCATTGATCGCAGTGTCTCCAGGAACGGCATTCAAGGAGCCAGGAACTTTTCTCCCTACACTGTCCATTGAGTTTTCCTCAAAACCAATATACATCCTGCTATATCTTCCACATGGAAAGTGCCAGGAGGGAAAAGTGCAGATTATGCTTAGACTTTCTTGGAACTGCTTCAAATCAACTAGATATCTTTGTGCTGTAAATCTCCCAACAGCCAAACGCAAAAGCAGCAAACATCTCGCTGTATGTCCCACATCCAAAGTGCCAAGAGAGTAATGTAGAGCTTGCTCTCCCTTTCTTTGAGTACTGTTTTCAGTGTCCCGATTACCTCTTTGCTAACATTCTCTTCAGAGCTGCAGTGAAACCAGGAACCACGTGGAGAAGGCACCCACACTGAAAATGCCTGGAAGGAACATTGGGGCTTCTTCTCAGTGTCTCTAACATAGGGTTTCACTGTCCCGGGAAAGTCTCTGCTAACACCCTGCAGAGCGCAGTGCCCAATATACAGAACCGTCTTGCGGTATCTCCTACAGGGAAAGTGCCAGGAGGAATTGTGGAGCTTGTTCTCAGTGTCTCTGAGAATTGCTCTCATTATCCGTGTGACCTCTTTGCTAAGACTCTCCAGAGAGACGTCCTCAAAACCAACGCACATCTTGACATATCTCCCTCATTGATCGCAGTGTCTCCAGGAACGGCATTCAAGGAGCCAGGAACTTTTCTCCCTACACTGTCCATTGAGTTTTCCTCAAAACCAATATACATCCTGCTATATCTTCCACATGGAAAGTGCCAGGAGGGAAAAGTGCAGATTATGCTTAGACTTTCTTGGAACTGCTTCAAATCAACTAGATATCTTTGTGCTGTAAATCTCCCAACAGCCAAACGCAAAAGCAGCAAACATCTCGCTGTATGTCCCACATCCAAAGTGCCAAGAGAGTAATGTAGAGCTTGCTCTCCCTGTCTTTGAGTACTGTTTGCACTGTCCCGATTACCTCTTTGCTAACATTCTCTTCAGAGCTGCAGTGAAACCAGGAACCACGTGGAGAAGGCACCCACACTGAAAATGCCTGGAAGGAACATTGGGGCTTCTTCTCACTGTCTCTGACATAGGGTTTCACTGTCCCGGGAAAGTCTCTGCTAACACCCTGCAGAGCGCAGTGCCCAATATACAGAAACGTCTTGCGGTATCTCCTACAGGGAAAGTGCCAGGAGGAATTGTGGAGCTTGTTCTCAGTGTCTCTGAGAATTGCTCTCATTATCCGTGTGACCGCTTTGCTAAGACTCTCCAGAGAGACGTCCTCAAAACCAACGCACATCTTGACATATCTCCCTCATTGATCGCAGTGTCTCCAGGAACGGCATTCAAGGAGCCAGGAACTTTTCTCCCTACACTGTCCATTGAGTTTTCCTCAAAACCAATATACATCCTGCTATATCTTCCACATGGAAAGTGCCAGGAGGGAAAAGTGCAGATTATGCTTAGACTTTCTTGGAACTGCTTCAAATCAACTAGATATCTTTGTGCTGTAAATCTCCCAACAGCCAAACGCAAAAGCAGCAAACATCTCGCTGTATGTCCCACATCCAAAGTGCCAAGAGAGTAATGTAGAGCTTGCTCTCCCTTTCTTTGAGTACTGTTTTCAGTGTCCCGATTACCTCTTTGCTAACATTCTCTTCAGAGCTGCAGTGAAACCAGGAACCACGTGGAGAAGGCACCCACACTGAAAATGCCTGGAAGGAACATTGGGGCTTCTTCTCAGTGTCTCTAACATAGGGTTTCACTGTCCCGGGAAAGTCTCTGCTAACACCCTGCAGAGCGCAGTGCCCAATATACAGAACCGTCTTGCGGTATCTCCTACAGGGAAAGTGCCAGGAGGAATTGTGGAGCTTGTTCTCAGTGTCTCTGAGAATTGCTCTCATTATCCGTGTGACCTCTTTGCTAAGACTCTCCAGAGAGACGTCCTCAAAACCAACGCACATCTTGACATATCTCCCTCATTGATCGCAGTGTCTCCAGGAACGGCATTCAAGGAGCCAGGAACTTTTCTCCCTACACTGTCCATTGAGTTTTCCTCAAAACCAATATACATCCTGCTATATCTTCCACATGGAAAGTGCCAGGAGGGAAAAGTGCAGATTATGCTTAGACTTTCTTGGAACTGCTTCAAATCAACTAGATATCTTTGTGCTGTAAATCTCCCAACAGCCAAACGCAAAAGCAGCAAACATCTCGCTGTATGTCCCACATCCAAAGTGCCAAGAGAGTAATGTAGAGCTTGCTCTCCCTGTCTTTGAGTACTGTTTGCACTGTCCCGGTTACCTCTTTGCTAACATTCTCTTCAGAGCTGCTGTGAAACCAGGAACCACGTGGAGAAGGCACCCACACTGAAAATGCCTGGAAGGAACATTGGGGCTTCTTCTCACTGTCTCTGACATAGGGTTTCACTGTCCCGGGAAAGTCTCTGCTAACACCCTGCAGAGCGCAGTGCCCAATATACAGAAACGTCTTGCGGTATCTCCTACAGGGAAAGTGCCAGGAGGAATTGTGGAGCTTGTTCTCAGTGTCTCTGAGAATTGCTCTCATTATCCGTGTGACCGCTTTGCTAAGACTCTCCAGAGAGACGTCCTCAAAACCAACACACATCTTGACATATCTCCCTCATTGATCGCAGTGTCTCCAGGAACGGCATTCAAGGAGCCAGGAACTTTTCTCCCTACACTGTCCATTGAGTTTTCCTCAAAACCAATATACATCCTGCTATATCTTCCACATGGAAAGTGCCAGGAGGGAAAAGTGCAGATTATGCTTAGACTTTCTTGGAACTGCTTCAAATCAACTAGATATCTTTGTGCTGTAAATCTCCCAACAGCCAAACGCAAAAGCAGCAAACATCTCGCTGTATGTCCCACATCCAAAGTGCCAAGAGAGTAATGTAGAGCTTGCTCTCCCTGTCTTTGAGTACTGTTTGCACTGTCCCGGTTACCTCTTTGCTAACATTCTCTTCAGAGCTGCTGTGAAACCAGGAACCACGTGGAGAAGGCACCCACACTGAAAATGCCTGGAAGGAACATTGGGGCTTCTTCTCACTGTCTCTGACATAGGGTTTCACTGTCCCGGGAAAGTCTCTGCTAACACCCTGCAGAGCGCAGTGCCCAATATACAGAAACGTCTTGCGGTATCTCCTACAGGGAAAGTGCCAGGAGGAATTGTGGAGCTTGTTCTCAGTGTCTCTGAGAATTGCTCTCATTATCCGTGTGACCGCTTTGCTAAGACTCTCCAGAGAGACGTCCTCAAAACCAACACACATCTTGACATATCTCCCTCATTGATCGCAGTGTCTCCAGGAACGGCATTCAAGGAGCCAGGAACTTTTCTCCCTACACTGTCCATTGAGTTTTCCTCAAAACCAATATACATCCTGCTATATCTTCCACATGGAAAGTGCCAGGAGGGAAAAGTGCAGATTATGCTTAGACTTTCTTGGAACTGCTTCAAATCAACTAGATATCTTTGTGCTGTAAATCTCCCAACAGCCAAACGCAAAAGCAGCAAACATCTCGCTGTATGTCCCACATCCAAAGTGCCAAGAGAGTAATGTAGAGCTTGCTCTCCCTGTCTTTGAGTACTGTTTTCACTGTCCCGGTTACCTCTTTGCTAACATTCTCTTCAGAGCTGCAGTGAAACCAGGAACCACGTGGAGAAGGCACCCACACTGAAAATGCGTGGAAGGAACATTGGGGCTTCTTCTCAGTGTCTCTGACATAGGATTTCACTGTCCCGGGAAAGTCTCTGCTAACACCCTGCAGAGCGCAGTGCCCAATATACAGAACCGTCTTGCGGTATCTCCTACAGGGAAAGTGCCAGGAGGAATTGTGGAGCTTGTTCTCAGTGTCTCTGAGAATTGCTCTCATTATCCGTGTGACCGCTTTGCTAAGACTCTCCAGAGAGCCATCCTCAAAACCAACACACATCTTGACATATCTCCCTCATTGATCGCAGTGTCTCCAGGAACGGCATTCAAGAAGCCAGGAACTTTTCTCCCTACACTGTCCATTGAGTTTTCCTCAAAACCAATATACATCCTGCTATATCTTCCACATGGAAAGTGCCAGGAGGGAAAAGTGCAGATTATGCTTAGACTTTCTTGGAACTGCTTCAAATCAACTAGATATCTTTGTGCTGTAAATCTCCCAACAGCCAAACGCAAAAGCAGCAAACATCTCGCTGTATGTCCCACATCCAAAGTGCCAAGAGAGTAATGTAGAGCTTGCTCTCCCTGTCTTTGAGTACTGTTTTCAGTGTCCCGGTTACCTCTTTGCTAACATTCTCTTCAGAGCTGCAGTGAAACCAGGAACCACGTGGAGAAGGCACCCACACTGAAAATGCCTGGAAGGAACATTGGGGCTTCTTCTCACTGTCTCTGACATAGGGTTTCACTGTCCCGGGAAAGTCTCTGCTAACACCCTGCAGAGCGCTGTGCCTATATACAGAACCGTCTTGCGGTATCTCCTACAGGGAAAGTGCCAGGAGGAATTGTGGAGCTTGTTCTCAGTGTCTCTGAGAATTGCTCTCATTATCCGTGTGACCGCTTTGCTAAGACTCTCCAGAGAGCCGTCCTCAAAACCAACACACATCTTGACATATCTCCCTCATTGATCGCAGTGTCTCCAGGAACGGCATTCAAGGAGCCAGGAACTTTTCTCCCTACACTGTCCATTGAGTTTTCCTCAAAACCAATATACATCCTGCTATATCTTCACAAAGGAAAGTGCCAGGAGGGAAAAGTGCAGATTATGCTTAGACTTTCTTGGAACTGCTTCAAATCAACTAGATATCTTTGTGCTGTAAATCTCCCAACAGCCAAACGCAAAAGCAGCAAACATCTCGCTGTATGTCCCACATCCAAAGTGCCAAGAGAGTAATGTAGAGCTTGCTCTCCCTGTCTTTGAGTACTGTTTTCAGTGTCCCGGTTACCTCTTTGCTAACATTCTCTTCAGAGCTGCTGTGAAACCAGGAACCACGTGGAGAAGGCACCCACACTGAAAATGCCTGGAAGGAACATTGGGGCTTCTTCTCACTGTCTCTGACATAGGGTTTCACTGTCCCGGGAAAGTCTCTGCTAACACCCTGCAGAGCGCAGTGCCCAATATACAGAACCGTCTTGCGGTATCTCCTACAGGGAAAGTGCCAGGAGGAATTGTGGAGCTTGTTCTCAGTGTCTCTGAGAATTGCTCTCATTATCCGTGTGACCTCTTTGCTAAGACTCTCCAGAGAGACGTCCTCAAAACCAACGCACATCTTGACATATCTCCCTCATTGATCGCAGTGTCTCCAGGAACGGCATTCAAGGAGCCAGGAACTTTTCTCCCTACACTGTCCATTGAGTTTTCCTCAAAACCAATATACATCCTGCTATATCTTCCACATGGAAAGTGCCAGGAGGGAAAAGTGCAGATTATGCTTAGACTTTCTTGGAACTGCTTCAAATCAACTAGATATCTTTGTGCTGTAAATCTCCCAACAGCCAAACGCAAAAGCAGCAAACATCTCGCTGTATGTCCCACATCCAAAGTGCCAAGAGAGTAATGTAGAGCTTGCTCTCCCTGTCTTTGAGTACTGTTTTCACTGTCCCGGTTACCTCTTTGCTAACATTCTCTTCAGAGCTGCAGTGAAACCAGGAACCACGTGGAGAAGGCACCCACACTGAAAATGCGTGGAAGGAACATTGGGGCTTCTTCTCAGTGTCTCTGACATAGGATTTCACTGTCCCGGGAAAGTCTCTGTTAACACCCTGCAGAGCGCAGTGCCCAATATACAGAACCGTCTTGCGGTATCTCCTACAGGGAAAGTGCCAGGAGGAATTGTGGAGCTTGTTCTCAGTGTCTCTGAGAATTGCTCTCATTATCCGTGTGACCGCTTTGCTAAGACTCTCCAGAGAGACGTCCTCAAAACCAACACACATCTTGACATATCTCCCTCATTGATCGCAGTGTCTCCAGGAACGGCATTCAAGAAGCCAGGAACTTTTCTCCCTACACTGTCCATTGAGTTTTCCTCAAAACCAATATACATCCTGCTATATCTTCCACATGGAAAGTGCCAGGAGGGAAAAGTGCAGATTATGCTTAGACTTTCTTGGAACTGCTTCAAATCAACTAGATATCTTTGTGCTGTAAATCTCCCAACAGCCAAACGCAAAAGCAGCAAACATCTCGCTGTATGTCCCACATCCAAAGTGCCAAGAGAGTAATGTAGAGCTTGCTCTCCCTGTCTTTGAGTACTGTTTTCACTGTCCCGGTTACCTCTTTGCTAACATTCTCTTCAGAGCTGCAGTGAAACCAGGAACCACGTGGAGAAGGCACCCACACTGAAAATGCCTGGAAGGAACATTGGGGCTTCTTCTCACTGTCTCTGACATAGGGTTTCACTGTCCCGGGAAAGTCTCTGCTAACACCCTGCAGAGCGCAGTGCCCAATATACAGAACCGTCTTGCGGTATCTCCTACAGGGAAAGTGCCAGGAGGAATTGTGGAGCTTGTTCTCAGTGTCTCTGAGAATTGCTCTCATTATCCGTGTGACCGCTTTGCTAAGACTCTCCAGAGAGACGTCCTCAAAACCAACACACATCTTGACATATCTCCCTCATTGATCGCAGTGTCTCCAGGAACGGCATTCAAGGAGCCAGGAACTTTTCTCCCTACACTGTCCATTGAGTTTTCCTCAAAACCAATATACATCCTGGTATATCTTCACAAAGGAAAGTGCCAGGAGGGAAAAGTGAGGATTGTGTTTAGACTTTCTTGGAACTGCTTCAAATCAACTAGATATCTTTGTGCTGTAAATCTCCCAACAGCCAAACGCAAAAGCAGCAAACATCTCGCTGTATGTCCCACATCGAAAGTGCCAAGAGAGTAATGTAGAGCTTGCTCTCCCTGTCTTTGAGTACTGTTTTCACTGTCCCGATTACCTCTTTGCTAACATTCTCTTCAGAGCTGCAGTGAAACCAGGAACCACGTGGAGAAGGCACCCACACTGAAAATGCCTGGAAGGACCATTGGGGCTTCTTCTCAGTGTCTCTGACATAGGGTTTCACTGTCCCGGGAAAGTCTCTGCTAACACCCTGCAGAGCGCTGTGCCTATATACAGAACCGTCTTGCGGTATCTCCTACAGGGAAAGTGCCAGGAGGAATTGTGGAGCTTGTTCTCAGTGTCTCTGAGAATTGCTCTCATTATCCGTGTAACCTCTTTCCTAAGACTCTCCAGAGAGCCGTCCTCAAAACCAACGCACATCTTGACATATCTCCCTCATTGATCGCAGTGTCTCCAGGAACGGCATTCAAGGAGCCAGGAACTTTTCTCCCTCCACTGTCCATTGAGTTTTCCTCAAAACCAATATACATCCTGCTATATCTTCCACATGGAAAGTGCCAGGAGGGAAAAGTGCAGATTATGCTTAGACTTTCTTGGAACTGCTTCAAATCAACTAGATATCTTTGTGCTGTAAATCTCCCAACAGCCAAACGCAAAAGCAGCAAACATCTCGCTGTATGTCCCACATCGAAAGTGCCAAGAGAGTAATGTAGAGCTTGCTCTCCCTGTCTTTGAGTACTGTTTTCACTGTCCCGGTTACCTCTTTGCTAACATTCTCTTCAGAGCTGCAGTGAAACCAGGAACCACGTGGAGAAGGCACCCACACTGAAAATGCGTGGAAGGAACATTGGGGCTTCTTCTCAGTGTCTCTGACATAGGATTTCACTGTCCCGGGAAAGTCTCTGTTAACACCCTGCAGAGCGCAGTGCCCAATATACAGAACCGTCTTGCGGTATCTCCTACAGGGAAAGTGCCAGGAGGAATTGTGGAGCTTGTTCTCAGTGTCTCTGAGAATTGCTCTCATTATCCGTGTGACCGCTTTGCTAAGACTCTCCAGAGAGCCATCCTCAAAACCAACACACATCTTGACATATCTCCCTCATTGATCGCAGTGTCTCCAGGAACGGCATTCAAGAAGCCAGGAACTTTTCTCCCTACACTGTCCATTGAGTTTTCCTCAAAACCAATATACATCCTGCTATATCTTCCACATGGAAAGTGCCAGGAGGGAAAAGTGCAGATTATGCTTAGACTTTCTTGGAACTGCTTCAAATCAACTAGATATCTTTGTGCTGTAAATCTCCCAACAGCCAAACGCAAAAGCAGCAAACATCTCGCTGTATGTCCCACATCCAAAGTGCCAAGAGAGTAATGTAGAGCTTGCTCTCCCTGTCTTTGAGTACTGTTTTCACTGTCCCGGTTACCTCTTTGCTAACATTCTCTTCAGAGCTGCAGTGAAACCAGGAACCACGTGGAGAAGGCACCCACACTGAAAATGCCTGGAAGGAACATTGGGGCTTCTTCTCACTGTCTCTGACATAGGGTTTCACTGTCCCGGGAAAGTCTCTGCTAACACCCTGCAGAGCGCAGTGCCCAATATACAGAACCGTCTTGCGGTATCTCCTACAGGGAAAGTGCCAGGAGGAATTGTGGAGCTTGTTCTCAGTGTCTCTGAGAATTGCTCTCATTATCCGTGTGACCGCTTTGCTAAGACTCTCCAGAGAGCCGTCCTCAAAACCAACACACATCTTGACATATCTCCCTCATTGATCGCAGTGTCTCCAGGAACGGCATTCAAGGAGCCAGGAACTTTTCTCCCTACACTGTCCATTGAGTTTTCCTCAAAACCAATATACATCCTGCTATATCTTCACAAAGGAAAGTGCCAGGAGGGAAAAGTGCAGATTATGCTTAGACTTTCTTGGAACTGCTTCAAATCAACTAGATATCTTTGTGCTGTAAATCTCCCAACAGCCAAACGCAAAAGCAGCAAACATCTCGCTGTATGTCCCACATCCAAAGTGCCAAGAGAGTAATGTAGAGCTTGCTCTCCCTGTCTTTGAGTACTGTTTTCAGTGTCCCGGTTACCTCTTTGCTAACATTCTCTTCAGAGCTGCTGTGAAACCAGGAACCACGTGGAGAAGGCACCCACACTGAAAATGCCTGGAAGGAACATTGGGGCTTCTTCTCACTGTCTCTGACATAGGGTTTCACTGTCCCGGGAAAGTCTCTGCTAACACCCTGCAGAGCGCAGTGCCCAATATACAGAACCGTCTTGCGGTATCTCCTACAGGGAAAGTGCCAGGAGGAATTGTGGAGCTTGTTCTCAGTGTCTCTGAGAATTGCTCTCATTATCCGTGTGACCTCTTTGCTAAGACTCTCCAGAGAGACGTCCTCAAAACCAACGCACATCTTGACATATCTCCCTCATTGATCGCAGTGTCTCCAGGAACGGCATTCAAGGAGCCAGGAACTTTTCTCCCTACACTGTCCATTGAGTTTTCCTCAAAACCAATATACATCCTGCTATATCTTCCACATGGAAAGTGCCAGGAGGGAAAAGTGCAGATTATGCTTAGACTTTCTTGGAACTGCTTCAAATCAACTAGATATCTTTGTGCTGTAAATCTCCCAACAGCCAAACGCAAAAGCAGCAAACATCTCGCTGTATGTCCCACATCCAAAGTGCCAAGAGAGTAATGTAGAGCTTGCTCTCCCTGTCTTTGAGTACTGTTTTCACTGTCCCGGTTACCTCTTTGCTAACATTCTCTTCAGAGCTGCAGTGAAACCAGGAACCACGTGGAGAAGGCACCCACACTGAAAATGCCTGGAAGGAACATTGGGGCTTCTTCTCAGTGTCTCTAACATAGGGTTTCACTGTCCCGGGAAAGTCTCTGCTAACACCCTGCAGAGCGCAGTGCCCAATATACAGAACCGTCTTGCGGTATCTCCTACAGGGAAAGTGCCAGGAGGAATTGTGGAGCTTGTTCTCAGTGTCTCTGAGAATTGCTCTCATTATCCGTGTGACCTCTTTGCTCAGACTCTCCAGAGAGACGTCCTCAAAACCAACGCACATCTTGACATATCTCCCTCATTGATCGCAGTGTCTCCAGGAACGGCATTCAAGGAGCCAGGAACTTTTCTCCCTACACTGTCCATTGAGTTTTCCTCAAAACCAATATACATCCTGCTATATCTTCCACATGGAAAGTGCCAGGAGGGAAAAGTGCAGATTATGCTTAGACTTTCTTGGAACTGCTTCAAATCAACTAGATATCTTTGTGCTGTAAATCTCCCAACAGCCAAACGCAAAAGCAGCAAACATCTCGCTGTATGTCCCACATCGAAAGTGCCAAGAGAGTAATGTAGAGCTTGCTCTCCCTGTCTTTGAGTACTGTTTGCACTGTCCCGGTTACCTCTTTGCTAACATTCTCTTCAGAGCTGCTGTGAAACCAGGAACCACGTGGAGAAGGCACCCACACTGAAAATGCCTGGAAGGAACATTGGGGCTTCTTCTCACTGTCTCTGACATAGGGTTTCACTGTCCCGGGAAAGTCTCTGCTAACACCCTGCAGAGCGCAGTGCCCAATATACAGAACCGTCTTGCGGTATCTCCTACAGGGAAAGTGCCAGGAGGAATTGTGGAGCTTGTTCTCAGTGTCTCTGAGAATTGCTCTCATTATCCGTGTGACCGCTTTGCTAAGACTCTCCAGAGAGACGTCCTCAAAACCAACACACATCTTGACATATCTCCCTCATTGATCGCAGTGTCTCCAGGAACGGCATTCAAGGAGCCAGGAACTTTTCTCCCTACACTGTCCATTGAGTTTTCCTCAAAACCAATATACATCCTGCTATATCTTCACAAAGGAAAGTGCCAGGAGGGAAAAGTGCAGATTATGCTTAGACTTTCTTGGAACTGCTTCAAATCAACTAGATATCTTTGTGCTGTAAATCTCCCAACAGCCAAACGCAAAAGCAGCAAACATCTCGCTGTATGTCCCACATCCAAAGTACCAAGAGAGTAATGTAGAGCTTGCTCTCCCTGTCTTTGAGTACTGTTTGCACTGTCCCGGTTACCTCTTTGCTAACATTCTCTTCAGAGCTGCTGTGAAACCAGGAACCACGTGGAGAAGGCACCCACACTGAAAATGCCTGGAAGGAACATTGGGGCTTCTTCTCACTGTCTCTGACATAGGGTTTCACTGTCCCGGGAAAGTCTCTGCTAACACCCTGCAGAGCGCAGTGCCCAATATACAGAACCGTCTTGCGGTATCTCCTACAGGGAAAGTGCCAGGAGGAATTGTGGAGCTTGTTCTCAGTGTCTCTGAGAATTGCTCTCATTATCCGTGTGACCGCTTTGCTAAGACTCTCCAGAGAGCCATCCTCAAAACCAACACACATCTTGACATATCTCCCTCATTGATCGCAGTGTCTCCAGGAACGGCATTCAAGGAGCCAGGAACTTTTCTCCCTACACTGTCCATTGAGTTTTCCTCAAAACCAATATACATCCTGCTATATCTTCACAAAGGAAAGTGCCAGGAGGGAAAAGTGCAGATTATGCTTAGACTTTCTTGGAACTGCTTCAAATCAACTAGATATCTTTGTGCTGTAAATCTCCCAACAGCCAAACGCAAAAGCAGCAAACATCTCGCTGTATGTCCCACATCCAAAGTGCCAAGAGAGTAATGTAGAGCTTGCTCTCCCTGTCTTTGAGTACTGTTTTCACTGTCCCGGTTACCTCTTTGCTAACATTCTCTTCAGAGCTGCTGTGAAACCAGGAACCACGTGGAGAAGGCACCCACACTGAAAATGCCTGGAAGGAACATTGGGGCTTCTTCTCACTGTCTCTGACATAGGGTTTCACTGTCCCGGGAAAGTCTCTGCTAACACCCTGCAGAGCGCAGTGCCCAATATACAGAACCGTCTTGCGGTATCTCCTACAGGGAAAGTGCCAGGAGGAATTGTGGAGCTTGTTCTCAGTGTCTCTGAGAATTGCTCTCATTATCCGTGTGACCTCTTTGCTAAGACTCTCCAGAGAGACGTCCTCAAAACCAACGCACATCTTGACATATCTCCCTCATTGATCGCAGTGTCTCCAGGAACGGCATTCAAGGAGCCAGGAACTTTTCTCCCTACACTGTCCATTGAGTTTTCCTCAAAACCAATATACATCCTGCTATATCTTCCACATGGAAAGTGCCAGGAGGGAAAAGTGCAGATTATGCTTAGACTTTCTTGGAACTGCTTCAAATCAACTAGATATCTTTGTGCTGTAAATCTCCCAACAGCCAAACGCAAAAGCAGCAAACATCTCGCTGTATGTCCCACATCCAAAGTGCCAAGAGAGTAATGTAGAGCTTGCTCTCCCTGTCTTTGAGTACTGTTTTCACTGTCCCGGTTACCTCTTTGCTAACATTCTCTTCAGAGCTGCAGTGAAACCAGGAACCACGTGGAGAAGGCACCCACACTGAAAATGCCTGGAAGGAACATTGGGGCTTCTTCTCAGTGTCTCTAACATAGGGTTTCACTGTCCCGGGAAAGTCTCTGCTAACACCCTGCAGAGCGCAGTGCCCAATATACAGAACCGTCTTGCGGTATCTCCTACAGGGAAAGTGCAAGGAGGAATTGTGGAGCTTGTTCTCAGTGTCTCTGAGAATTGCTCTCATTATCCGTGTGACCGCTTTGCTAAGACTCTCCAGAGAGACGTCCTCAAAACCAACGCACATCTTGACATATCTCCCTCATTGATCGCAGTGTCTCCAGGAACGGCATTCAAGAAGCCAGGAACTTTTCTCCCTACACTGTCCATTGAGTTTTCCTCAAAACCAATATACATCCTGCTATATCTTCCACATGGAAAGTGCCAGGAGGGAAAAGTGCAGATTATGCTTAGACTTTCTTGGAACTGCTTCAAATCAACTAGATATCTTTGTGCTGTAAATCTCCCAACAGCCAAACGCAAAAGCAGCAAACATCTCGCTGTATGTCCCACATCCAAAGTGCCAAGAGAGTAATGTAGAGCTTGCTCTCCCTGTCTTTGAGTACTGTTTTCACTGTCCCGGTTACCTCTTTGCTAACATTCTCTTCAGAGCTGCAGTGAAACCAGGAACCACGTGGAGAAGGCACCCACACTGAAAATGCCTGGAAGGAACATTGGGGCTTCTTCTCACTGTCTCTGACATAGGGTTTCACTGTCCCGGGAAAGTCTCTGCTAACACCCTGCAGAGCGCAGTGCCCAATATACAGAACCGTCTTGCGGTATCTCCTACAGGGAAAGTGCCAGGAGGAATTGTGGAGCTTGTTCTCAGTGTCTCTGAGAATTGCTCTCATTATCCGTGTGACCGCTTTGCTAAGACTCTCCAGAGAGACGTCCTCAAAACCAACACACATCTTGACATATCTCCCTCATTGATCGCAGTGTCTCCAGGAACGGCATTCAAGGAGCCAGGAACTTTTCTCCCTACACTGTCCATTGAGTTTTCCTCAAAACCAATATACATCCTGCTATATCTTCACAAAGGAAAGTGCCAGGAGGGAAAAGTGCAGATTATGCTTAGACTTTCTTGGAACTGCTTCAAATCAACTAGATATCTTTGTGCTGTAAATCTCCCAACAGCCAAACGCAAAAGCAGCAAACATCTCGCTGTATGTCCCACATCCAAAGTGCCAAGAGAGTAATGTAGAGCTTGCTCTCCCTGTCTTTGAGTACTGTTTTCAGTGTCCCGGTTACCTCTTTGCTAACATTCTCTTCAGAGCTGCTGTGAAACCAGGAACCACGTGGAGAAGGCACCCACACTGAAAATGCCTGGAAGGAACATTGGGGCTTCTTCTCACTGTCTCTGACATAGGGTTTCACTGTCCCGGGAAAGTCTCTGCTAACACCCTGCAGAGCGCAGTGCCCAATATACAGAACCGTCTTGCGGTATCTCCTACAGGGAAAGTGCCAGGAGGAATTGTGGAGCTTGTTCTCAGTGTCTCTGAGAATTGCTCTCATTATCCGTGTGACCTCTTTGCTAAGACTCTCCAGAGAGACGTCCTCAAAACCAACGCACATCTTGACATATCTCCCTCATTGATCGCTGTGTCTCCAGGAACGGCATTCAAGGAGCCAGGAACTTTTCTCCCTACACTGTCCATTGAGTTTTCCTCAAAACCAATATACATCCTGCTATATCTTCCACATGGAAAGTGCCAGGAGGGAAAAGTGCAGATTATGCTTAGACTTTCTTGGAACTGCTTCAAATCAACTAGATATCTTTGTGCTGTAAATCTCCCAACAGCCAAACGCAAAAGCAGCAAACATCTCGCTGTATGTCCCACATCCAAAGTGCCAAGAGAGTAATGTAGAGCTTGCTCTCCCTGTCTTTGAGTACTGTTTGCACTGTCCCGGTTACCTCTTTGCTAACATTCTCTTCAGAGCTGCAGTGAAACCAGGAACCACGTGGAGAAGGCACCCACACTGAAAATGCGTGGAAGGAACATTGGGGCTTCTTCTCAGTGTCTCTGACATAGGATTTCACTGTCCCGGGAAAGTCTCTGTTAACACCCTGCAGAGCGCAGTGCCCAATATACAGAACCGTCTTGCGGTATCTCCTACAGGGAAAGTGCCAGGAGGAATTGTGGAGCTTGTTCTCAGTGTCTCTGAGAATTGCTCTCATTATCCGTGTGACCGCTTTGCTAAGACTCTCCAGAGAGACGTCCTCAAAACCAACACACATCTTGACATATCTCCCTCATTGATCGCAGTGTCTCCAGGAACGGCATTCAAGAAGCCAGGAACTTTTCTCCCTACACTGTCCATTGAGTTTTCCTCAAAACCAATATACATCCTGCTATATCTTCCACATGGAAAGTGCCAGGAGGGAAAAGTGCAGATTATGCTTAGACTTTCTTGGAACTGCTTCAAATCAACTAGATATCTTTGTGCTGTAAATCTCCCAACAGCCAAACGCAAAAGCAGCAAACATCTCGCTGTATGTCCCACATCCAAAGTGCCAAGAGAGTAATGTAGAGCTTGCTCTCCCTGTCTTTGAGTACTGTTTTCACTGTCCCGGTTACCTCTTTGCTAACATTCTCTTCAGAGCTGCAGTGAAACCAGGAACCACGTGGACAAGGCACCCACACTGAAAATGCCTGGAAGGAACATTGGGGCTTCTTCTCACTGTCTCTGACATAGGGTTTCACTGTCCCGGGAAAGTCTCTGCTAACACCCTGCAGAGCGCAGTGCCCAATATACAGAAACGTCTTGCGGTATCTCCTACAGGGAAAGTGCCAGGAGGAATTGTGGAGCTTGTTCTCAGTGTCTCTGAGAATTGCTCTCATTATCCGTGTGACCTCTTTGCTAAGACTCTCCAGAGAGCCGTCCTCAAAACCAACACACATCTTGACATATCTCCCTCATTGATCGCAGTGTCTCCAGGAACGGCATTCAAGGAGCCAGGAACTTTTCTCCCTACACTGTCCATTGAGTTTTCCTCAAAACCAATATACATCCTGCTATATCTTCACAAAGGAAAGTGCCAGGAGGGAAAAGTGAGGATTGTGTTTAGACTTTCTTGGAACTGCTTCAAATCAACTAGATATCTTTGTGCTGTAAATCTCCCAACAGCCAAACGCAAAAGCAGCAAACATCTCGCTGTATGTCCCACATCCAAAGTGCCAAGAGAGTAATGTAGAGCTTGCTCTCCCTGTCTTTGAGTACTGTTTTCAGTGTCCCGATTACCTCTTTGCTAACATTCTCTTCAGAGCTGCAGTGAAACCAGGAACCACGTGGACAAGGCACCCACACTGAAAATGCCTGGAAGGAACATTGGGGCTTCTTCTCAGTGTCTCTAACATAGGGTTTCACTGTCCCGGGAAAGTCTCTGCTAACACCCTGCAGAGCGCAGTGCCCAATATACAGAAACGTCTTGCGGTATCTCCTACAGGGAAAGTGCCAGGAGGAATTGTGGAGCTTGTTCTCAGTGTCTCTGAGAATTGCTCTCATTATCCGTGTGACCGCTTTGCTAAGACTCTCCAGAGAGACGTCCTCAAAACCAACGCACATCTTGACATATCTCCCTCATTGATCGCAGTGTCTCCAGGAACGGCATTCAAGGAGCCAGGAACTTTTCTCCCTACACTGTCCATTGAGTTTTCCTCAAAACCAATATACATCCTGCTATATCTTCCACATGGAAAGTGCCAGGAGGGAAAAGTGCAGATTATGCTTAGACTTTCTTGGAACTGCTTCAAATCAACTAGATATCTTTGTGCTGTAAATCTCCCAACAGCCAAACGCAAAAGCAGCAAACATCTCGCTGTATGTCCCACATCCAAAGTGCCAAGAGAGTAATGTAGAGCTTGCTCTCCCTGTCTTTGAGTACTGTTTGCACTGTCCCGGTTACCTCTTTGCTAACATTCTCTTCAGAGCTGCTGTGAAACCAGGAACCACGTGGAGAAGGCACCCACACTGAAAATGCCTGGAAGGAACATTGGGGCTTCTTCTCACTGTCTCTGACATAGGGTTTCACTGTCCCGGGAAAGTCTCTGCTAACACCCTGCAGAGCGCAGTGCCCAATATACAGAACCGTCTTGCGGTATCTCCTACAGGGAAAGTGCCAGGAGGAATTGTGGAGCTTGTTCTCAGTGTCTCTGAGAATTGCTCTCATTATCCGTGTGACCGCTTTGCTAAGACTCTCCAGAGAGACGTCCTCAAAACCAACGCACATCTTGACATATCTCCCTCATTGATCGCAGTGTCTCCAGGAACGGCATTCAAGGAGCCAGGAACTTTTCTCCCTACACTGTCCATTGAGTTTTCCTCAAAACCAATATACATCCTGCTATATCTTCCACATGGAAAGTGCCAGGAGGGAAAAGTGCAGATTATGCTTAGACTTTCTTGGAACTGCTTCAAATCAACTAGATATCTTTGTGCTGTAAATCTCCCAACAGCCAAACGCAAAAGCAGCAAACATCTCGCTGTATGTCCCACATCCAAAGTGCCAAGAGAGTAATGTAGAGCTTGCTCTCCCTGTCTTTGAGTACTGTTTGCACTGTCCCGGTTACCTCTTTGCTAACATTCTCTTCAGAGCTGCTGTGAAACCAGGAACCACGTGGAGAAGGCACCCACACTGAAAATGCCTGGAAGGAACATTGGGGCTTCTTCTCACTGTCTCTGACATAGGGTTTCACTGTCCCGGGAAAGTCTCTGCTAACACCCTGCAGAGCGCAGTGCCCAATATACAGAACCGTCTTGCGGTATCTCCTACAGGGAAAGTGCCAGGAGGAATTGTGGAGCTTGTTCTCAGTGTCTCTGAGAATTGCTCTCATTATCCGTGTGACCGCTTTGCTAAGACTCTCCAGAGAGACGTCCTCAAAACCAACACACATCTTGACATATCTCCCTCATTGATCGCAGTGTCTCCAGGAACGGCATTCAAGGAGCCAGGAACTTTTCTCCCTACACTGTCCATTGAGTTTTCCTCAAAACCAATATACATCCTGCTATATCTTCACAAAGGAAAGTGCCAGGAGGGAAAAGTGAGGATTGTGTTTAGACTTTCTTGGAACTGCTTCAAATCAACTAGATATCTTTGTGCTGTAAATCTCCCAACAGCCAAACGCAAAAGCAGCAAACATCTCGCTGTATGTCCCACATCGAAAGTGCCAAGAGAGTAATGTAGAGCTTGCTCTCCCTGTCTTTGAGTACTGTTTGCACTGTCCCGATTACCTCTTTGCTAACATTCTCTTCAGAGCTGCAGTGAAACCAGGAACCACGTGGAGAAGGCACCCACACTGAAAATGCCTGGAAGGACCATTGGGGCTTCTTCTCAGTGTCTCTGACATAGGGTTTCACTGTCCCGGGAAAGTCTCTGCTAACACCCTGCAGAGCGCTGTGCCTATATACAGAACCGTCTTGCGGTATCTCCTACAGGGAAAGTGCCAGGAGGAATTGTGGAGCTTGTTCTCAGTGTCTCTGAGAATTGCTCTCATTATCCGTGTGACCTCTTTGCTAAGACTCTCCAGAGAGACGTCCTCAAAACCAACGCACATCTTGACATATCTCCCTCATTGATCGCAGTGTCTCCAGGAACGGCATTCAAGGAGCCAGGAACTTTTCTCCCTACACTGTCCATTGAGTTTTCCTCAAAACCAATATACATCCTGCTATATCTTCCACATGGAAAGTGCCAGGAGGGAAAAGTGCAGATTATGCTTAGACTTTCTTGGAACTGCTTCAAATCAACTAGATATCTTTGTGCTGTAAATCTCCCAACAGCCAAACGCAAAAGCAGCAAACATCTCGCTGTATGTCCCACATCCAAAGTGCCAAGAGAGTAATGTAGAGCTTGCTCTCCCTGTCTTTGAGTACTGTTTTCACTGTCCCGGTTACCTCTTTGCTAACATTCTCTTCAGAGCTGCAGTGAAACCAGGAACCACGTGGAGAAGGCACCCACACTGAAAATGCGTGGAAGGAACATTGGGGCTTCTTCTCAGTGTCTCTGACATAGGATTTCACTGTCCCGGGAAAGTCTCTGTTAACACCCTGCAGAGCGCAGTGCCCAATATACAGAACCGTCTTGCGGTATCTCCTACAGGGAAAGTGCCAGGAGGAATTGTGGAGCTTGTTCTCAGTGTCTCTGAGAATTGCTCTCATTATCCGTGTGACCGCTTTGCTAAGACTCTCCAGAGAGACGTCCTCAAAACCAACACACATCTTGACATATCTCCCTCATTGATCGCAGTGTCTCCAGGAACGGCATTCAAGAAGCCAGGAACTTTTCTCCCTACACTGTCCATTGAGTTTTCCTCAAAACCAATATACATCCTGCTATATCTTCCACATGGAAAGTGCCAGGAGGGAAAAGTGCAGATTATGCTTAGACTTTCTTGGAACTGCTTCAAATCAACTAGATATCTTTGTGCTGTAAATCTCCCAACAGCCAAACGCAAAAGCAGCAAACATCTCGCTGTATGTCCCACATCCAAAGTGCCAAGAGAGTAATGTAGAGCTTGCTCTCCCTGTCTTTGAGTACTGTTTTCACTGTCCCGGTTACCTCTTTGCTAACATTCTCTTCAGAGCTGCAGTGAAACCAGGAACCACGTGGACAAGGCACCCACACTGAAAATGCCTGGAAGGAACATTGGGGCTTCTTCTCAGTGTCTCTGACATAGGGTTTCACTGTCCCGGGAAAGTCTCTGCTAACACCCTGCAGAGCGCAGTGCCCAATATACAGAAACGTCTTGCGGTATCTCCTACAGGGAAAGTGCCAGGAGGAATTGTGGAGCTTGTTCTCAGTGTCTCTGAGAATTGCTCTCATTATCCGTGTGACCTCTTTGCTAAGACTCTCCAGAGAGCCGTCCTCAAAACCAACACACATCTTGACATATCTCCCTCATTGATCGCAGTGTCTCCAGGAACGGCATTCAAGGAGCCAGGAACTTTTCTCCCTACACTGTCCATTGAGTTTTCCTCAAAACCAATATACATCCTGCTATATCTTCACAAAGGAAAGTGCCAGGAGGGAAAAGTGAGGATTGTGTTTAGACTTTCTTGGAACTGCTTCAAATCAACTAGATATCTTTGTGCTGTAAATCTCCCAACAGCCAAACGCAAAAGCAGCAAACATCTCGCTGTATGTCCCACATCCAAAGTGCCAAGAGAGTAATGTAGAGCTTGCTCTCCCTGTCTTTGAGTACTGTTTGAACTGTCCCGATTACCTCTTTGCTAACATTCTCTTCAGAGCTGCAGTGAAACCAGGAACCACGTGGACAAGGCACCCACACTGAAAATGCCTGGAAGGAACATTGGGGCTTCTTCTCAGTGTCTCTAACATAGGGTTTCACTGTCCCGGGAAAGTCTCTGCTAACACCCTGCAGAGCGCAGTGCCCAATATACAGAAACGTCTTGCGGTATCTCCTACAGGGAAAGTGCCAGGAGGAATTGTGGAGCTTGTTCTCAGTGTCTCTGAGAATTGCTCTCATTATCCGTGTGACCGCTTTGCTAAGACTCTCCAGAGAGACGTCCTCAAAACCAACGCACATCTTGACATATCTCCCTCATTGATCGCAGTGTCTCCAGGAACGGCATTCAAGGAGCCAGGAACTTTTCTCCCTACACTGTCCATTGAGTTTTCCTCAAAACCAATATACATCCTGCTATATCTTCCACATGGAAAGTGCCAGGAGGGAAAAGTGCAGATTATGCTTAGACTTTCTTGGAACTGCTTCAAATCAACTAGATATCTTTGTGCTGTAAATCTCCCAACAGCCAAACGCAAAAGCAGCAAACATCTCGCTGTATGTCCCACATCCAAAGTGCCAAGAGAGTAATGTAGAGCTTGCTCTCCCTGTCTTTGAGTACTGTTTGCACTGTCCCGGTTACCTCTTTGCTAACATTCTCTTCAGAGCTGCTGTGAAACCAGGAACCACGTGGAGAAGGCACCCACACTGAAAATGCCTGGAAGGAACATTGGGGCTTCTTCTCAGTGTCTCTGACATAGGGTTTCACTGTCCCGGGAAAGTCTCTGCTAACACCCTGCAGAGCGCAGTGCCCAATATACAGAACCGTCTTGCGGTATCTCCTACAGGGAAAGTGCCAGGAGGAATTGTGGAGCTTGTTCTCAGTGTCTCTGAGAATTGCTCTCATTATCCGTGTGACCGCTTTGCTAAGACTCTCCAGAGAGACGTCCTCAAAACCAACGCACATCTTGACATATCTCCCTCATTGATCGCAGTGTCTCCAGGAACGGCATTCAAGGAGCCAGGAACTTTTCTCCCTACACTGTCCATTGAGTTTTCCTCAAAACCAATATACATCCTGCTATATCTTCCACATGGAAAGTGCCAGGAGGGAAAAGTGCAGATTATGCTTAGACTTTCTTGGAACTGCTTCAAATCAACTAGATATCTTTGTGCTGTAAATCTCCCAACAGCCAAATGCAAAAGCAGCAAACATCTCGCTGTATGTCCCACATCCAAAGTGCCAAGAGAGTAATGTAGAGCTTGCTCTCCCTGTCTTTGAGTACTGTTTGCACTGTCCCGGTTACCTCTTTGCTAACATTCTCTTCAGAGCTGCTGTGAAACCAGGAACCACGTGGAGAAGGCACCCACACTGAAAATGCCTGGAAGGAACATTGGGGCTTCTTCTCACTGTCTCTGACATAGGGTTTCACTGTCCCGGGAAAGTCTCTGCTAACACCCTGCAGAGCGCAGTGCCCAATATACAGAAACGTCTTGCGGTATCTCCTACAGGGAAAGTGCCAGGAGGAATTGTGGAGCTTGTTCTCAGTGTCTCTGAGAATTGCTCTCATTATCCGTGTGACCGCTTTGCTAAGACTCTCCAGAGAGACGTCCTCAAAACCAACACACATCTTGACATATCTCCCTCATTGATCGCAGTGTCTCCAGGAACGGCATTCAAGGAGCCAGGAACTTTTCTCCCTACACTGTCCATTGAGTTTTCCTCAAAACCAATATACATCCTGCTATATCTTCACAAAGGAAAGTGCCAGGAGGGAAAAGTGAGGATTGTGTTTAGACTTTCTTGGAACTGCTTCAAATCAACTAGATATCTTTGTGCTGTAAATCTCCCAACAGCCAAACGCAAAAGCAGCAAACATCTCGCTGTATGTCCCACATCGAAAGTGCCAAGAGAGTAATGTAGAGCTTGCTCTCCCTGTCTTTGAGTACTGTTTTCAGTGTCCCGATTACCTCTTTGCTAACATTCTCTTCAGAGCTGCAGTGAAACCAGGAACCACGTGGAGAAGGCACCCACACTGAAAATGCCTGGAAGGACCATTGGGGCTTCTTCTCAGTGTCTCTGACATAGGGTTTCACTGTCCCGGGAAAGTCTCTGCTAACACCCTGCAGAGCGCTGTGCCTATATACAGAACCGTCTTGCGGTATCTCCTACAGGGAAAGTGCCAGGAGGAATTGTGGAGCTTGTTCTCAGTGTCTCTGAGAATTGCTCTCATTATCCGTGTAACCTCTTTCCTAAGACTCTCCAGAGAGCCGTCCTCAAAACCAACGCACATCTTGACATATCTCCCTCATTGATCGCAGTGTCTCCAGGAACGGCATTCAAGGAGCCAGGAACTTTTCTCCCTACACTGTCCATTGAGTTTTCCTCAAAACCAATATACATCCTGCTATATCTTCACAAAGGAAAGTGCCAGGAGGGAAAAGTGAGGATTGTGTTTAGACTTTCTTGGAACTGCTTCAAATCAACTAGATATCTTTGTGCTGTAAATCTCCCAACAGCCAAACGCAAAAGCAGCAAACATCTCGCTGTATGTCCCACATCCAAAGTGCCAAGAGAGTAATGTAGAGCTTGCTCTCCCTGTCTTTGAGTACTGTTTTCAGTGTCCCGGTTACCTCTTTGCTAACATTCTCTTCAGAGCTGCTGTGAAACCAGGAACCACGTGGACAAGGCACCCACACTGAAAATGCCTGGAAGGAACATTGGGGCTTCTTCTCAGTGTCTCTAACATAGGGTTTCACTGTCCCGGGAAAGTCTCTGCTAACACCCTGCAGAGCGCAGTGCCCAATATACAGAAACGTCTTGCGGTATCTCCTACAGGGAAAGTGCCAGGAGGAATTGTGGAGCTTGTTCTCAGTGTCTCTGAGAATTGCTCTCATTATCCGTGTGACCGCTTTGCTAAGACTCTCCAGAGAGACGTCCTCAAAACCAACGCACATCTTGACATATCTCCCTCATTGATCGCAGTGTCTCCAGGAACGGCATTCAAGGAGCCAGGAACTTTTCTCCCTACACTGTCCATTGAGTTTTCCTCAAAACCAATATACATCCTGCTATATCTTCCACATGGAAAGTGCCAGGAGGGAAAAGTGCAGATTATGCTTAGACTTTCTTGGAACTGCTTCAAATCAACTAGATATCTTTGTGCTGTAAATCTCCCAACAGCCAAACGCAAAAGCAGCAAACATCTCGCTGTATGTCCCACATCCAAAGTGCCAAGAGAGTAATGTAGAGCTTGCTCTCCCTTTCTTTGAGTACTGTTTTCAGTGCCCCGATTACCTCTTTTCTAACATTCTCTTCAGAGCTGCAGTGAAACCAGGAACCACGTGGAGAAGGCACCCACACTGAAAATGCCTGGAAGGAACATTGGGGCTTCTTCTCAGTGTCTCTAACATAGGGTTTCACTGTCCCGGGAAAGTCTCTGCTAACACCCTGCAGAGCGCAGTGCCCAATATACAGAACCGTCTTGCGGTATCTCCTACAGGGAAAGTGCCAGGAGGAATTGTGGAGCTTGTTCTCAGTGTCTCTGAGAATTGCTCTCATTATCCGTGTGACCTCTTTGCTAAGACTCTCCAGAGAGACGTCCTCAAAACCAACGCACATCTTGACATATCTCCCTCATTGATCGCAGTGTCTCCAGGAACGGCATTCAAGGAGCCAGGAACTTTTCTCCCTACACTGTCCATTGAGTTTTCCTCAAAACCAATATACATCCTGCTATATCTTCCACATGGAAAGTGCCAGGAGGGAAAAGTGCAGATTATGCTTAGACTTTCTTGGAACTGCTTCAAATCAACTAGATATCTTTGTGCTGTAAATCTCCCAACAGCCAAACGCAAAAGCAGCAAACATCTCGCTGTATGTCCCACATCGAAAGTGCCAAGAGAGTAATGTAGAGCTTGCTCTCCCTGTCTTTGAGTACTGTTTGCACTGTCCCGGTTACCTCTTTGCTAACATTCTCTTCAGAGCTGCTGTGAAACCAGGAACCACGTGGAGAAGGCACCCACACTGAAAATGCCTGGAAGGAACATTGGGGCTTCTTCTCACTGTCTCTGACATAGGGTTTCACTGTCCCGGGAAAGTCTCTGCTAACACCCTGCAGAGCGCAGTGCCCAATATACAGAACCGTCTTGCGGTATCTCCTACAGGGAAAGTGCCAGGAGGAATTGTGGAGCTTGTTCTCAGTGTCTCTGAGAATTGCTCTCATTATCCGTGTGACCGCTTTGCTAAGACTCTCCAGAGAGACGTCCTCAAAACCAACACACATCTTGACATATCTCCCTCATTGATCGCAGTGTCTCCAGGAACGGCATTCAAGGAGCCAGGAACTTTTCTCCCTACACTGTCCATTGAGTTTTCCTCAAAACCAATATACATCCTGCTATATCTTCCACATGGAAAGTGCCAGGAGGGAAAAGTGCAGATTATGCTTAGACTTTCTTGGAACTGCTTCAAATCAACTAGATATCTTTGTGCTGTAAATCTCCCAACAGCCAAACGCAAAAGCAGCAAACATCTCGCTGTATGTCCCACATCGAAAGTGCCAAGAGAGTAATGTAGAGCTTGCTCTCCCTGTCTTTGAGTACTGTTTTCACTGTCCCGGTTACCTCTTTGCTAACATTCTCTTCAGAGCTGCAGTGAAACCAGGAACCACGTGGAGAAGGCACCCACACTGAAAATGCCTGGAAGGACCATTGGGGCTTCTTCTCAGTGTCTCTGACATAGGGTTTCACTGTCCCGGGAAAGTCTCTGCTAACACCCTGCAGAGCGCTGTGCCTATATACAGAACCGTCTTGCGGTATCTCCTACAGGGAAAGTGCCAGGAGGAATTGTGGAGCTTGTTCTCAGTGTCTCTGAGAATTGCTCTCATTATCCGTGTGACCACTTTGCTAAGACTCTCCAGAGAGCCGTCCTCAAAACCAACACACATCTTGACATATCTCCCTCATTGATCGCAGTGTCTCCAGGAACGGCATTCAAGGAGCCAGGAACTTTTCTCCCTACACTGTCCATTGAGTTTTCCTCAAAACCAATATACATCCTGCTATATCTTCACAAAGGAAAGTGCCAGGAGGGAAAAGTGCAGATTATGCTTAGACTTTCTTGGAACTGCTTCAAATCAACTAGATATCTTTGTGCTGTAAATCTCCCAACAGCCAAACGCAAAAGCAGCAAACATCTCGCTGTATGTCCCACATCCAAAGTGCCAAGAGAGTAATGTAGAGCTTGCTCTCCCTGTCTTTGAGTACTGTTTTCAGTGTCCCGGTTACCTCTTTGCTAACATTCTCTTCAGAGCTGCTGTGAAACCAGGAACCACGTGGAGAAGGCACCCACACTGAAAATGCCTGGAAGGAACATTGGGGCTTCTTCTCACTGTCTCTGACATAGGGTTTCACTGTCCCGGGAAAGTCTCTGCTAACACCCTGCAGAGCGCAGTGCCCAATATACAGAACCGTCTTGCGGTATCTCCTACAGGGAAAGTGCCAGGAGGAATTGTGGAGCTTGTTCTCAGTGTCTCTGAGAATTGCTCTCATTATCCGTGTGACCGCTTTGCTAAGACTCTCCAGAGAGACGTCCTCAAAACCAACACACATCTTGACATATCTCCCTCATTGATCGCAGTGTCTCCAGGAACGGCATTCAAGGAGCCAGGAACTTTTCTCCCTACACTGTCCATTGAGTTTTCCTCAAAACCAATATACATCCTGCTATATCTTCCACATGGAAAGTGCCAGGAGGGAAAAGTGCAGATTATGCTTAGACTTTCTTGGAACTGCTTCAAATCAACTAGATATCTTTGTGCTGTAAATCTCCCAACAGCCAAACGCAAAAGCAGCAAACATCTCGCTGTATGTCCCACATCCAAAGTGCCAAGAGAGTAATGTAGAGCTTGCTCTCCCTGTCTTTGAGTACTGTTTTCAGTGTCCCGGTTACCTCTTTGCTAACATTCTCTTCAGAGCTGCAGTGAAACCAGGAACCACGTGGAGAAGGCACCCACACTGAAAATGCCTGGAAGGAACATTGGGGCTTCTTCTCAGTGTCTCTAACATAGGGTTTCACTGTCCCGGGAAAGTCTCTGCTAACACCCTGCAGAGCGCAGTGCCCAATATACAGAACCGTCTTGCGGTATCTCCTACAGGGAAAGTGCCAGGAGGAATTGTGGAGCTTGTTCTCAGTGTCTCTGAGAATTGCTCTCATTATCCGTGTGACCTCTTTGCTAAGACTCTCCAGAGAGACGTCCTCAAAACCAACGCACATCTTGACATATCTCCCTCATTGATCGCAGTGTCTCCAGGAACGGCATTCAAGGAGCCAGGAACTTTTCTCCCTACACTGTCCATTGAGTTTTCCTCAAAACCAATATACATCCTGCTATATCTTCCACATGGAAAGTGCCAGGAGGGAAAAGTGCAGATTATGCTTAGACTTTCTTGGAACTGCTTCAAATCAACTAGATATCTTTGTGCTGTAAATCTCCCAACAGCCAAACGCAAAAGCAGCAAACATCTCGCTGTATGTCCCACATCCAAAGTGCCAAGAGAGTAATGTAGAGCTTGCTCTCCCTGTCTTTGAGTACTGTTTTCACTGTCCCGGTTACCTCTTTGCTAACATTCTCTTCAGAGCTGCAGTGAAACCAGGAACCACGTGGAGAAGGCACCCACACTGAAAATGCCTGGAAGGAACATTGGGGCTTCTTCTCACTGTCTCTGACATAGGGTTTCACTGTCCCGGGAAAGTCTCTGCTAACACCCTGCAGAGCGCAGTGCCCAATATACAGAACCGTCTTGCGGTATCTCCTACAGGGAAAGTGCCAGGAGGAATTGTGGAGCTTGTTCTCAGTGTCTCTGAGAATTGCTCTCATTATCCGTGTGACCGCTTTGCTAAGACTCTCCAGAGAGCCGTCCTCAAAACCAACACACATCTTGACATATCTCCCTCATTGATCGCAGTGTCTCCAGGAACGGCATTCAAGGAGCCAGGAACTTTTCTCCCTACACTGTCCATTGAGTTTTCCTCAAAACCAATATACATCCTGCTATATCTTCACAAAGGAAAGTGCCAGGAGGGAAAAGTGAGGATTGTGTTTAGACTTTCTTGGAACTGCTTCAAATCAACTAGATATCTTTGTGCTGTAAATCTCCCAACAGCCAAACGCAAAAGCAGCAAACATCTCGCTGTATGTCCCACATCCAAAGTGCCAAGAGAGTAATGTAGAGCTTGCTCTCCCTGTCTTTGAGTACTGTTTTCACTGTCCCGATTACCTCTTTGCTAACATTCTCTTCAGAGCTGCAGTGAAAGCAGGAACCACGTGGAGAAGGCACCCACACTGAAAATGCCTGGAAGGACCATTGGGGCTTCTTCTCAGTGTCTCTGACATAGGGTTTCACTGTCCCGGGAAAGTCTCTGCTAACACCCTGCAGAGCGCTGTGCCTATATACAGAACCGTCTTGCGGTATCTCCTACAGGGAAAGTGCCAGGAGGAATTGTGGAGCTTGTTCTCAGTGTCTCTGAGAATTGCTCTCATTATCCGTGTAACCTCTTTCCTAAGACTCTCCAGAGAGCCGTCCTCAAAACCAACGCACATCTTGACATATCTCCCTCATTGATCGCAGTGTCTCCAGGAACGGCATTCAAGGAGCCAGGAACTTTTCTCCCTACACTGTCCATTGAGTTTTCCTCAAAACCAATATACATCCTGCTATATCTTCCACATGGAAAGTGCCAGGAGGGAAAAGTGCAGATTATGCTTAGACTTTCTTGGAACTGCTTCAAATCAACTAGATATCTTTGTGCTGTAAATCTCCCAACAGCCAAACGCAAAAGCAGCAAACATCTCGCTGTATGTCCCACATCCAAAGTGCCAAGAGAGTAATGTAGAGCTTGCTCTCCCTGTCTTTGAGTACTGTTTGCACTGTCCCGGTTACCTCTTTGCTAACATTCTCTTCAGAGCTGCAGTGAAACCAGGAACCACGTGGAGAAGGCACCCACACTGAAAATGCGTGGAAGGAACATTGGGGCTTCTTCTCAGTGTCTCTGACATAGGATTTCACTGTCCCGGGAAAGTCTCTGTTAACACCCTGCAGAGCGCAGTGCCCAATATACAGAACCGTCTTGCGGTATCTCCTACAGGGAAAGTGCCAGGAGGAATTGTGGAGCTTGTTCTCAGTGTCTCTGAGAATTGCTCTCATTATCCGTGCGACCGCTTTGCTAAGACTCTCCAGAGAGCCATCCTCAAAACCAACACACATCTTGACATATCTCCCTCATTGATCGCAGTGTCTCCAGGAACGGCATTCAAGAAGCCAGGAACTTTTCTCCCTACACTGTCCATTGAGTTTTCCTCAAAACCAATATACATCCTGCTATATCTTCCACATGGAAAGTGCCAGGAGGGAAAAGTGCAGATTATGCTTAGACTTTCTTGGAACTGCTTCAAATCAACTAGATAGCTTTGTGCTGTAAATCTCCCAACAGCCAAACGCAAAAGCAGCAAACATCTCGCTGTATGTCCCACATCCAAAGTGCCAAGAGAGTAATGTAGAGCTTGCTCTCCCTGTCTTTGAGTACTGTTTTCACTGTCCCGGTTACCTCTTTGCTAACATTCTCTTCAGAGCTGCAGTGAAACCAGGAACCACGTGGAGAAGGCACCCACACTGAAAATGCCTGGAAGGAACATTGGGGCTTCTTCTCAGTGTCTCTGACATAGGGTTTCACTGTCCCGGGAAAGTCTCTGCTAACACCCTGCAGAGCGCTGTGCCTATATACAGAACCGTCTTGCGGTATCTCCTACAGGGAAAGTGCCAGGAGGAATTGTGGAGCTTGTTCTCAGTGTCTCTGAGAATTGCTCTCATTATCCGTGTGACCGCTTTGCTAAGACTCTCCAGAGAGCCGTCCTCAAAACCAACACACATCTTGACATATCTCCCTCATTGATCGCAGTGTCTCCAGGAACGGCATTCAAGGAGCCAGGAACTTTTCTCCCTACACTGTCCATTGAGTTTTCCTCAAAACCAATATACATCCTGCTATATCTTCACAAAGGAAAGTGCCAGGAGGGAAAAGTGCAGATTATGCTTAGACTTTCTTGGAACTGCTTCAAATCAACTAGATATCTTTGTGCTGTAAATCTCCCAACAGCCAAACGCAAAAGCAGCAAACATCTCGCTGTATGTCCCACATCCAAAGTGCCAAGAGAGTAATGTAGAGCTTGCTCTCCCTGTCTTTGAGTACTGTTTTCAGTGTCCCGGTTACCTCTTTGCTAACATTCTCTTCAGAGCTGCTGTGAAACCAGGAACCACGTGGAGAAGGCACCCACACTGAAAATGCCTGGAAGGAACATTGGGGCTTCTTCTCACTGTCTCTGACATAGGGTTTCACTGTCCCGGGAAAGTCTCTGCTAACACCCTGCAGAGCGCAGTGCCCAATATACAGAAACGTCTTGCGGTATCTCCTACAGGGAAAGTGCCAGGAGGAATTGTGGAGCTTGTTCTCAGTGTCTCTGAGAATTGCTCTCATTATCCGTGTGACCGCTTTGCTAAGACTCTCCAGAGAGACGTCCTCAAAACCAACACACATCTTGACATATCTCCCTCATTGATCGCAGTGTCTCCAGGAACGGCATTCAAGGAGCCAGGAACTTTTCTCCCTACACTGTCCATTGAGTTTTCCTCAAAACCAATATACATCCTGCTATATCTTCCACATGGAAAGTGCCAGGAGGGAAAAGTGCAGATTATGCTTAGACTTTCTTGGAACTGCTTCAAATCAACTAGATATCTTTGTGCTGTAAATCTCCCAACAGCCAAACGCAAAAGCAGCAAACATCTCGCTGTATGTCCCACATCCAAAGTGCCAAGAGAGTAATGTAGAGCTTGCTCTCCCTGTCTTTGAGTACTGTTTTCACTGTCCCGGTTACCTCTTTGCTAACATTCTCTTCAGAGCTGCAGTGAAACCAGGAACCACGTGGAGAAGGCACCCACACTGAAAATGCGTGGAAGGAACATTGGGGCTTCTTCTCAGTGTCTCTGACATAGGATTTCACTGTCCCGGGAAAGTCTCTGTTAACACCCTGCAGAGCGCAGTGCCCAATATACAGAACCGTCTTGCGGTATCTCCTACAGGGAAAGTGCCAGGAGGAATTGTGGAGCTTGTTCTCAGTGTCTCTGAGAATTGCTCTCATTATCCGTGTGACCGCTTTGCTAAGACTCTCCAGAGAGACGTCCTCAAAACCAACACACATCTTGACATATCTCCCTCATTGATCGCAGTGTCTCCAGGAACGGCATTCAAGAAGCCAGGAACTTTTCTCCCTACACTGTCCATTGAGTTTTCCTCAAAACCAATATACATCCTGCTATATCTTCCACATGGAAAGTGCCAGGAGGGAAAAGTGCAGATTATGCTTAGACTTTCTTGGAACTGCTTCAAATCAACTAGATATCTTTGTGCTGTAAATCTCCCAACAGCCAAACGCAAAAGCAGCAAACATCTCGCTGTATGTCCCACATCCGAAGTGCCAAGAGAGTAATGTAGAGCTTGCTCTCCCTGTCTTTGAGTACTGTTTTCACTGTCCCGGTTACCTCTTTGCTAACATTCTCTTCAGAGCTGCAGTGAAACCAGGAACCACGTGGACAAGGCACCCACACTGAAAATGCCTGGAAGGAACATTGGGGCTTCTTCTCAGTGTCTCTGACATAGGGTTTCACTGTCCCGGGAAAGTCTCTGCTAACACCCTGCAGAGCGCAGTGCCCAATATACAGAAACGTCTTGCGGTATCTCCTACAGGGAAAGTGCCAGGAGGAATTGTGGAGCTTGTTCTCAGTGTCTCTGAGAATTGCTCTCATTATCCGTGTGACCTCTTTGCTAAGACTCTCCAGAGAGCCGTCCTCAAAACCAACACACATCTTGACATATCTCCCTCATTGATCGCAGTGTCTCCAGGAACGGCATTCAAGGAGCCAGGAACTTTTCTCCCTACACTGTCCATTGAGTTTTCCTCAAAACCAATATACATCCTGCTATATCTTCACAAAGGAAAGTGCCAGGAGGGAAAAGTGAGGATTGTGTTTAGACTTTCTTGGAACTGCTTCAAATCAACTAGATATCTTTGTGCTGTAAATCTCCCAACAGCCAAACGCAAAAGCAGCAAACATCTCGCTGTATGTCCCACATCCAAAGTGCCAAGAGAGTAATGTAGAGCTTGCTCTCCCTGTCTTTGAGTACTGTTTTCACTGTCCCGATTACCTCTTTGCTAACATTCTCTTCAGAGCTGCAGTGAAACCAGGAACCACGTGGAGAAGGCACCCACACTGAAAATGCCTGGAAGGAACATTGGGGCTTCTTCTCACTGTCTCTGACATAGGGTTTCACTGTCCCGGGAAAGTCTCTGCTAACACCCTGCAGAGCGCTGTGCCTATATACAGAACCGTCTTGCGGTATCTCCTACAGGGAAAGTGCCAGGAGGAATTGTGGAGCTTGTTCTCAGTGTCTCTGAGAATTGCTCTCATTATCCGTGTGACCTCTTTGCTAAGACTCTCCAGAGAGACGTCCTCAAAACCAACACACATCTTGACATATCTCCCTCATTGATCGCAGTGTCTCCAGGAACGGCATTCAAGGAGCCAGGAACTTTTCTCCCTACACTGTCCTTTGAGTTTTCCTCAAAACCAATATACATCCTGCTATATCTTCCACATGGAAAGTGCCAGGAGGGAAAAGTGCAGATTATGCTTAGACTTTCTTGGAACTGCTTCAAATCAACTAGATATCTTTGTGCTGTAAATCTCCCAACAGCCAAACGCAAAAGCAGCAAACATCTCGCTGTATGTCCCACATCCAAAGTGCCAAGAGAGTAATGTAGAGCTTGCTCTCCCTGTCTTTGAGTACTGTTTTCAGTGTCCCGGTTACCTCTTTGCTAACATTCTCTTCAGAGCTGCTGTGAAACCAGGAACCACGTGGAGAAGGCACCCACACTGAAAATGCCTGGAAGGAACATTGGGGCTTCTTCTCACTGTCTCTGACATAGGGTTTCACTGTCCCGGGAAAGTCTCTGCTAACACCCTGCAGAGCGCAGTGCCCAATATACAGAACCGTCTTGCGGTATCTCCTACAGGGAAAGTGCCAGGAGGAATTGTGGAGCTTGTTCTCAGTGTCTCTGAGAATTGCTCTCATTATCCGTGTGACCGCTTTGCTAAGACTCTCCAGAGAGACGTCCTCAAAACCAACACACATCTTGACATATCTCCCTCATTGATCGCAGTGTCTCCAGGAACGGCATTCAAGGAGCCAGGAACTTTTCTCCCTACACTGTCCATTGAGTTTTCCTCAAAACCAATATACATCCTGCTATATCTTCACAAAGGAAAGTGCCAGGAGGGAAAAGTGAGGATTGTGTTTAGACTTTCTTGGAACTGCTTCAAATCAACTAGATATCTTTGTGCTGTAAATCTCCCAACAGCCAAACGCAAAAGCAGCAAACATCTCGCTGTATGTCCCACATCCAAAGTGCCAAGAGAGTAATGTAGAGCTTGCTCTCCCTGTCTTTGAGTACTGTTTTCACTGTCCCGGTTACCTCTTTGCTAACATTCTCTTCAGAGCTGCAGTGAAACCAGGAACCACGTGGAGAAGGCACCCACACTGAAAATGCGTGGAAGGAACATTGGGGCTTCTTCTCAGTGTCTCTGACATAGGATTTCACTGTCCCGGGAAAGTCTCTGTTAACACCCTGCAGAGCGCAGTGCCCAATATACAGAACCGTCTTGCGGTATCTCCTACAGGGAAAGTGCCAGGAGGAATTGTGGAGCTTGTTCTCAGTGTCTCTGAGAATTGCTCTCATTATCCGTGTGACCGCTTTGCTAAGACTCTCCAGAGAGACGTCCTCAAAACCAACACACATCTTGACATATCTCCCTCATTGATCGCAGTGTCTCCAGGAACGGCATTCAAGAAGCCAGGAACTTTTCTCCCTACACTGTCCATTGAGTTTTCCTCAAAACCAATATACATCCTGCTATATCTTCACAAAGGAAAGTGCCAGGAGGGAAAAGTGAGGATTGTGTTTAGACTTTCTTGGAACTGCTTCAAATCAACTAGATATCTTTGTGCTGTAAATCTCCCAACAGCCAAACGCAAAAGCAGCAAACATCTCGCTGTATGTCCCACATCCAAAGTGCCAAGAGAGTAATGTAGAGCTTGCTCTCCCTGTCTTTGAGTACTGTTTTCACTGTCCCGGTTACCTCTTTGCTAACATTCTCTTCAGAGCTGCAGTGAAACCAGGAACCACGTGGAGAAGGCACCCACACTGAAAATGCGTGGAAGGAACATTGGGGCTTCTTCTCAGTGTCTCTGACATAGGATTTCACTGTCCCGGGAAAGTCTCTGTTAACACCCTGCAGAGCGCAGTGCCCAATATACAGAACCGTCTTGCGGTATCTCCTACAGGGAAAGTGCCAGGAGGAATTGTGGAGCTTGTTCTCAGTGTCTCTGAGAATTGCTCTCATTATCCGTGTGACCGCTTTGCTAAGACTCTCCAGAGAGACGTCCTCAAAACCAACACACATCTTGACATATCTCCCTCATTGATCGCAGTGTCTCCAGGAACGGCATTCAAGAAGCCAGGAACTTTTCTCCCTACACTGTCCATTGAGTTTTCCTCAAAACCAATATACATCCTGCTATATCTTCCACATGGAAAGTGCCAGGAGGGAAAAGTGCAGATTATGCTTAGACTTTCTTGGAACTGCTTCAAATCAACTAGATATCTTTGTGCTGTAAATCTCCCAACAGCCAAACGCAAAAGCAGCAAACATCTCGCTGTATGTCCCACATCCGAAGTGCCAAGAGAGTAATGTAGAGCTTGCTCTCCCTGTCTTTGAGTACTGTTTTCACTGTCCCGGTTACCTCTTTGCTAACATTCTCTTCAGAGCTGCAGTGAAACCAGGAACCACGTGGACAAGGCACCCACACTGAAAATGCCTGGAAGGAACATTGGGGCTTCTTCTCAGTGTCTCTGACATAGGGTTTCACTGTCCCGGGAAAGTCTCTGCTAACACCCTGCAGAGCGCAGTGCCCAATATACAGAAACGTCTTGCGGTATCTCCTACAGGGAAAGTGCCAGGAGGAATTGTGGAGCTTGTTCTCAGTGTCTCTGAGAATTGCTCTCATTATCCGTGTGACCTCTTTGCTAAGACTCTCCAGAGAGCCGTCCTCAAAACCAACACACATCTTGACATATCTCCCTCATTGATCGCAGTGTCTCCAGGAACGGCATTCAAGGAGCCAGGAACTTTTCTCCCTACACTGTCCATTGAGTTTTCCTCAAAACCAATATACATCCTGCTATATCTTCACAAAGGAAAGTGCCAGGAGGGAAAAGTGAGGATTGTGTTTAGACTTTCTTGGAACTGCTTCAAATCAACTAGATATCTTTGTGCTGTAAATCTCCCAACAGCCAAACGCAAAAGCAGCAAACATCTCGCTGTATGTCCCACATCCAAAGTGCCAAGAGAGTAATGTAGAGCTTGCTCTCCCTGTCTTTGAGTACTGTTTTCACTGTCCCGATTACCTCTTTGCTAACATTCTCTTCAGAGCTGCAGTGAAACCAGGAACCACGTGGAGAAGGCACCCACACTGAAAATGCCTGGAAGGAACATTGGGGCTTCTTCTCACTGTCTCTGACATAGGGTTTCACTGTCCCGGGAAAGTCTCTGCTAACACCCTGCAGAGCGCTGTGCCTATATACAGAACCGTCTTGCGGTATCTCCTACAGGGAAAGTGCCAGGAGGAATTGTGGAGCTTGTTCTCAGTGTCTCTGAGAATTGCTCTCATTATCCGTGTGACCTCTTTGCTAAGACTCTCCAGAGAGCCGTCCTCAAAACCAACACACATCTTGACATATCTCCCTCATTGATCGCAGTGTCTCCAGGAACGGCATTCAAGGAGCCAGGAACTTTTCTCCCTACACTGTCCTTTGAGTTTTCCTCAAAACCAATATACATCCTGCTATATCTTCCACATGGAAAGTGCCAGGAGGGAAAAGTGCAGATTATGCTTAGACTTTCTTGGAACTGCTTCAAATCAACTAGATATCTTTGTGCTGTAAATCTCCCAACAGCCAAACGCAAAAGCAGCAAACATCTCGCTGTATGTCCCACATCCAAAGTGCCAAGAGAGTAATGTAGAGCTTGCTCTCCCTGTCTTTGAGTACTGTTTTCAGTGTCCCGGTTACCTCTTTGCTAACATTCTCTTCAGAGCTGCTGTGAAACCAGGAACCACGTGGAGAAGGCACCCACACTGAAAATGCCTGGAAGGAACATTGGGGCTTCTTCTCACTGTCTCTGACATAGGGTTTCACTGTCCCGGGAAAGTCTCTGCTAACACCCTGCAGAGCGCAGTGCCCAATATACAGAACCGTCTTGCGGTATCTCCTACAGGGAAAGTGCCAGGAGGAATTGTGGAGCTTGTTCTCAGTGTCTCTGAGAATTGCTCTCATTATCCGTGTGACCGCTTTGCTAAGACTCTCCAGAGAGACGTCCTCAAAACCAACACACATCTTGACATATCTCCCTCATTGATCGCAGTGTCTCCAGGAACGGCATTCAAGGAGCCAGGAACTTTTCTCCCTACACTGTCCATTGAGTTTTCCTCAAAACCAATATACATCCTGCTATATCTTCACAAAGGAAAGTGCCAGGAGGGAAAAGTGAGGATTGTGTTTAGACTTTCTTGGAACTGCTTCAAATCAACTAGATATCTTTGTGCTGTAAATCTCCCAACAGCCAAACGCAAAAGCAGCAAACATCTCGCTGTATGTCCCACATCCAAAGTGCCAAGAGAGTAATGTAGAGCTTGCTCTCCCTGTCTTTGAGTACTGTTTTCACTGTCCCGATTACCTCTTTGCTAACATTCTCTTCAGAGCTGCAGTGAAACCAGGAACCACGTGGAGAAGGCACCCACACTGAAAATGCCTGGAAGGAACATTGGGGCTTCTTCTCACTGTCTCTGACATAGGGTTTCACTGTCCCGGGAAAGTCTCTGCTAACACCCTGCAGAGCGCTGTGCCTATATACAGAACCGTCTTGCGGTATCTCCTACAGGGAAAGTGCCAGGAGGAATTGTGGAGCTTGTTCTCAGTGTCTCTGAGAATTGCTCTCATTATCCGTGTGACCTCTTTGCTAAGACTCTCCAGAGAGCCGTCCTCAAAACCAACACACATCTTGACATATCTCCCTCATTGATCGCAGTGTCTCCAGGAACGGCATTCAAGGAGCCAGGAACTTTTCTCCCTCCACTGTCCATTGAGTTTTCCTCAAAACCAATATACATCCTGCTATATCTTCACAAAGGAAAGTGCCAGGAGGGAAAAGTGAGGATTGTGTTTAGACTTTCTTGGAACTGCTTCAAATCAACTAGATATCTTTGTGCTGTAAATCTCCCAACAGCCAAACGCAAAAGCAGCAAACATCTCGCTGTATGTCCCACATCCAAAGTGCCAAGAGAGTAATGTAGAGCTTGCTCTCCCTGTCTTTGAGTACTGTTTTCAGTGTCCCGGTTACCTCTTTGCTAACATTCTCTTCAGAGCTGCTGTGAAACCAGGAACCACGTGGAGAAGGCACCCACACTGAAAATGCCTGGAAGGAACATTGGGGCTTCTTCTCACTGTCTCTGACATAGGGTTTCACTGTCCCGGGAAAGTCTCTGCTAACACCCTGCAGAGCGCAGTGCCCAATATACAGAACCGTCTTGCGGTATCTCCTACAGGGAAAGTGCCAGGAGGAATTGTGGAGCTTGTTCTCAGTGTCTCTGAGAATTGCTCTCATTATCCGTGTGACCGCTTTGCTAAGACTCTCCAGAGAGACGTCCTCAAAACCAACACACATCTTGACATATCTCCCTCATTGATCGCAGTGTCTCCAGGAACGGCATTCAAGGAGCCAGGAACTTTTCTCCCTACACTGTCCATTGAGTTTTCCTCAAAACCAATATACATCCTGCTATATCTTCCACATGGAAAGTGCCAGGAGGGAAAAGTGCAGATTATGCTTAGACTTTCTTGGAACTGCTTCAAATCAACTAGATATCTTTGTGCTGTAAATCTCCCAACAGCCAAACGCAAAAGCAGCAAACATCTCGCTGTATGTCCCACATCCAAAGTGCCAAGAGAGTAATGTAGAGCTTGCTCTCCCTGTCTTTGAGTACTGTTTTCACTGTCCCGGTTACCTCTTTGCTAACATTCTCTTCAGAGCTGCAGTGAAACCAGGAACCACGTGGAGAAGGCACCCACACTGAAAATGCCTGGAAGGAACATTGGGGCTTCTTCTCAGTGTCTCTGACATAGGATTTCACTGTCCCGGGAAAGTCTCTGTTAACACCCTGCAGAGCGCAGTGCCCAATATACAGAACCGTCTTGCGGTATCTCCTACAGGGAAAGTGCCAGGAGGAATTGTGGAGCTTGTTCTCAGTGTCTCTGAGAATTGCTCTCATTATCCGTGTGACCGCTTTGCTAAGACTCTCCAGAGAGACGTCCTCAAAACCAACACACATCTTGACATATCTCCCTCATTGATCGCAGTGTCTCCAGGAACGGCATTCAAGAAGCCAGGAACTTTTCTCCCTACACTGTCCATTGAGTTTTCCTCAAAACCAATATACATCCTGCTATATCTTCCACATGGAAAGTGCCAGGAGGGAAAAGTGCAGATTATGCTTAGACTTTCTTGGAACTGCTTCAAATCAACTAGATATCTTTGTGCTGTAAATCTCCCAACAGCCAAACGCAAAAGCAGCAAACATCTCGCTGTATGTCCCACATCCAAAGTGCCAAGAGAGTAATGTAGAGCTTGCTCTCCCTGTCTTTGAGTACTGTTTTCACTGTCCCGGTTACCTCTTTGCTAACATTCTCTTCAGAGCTGCAGTGAAACCAGGAACCACGTGGAGAAGGCACCCACACTGAAAATGCCTGGAAGGAACATTGGGGCTTCTTCTCAGTGTCTCTGACATAGGGTTTCACTGTCCCGGGAAAGTCTCTGCTAACACCCTGCAGAGCGCTGTGCCTATATACAGAACCGTCTTGCGGTATCTCCTACAGGGAAAGTGCCAGGAGGAATTGTGGAGCTTGTTCTCAGTGTCTCTGAGAATTGCTCTCATTATCCGTGTGACCGCTTTGCTAAGACTCTCCAGAGAGCCGTCCTCAAAACCAACACACATCTTGACATATCTCCCTCATTGATCGCAGTGTCTCCAGGAACGGCATTCAAGGAGCCAGGAACTTTTCTCCCTACACTGTCCATTGAGTTTTCCTCAAAACCAATATACATCCTGCTATATCTTCCACATGGAAAGTGCCAGGAGGGAAAAGTGCAGATTATGCTTAGACTTTCTTGGAACTGCTTCAAATCAACTAGATATCTTTGTGCTGTAAATCTCCCAACAGCCAAACGCAAAAGCAGCAAACATCTCGCTGTATGTCCCACATCCAAAGTGCCAAGAGAGTAATGTAGAGCTTGCTCTCCCTGTCTTTGAGTACTGTTTGCACTGTCCCGGTTACCTCTTTGCTAACATTCTCTTCAGAGCTGCTGTGAAACCAGGAACCACGTGGAGAAGGCACCCACACTGAAAATGCCTGGAAGGAACATTGGGGCTTCTTCTCACTGTCTCTGACATAGGGTTTCACTGTCCCGGGAAAGTCTCTGCTAACACCCTGCAGAGCGCAGTGCCCAATATACAGAACCGTCTTGCGGTATCTCCTACAGGGAAAGTGCCAGGAGGAATTGTGGAGCTTGTTCTCAGTGTCTCTGAGAATTGCTCTCATTATCCGTGTGACCGCTTTGCTAAGACTCTCCAGAGAGACGTCCTCAAAACCAACACACATCTTGACATATCTCCCTCATTGATCGCAGTGTCTCCAGGAACGGCATTCAAGGAGCCAGGAACTTTTCTCCCTACACTGTCCATTGAGTTTTCCTCAAAACCAATATACATCCTGCTATATCTTCCACATGGAAAGTGCCAGGAGGGAAAAGTGCAGATTATGCTTAGACTTTCTTGGAACTGCTTCAAATCAACTAGATATCTTTGTGCTGTAAATCTCCCAACAGCCAAACGCAAAAGCAGCAAACATCTCGCTGTATGTCCCACATCCAAAGTGCCAAGAGAGTAATGTAGAGCTTGCTCTCCCTGTCTTTGAGTACTGTTTTCACTGTCCCGGTTACCTCTTTGCTAACATTCTCTTCAGAGCTGCAGTGAAACCAGGAACCACGTGGAGAAGGCACCCACACTGAAAATGCGTGGAAGGAACATTGGGGCTTCTTCTCAGTGTCTCTGACATAGGATTTCACTGTCCCGGGAAAGTCTCTGTTAACACCCTGCAGAGCGCAGTGCCCAATATACAGAACCGTCTTGCGGTATCTCCTACAGGGAAAGTGCCAGGAGGAATTGTGGAGCTTGTTCTCAGTGTCTCTGAGAATTGCTCTCATTATCCGTGTGACCGCTTTGCTAAGACTCTCCAGAGAGACGTCCTCAAAACCAACACACATCTTGACATATCTCCCTCATTGATCGCAGTGTCTCCAGGAACGGCATTCAAGAAGCCAGGAACTTTTCTCCCTACACTGTCCATTGAGTTTTCCTCAAAACCAATATACATCCTGCTATATCTTCCACATGGAAAGTGCCAGGAGGGAAAAGTGCAGATTATGCTTAGACTTTCTTGGAACTGCTTCAAATCAACTAGATATCTTTGTGCTGTAAATCTCCCAACAGCCAAACGCAAAAGCAGCAAACATCTCGCTGTATGTCCCACATCCAAAGTGCCAAGAGAGTAATGTAGAGCTTGCTCTCCCTGTCTTTGAGTACTGTTTTCAGTGTCCCGGTTACCTCTTTGCTAACATTCTCTTCAGAGCTGCAGTGAAACCAGGAACCACGTGGAGAAGGCACCCACACTGAAAATGCCTGGAAGGAACATTGGGGCTTCTTCTCAGTGTCTCTGACATAGGGTTTCACTGTCCCGGGAAAGTCTCTGCTAACACCCTGCAGAGCGCAGTGCCCAATATACAGAAACGTCTTGCGGTATCTCCTACAGGGAAAGTGCCAGGAGGAATTGTGGAGCTTGTTCTCAGTGTCTCTGAGAATTGCTCTCATTATCCGTGTGACCTCTTTGCTAAGACTCTCCAGAGAGCCGTCCTCAAAACCAACACACATCTTGACATATCTCCCTCATTGATCGCAGTGTCTCCAGGAACGGCATTCAAGGAGCCAGGAACTTTTCTCCCTACACTGTCCTTTGAGTTTTCCTCAAAACCAATATACATCCTGCTATATCTTCCACATGGAAAGTGCCAGGAGGGAAAAGTGCAGATTATGCTTAGACTTTCTTGGAACTGCTTCAAATCAACTAGATATCTTTGTGCTGTAAATCTCCCAACAGCCAAACGCAAAAGCAGCAAACATCTCGCTGTATGTCCCACATCCAAAGTGCCAAGAGAGTAATGTAGAGCTTGCTCTCCCTGTCTTTGAGTACTGTTTTCAGTGTCCCGGTTACCTCTTTGCTAACATTCTCTTCAGAGCTGCTGTGAAACCAGGAACCACGTGGAGAAGGCACCCACACTGAAAATGCCTGGAAGGAACATTGGGGCTTCTTCTCAGTGTCTCTGACATAGGGTTTCACTGTCCCGGGAAAGTCTCTGCTAACACCCTGCAGAGCGCAGTGCCCAATATACAGAAACGTCTTGCGGTATCTCCTACAGGGAAAGTGCCAGGAGGAATTGTGGAGCTTGTTCTCAGTGTCTCTGAGAATTGCTCTCATTATCCGTGTGACCGCTTTGCTAAGACTCTCCAGAGAGACGTCCTCAAAACCAACACACATCTTGACATATCTCCCTCATTGATCGCAGTGTCTCCAGGAACGGCATTCAAGGAGCCAGGAACTTTTCTCCCTACACTGTCCATTGAGTTTTCCTCAAAACCAATATACATCCTGCTATATCTTCACAAAGGAAAGTGCCAGGAGGGAAAAGTGAGGATTGTGTTTAGACTTTCTTGGAACTGCTTCAAATCAACTAGATATCTTTGTGCTGTAAATCTCCCAACAGCCAAACGCAAAAGCAGCAAACATCTCGCTGTATGTCCCACATCCAAAGTGCCAAGAGAGTAATGTAGAGCTTGCTCTCCCTGTCTTTGAGTACTGTTTTCACTGTCCCGATTACCTCTTTGCTAACATTCTCTTCAGAGCTGCAGTGAAACCAGGAACCACGTGGAGAAGGCACCCACACTGAAAATGCCTGGAAGGAACATTGGGGCTTCTTCTCACTGTCTCTGACATAGGGTTTCACTGTCCCGGGAAAGTCTCTGCTAACACCCTGCAGAGCGCTGTGCCTATATACAGAACCGTCTTGCGGTATCTCCTACAGGGAAAGTGCCAGGAGGAATTGTGGAGCTTGTTCTCAGTGTCTCTGAGAATTGCTCTCATTATCCGTGTGACCTCTTTGCTAAGACTCTCCAGAGAGACGTCCTCAAAACCAACACACATCTTGACATATCTCCCTCATTGATCGCAGTGTCTCCAGGAACGGCATTCAAGGAGCCAGGAACTTTTCTCCCTACACTGTCCTTTGAGTTTTCCTCAAAACCAATATACATCCTGCTATATCTTCCACATGGAAAGTGCCAGGAGGGAAAAGTGCAGATTATGCTTAGACTTTCTTGGAACTGCTTCAAATCAACTAGATATCTTTGTGCTGTAAATCTCCCAACAGCCAAACGCAAAAGCAGCAAACATCTCGCTGTATGTCCCACATCGAAAGTGCCAAGAGAGTAATGTAGAGCTTGCTCTCCCTGTCTTTGAGTACTGTTTTCAGTGTCCCGGTTACCTCTTTGCTAACATTCTCTTCAGAGCTGCTGTGAAACCAGGAACCACGTGGAGAAGGCACCCACACTGAAAATGCCTGGAAGGAACATTGGGGCTTCTTCTCACTGTCTCTGACATAGGGTTTCACTGTCCCGGGAAAGTCTCTGCTAACACCCTGCAGAGCGCAGTGCCCAATATACAGAAACGTCTTGCGGTATCTCCTACAGGGAAAGTGCCAGGAGGAATTGTGGAGCTTGTTCTCAGTGTCTCTGAGAATTGCTCTCATTATCCGTGTGACCGCTTTGCTAAGACTCTCCAGAGAGCCGTCCTCAAAACCAACACACATCTTGACATATCTCCCTCATTGATCGCAGTGTCTCCAGGAACGGCATTCAAGGAGCCAGGAACTTTTCTCCCTACACTGTCCATTGAGTTTTCCTCAAAACCAATATACATCCTGCTATATCTTCACAAAGGAAAGTGCCAGGAGGGAAAAGTGAGGATTGTGTTTAGACTTTCTTGGAACTGCTTCAAATCAACTAGATATCTTTGTGCTGTAAATCTCCCAACAGCCAAACGCAAAAGCAGCAAACATCTCGCTGTATGTCCCACATCCAAAGTGCCAAGAGAGTAATGTAGAGCTTGCTCTCCCTGTCTTTGAGTACTGTTTTCACTGTCCCGATTACCTCTTTGCTAACATTCTCTTCAGAGCTGCAGTGAAACCAGGAACCACGTGGAGAAGGCACCCACACTGAAAATGCCTGGAAGGAACATTGGGGCTTCTTCTCACTGTCTCTGACATAGGGTTTCACTGTCCCGGGAAAGTCTCTGCTAACACCCTGCAGAGCGCAGTGCCCAATATACAGAACCGTCTTGCGGTATCTCCTACAGGGAAAGTGCCAGGAGGAATTGTGGAGCTTGTTCTCAGTGTCTCTGAGAATTGCTCTCATTATCCGTGTAACCTCTTTCCTAAGACTCTCCAGAGAGCCGTCCTCAAAACCAACGCACATCTTGACATATCTCCCTCATTGATCGCAGTGTCTCCAGGAACGGCATTCAAGGAGCCAGGAACTTTTCTCCCTACACTGTCCATTGAGTTTTCCTCAAAACCAATATACATCCTGCTATATCTTCCACATGGAAAGTGCCAGGAGGGAAAAGTGCAGATTATGCTTAGACTTTCTTGGAACTGCTTCAAATCAACTAGATATCTTTGTGCTGTAAATCTCCCAACAGCCAAACGCAAAAGCAGCAAACATCTCGCTGTATGTCCCACATCCAAAGTGCCAAGAGAGTAATGTAGAGCTTGCTCTCCCTGTCTTTGAGTACTGTTTTCAGTGTCCCGGTTACCTCTTTGCTAACATTCTCTTCAGAGCTGCTGTGAAACCAGGAACCACGTGGAGAAGGCACCCACACTGAAAATGCCTGGAAGGAACATTGGGGCTTCTTCTCACTGTCTCTGACATAGGGTTTCACTGTCCCGGGAAAGTCTCTGCTAACACCCTGCAGAGCGCAGTGCCCAATATACAGAACCGTCTTGCGGTATCTCCTACAGGGAAAGTGCCAGGAGGAATTGTGGAGCTTGTTCTCAGTGTCTCTGAGAATTGCTCTCATTATCCGTGTGACCGCTTTGCTAAGACTCTCCAGAGAGCCGTCCTCAAAACCAACACACATCTTGACATATCTCCCTCATTGATCGCAGTGTCTCCAGGAACGGCATTCAAGGAGCCAGGAACTTTTCTCCCTACACTGTCCATTGAGTTTTCCTCAAAACCAATATACATCCTGCTATATCTTCACAAAGGAAAGTGCCAGGAGGGAAAAGTGAGGATTGTGTTTAGACTTTCTTGGAACTGCTTCAAATCAACTAGATATCTTTGTGCTGTAAATCTCCCAACAGCCAAACGCAAAAGCAGCAAACATCTCGCTGTATGTCCCACATCCAAAGTGCCAAGAGAGTAATGTAGAGCTTGCTCTCCCTGTCTTTGAGTACTGTTTGCACTGTCCCGATTACCTCTTTGCTAACATTCTCTTCAGAGCTGCAGTGAAGCCAGGAACCACGTGGAGAAGGCACCCACACTGAAAATGCCTGGAAGGAACATTGGGGCTTCTTCTCAGTGTCTCTGACATAGGGTTTCACTGTCCCGGGAAAGTCTCTGCTAACACCCTGCAGAGCGCAGTGCCCAATATACAGAAACGTCTTGCGCTATCTCCTACAGGGAAAGTGCCAGGAGGAATTGTGGAGCTTGTTCTCAGTGTCTCTGAGAATTGCTCTCATTATCCGTGTGACCGCTTTGCTAAGACTCTCCAGAGAGACGTCCTCAAAACCAACACACATCTTGACATATCTCCCTCATTGATCGCAGTGTCTCCAGGAACGGCATTCAAGGAGCCAGGAACTTTTCTCCCTACACTGTCCATTGAGTTTTCCTCAAAACCAATATACATCCTGCTATATCTTCCACATGGAAAGTGCCAGGAGGGAAAAGTGCAGATTATGCTTAGACTTTCTTGGAACTGCTTCAAATCAACTAGATATCTTTGTGCTGTAAATCTCCCAACAGCCAAACGCAAAAGCAGCAAACATCTCGCTGTATGTCCCACATCCAAAGTGCCAAGAGAGTAATGTAGAGCTTGCTCTCCCTGTCTTTGAGTACTGTTTTCACTGTCCCGGTTACCTCTTTGCTAACATTCTCTTCAGAGCTGCAGTGAAACCAGGAACCACGTGGAGAAGGCACCCACACTGAAAATGCCTGGAAGGAACATTGGGGCTTCTTCTCAGTGTCTCTGACATAGGATTTCACTGTCCCGGGAAAGTCTCTGTTAACACCCTGCAGAGCGCAGTGCCCAATATACAGAACCGTCTTGCGGTATCTCCTACAGGGAAAGTGCCAGGAGGAATTGTGGAGCTTGTTCTCAGTGTCTCTGAGAATTGCTCTCATTATCCGTGTGACCGCTTTGCTAAGACTCTACAGAGAGACGTCCTCAAAACCAACACACATCTTGACATATCTCCCTCATTGATCGCAGTGTCTCCAGGAACGGCATTCAAGGAGCCAGGAACTTTTCTCCCTACACTGTCCATTGAGTTTTCCTCAAAACCAATATACATCCTGCTATATCTTCCACATGGAAAGTGCCAGGAGGGAAAAGTGCAGATTATGCTTAGACTTTCTTGGAACTGCTTCAAATCAACTAGATATCTTTGTGCTGTAAATCTCCCAACAGCCAAACGCAAAAGCAGCAAACATCTCGCTGTATGTCCCACATCCAAAGTGCCAAGAGAGTAATGTAGAGCTTGCTCTCCCTGTCTTTGAGTACTGTTTTCACTGTCCCGGTTACCTCTTTGCTAACATTCTCTTCAGAGCTGCAGTGAAACCAGGAACCACGTGGAGAAGGCACCCACACTGAAAATGCCTGGAAGGAACATTGGGGCTTCTTCTCAGTGTCTCTGACATAGGGTTTCACTGTCCCGGGAAAGTCTCTGCTAACACCCTGCAGAGCGCAGTGCCCAATATACAGAAACGTCTTGCGGTATCTCCTACAGGGAAAGTGCCAGGAGGAATTGTGGAGCTTGTTCTCAGTGTCTCTGAGAATTGCTCTCATTATCCGTGTGACCGCTTTGCTAAGACTCTCCAGAGAGCCGTCCTCAAAACCAACACACATCTTGACATATCTCCCTCATTGATCGCAGTGTCTCCAGGAACGGCATTCAAGGAGCCAGGAACTTTTCTCCCTACACTGTCCATTGAGTTTTCCTCAAAACCAATATACATCCTGCTATATCTTCACAAAGGAAAGTGCCAGGAGGGAAAAGTGAGGAATGTGTTTAGACTTTCTTGGAACTGCTTCAAATCAACTAGATATCTTTGTGCTGTAAATCTCCCAACAGCCAAACGCAAAAGCAGCAAACATCTCGCTGTATGTCCCACATCCAAAGTGCCAAGAGAGTAATGTAGAGCTTGCTCTCCCTGTCTTTGAGTACTGTTTTCACTGTCCCGGTTACCTCTTTGCTAACATTCTCTTCAGAGCTGCAGTGAAACCAGGAACCACGTGGAGAAGGCACCCACACTGAAAATGCGTGGAAGGAACATTGGGGCTTCTTCTCACTGTCTCTGACATAGGATTTCACTGTCCCGGGAAAGTCTCTGTTAACACCCTGCAGAGCGCAGTGCCCAATATACAGAACCGTCTTGCGGTATCTCCTACAGGGAAAGTGCCAGGAGGAATTGTGGAGCTTGTTCTCAGTGTCTCTGAGAATTGCTCTCATTATCCGTGTGACCTCTTTGCTAAGACTCTCCAGAGAGACGTCCTCAAAACCAACACACATCTTGACATATCTCCCTCATTGATCGCAGTGTCTCCAGGAACGGCATTCAAGGAGCCAGGAACTTTTCTCCCTACACTGTCCATTGAGTTTTCCTCAAAACCAATATACATCCTGCTATATCTTCCACATGGAAAGTGCCAGGAGGGAAAAGTGCAGATTATGCTTAGACTTTCTTGGAACTGCTTCAAATCAACTAGATATCTTTGTGCTGTAAATCTCCCAACAGCCAAACGCAAAAGCAGCAAACATCTCGCTGTATGTCCCACATCCAAAGTGCCAAGAGAGTAATGTAGAGCTTGCTCTCCCTGTCTTTGAGTACTGTTTGCACTGTCCCGATTACCTCTTTGCTAACATTCTCTTCAGAGCTGCAGTGAAACCAGGAACCACGTGGAGAAGGCACCCACACTGAAAATGCCTGGAAGGAACATTGGGGCTTCTTCTCACTGTCTCTGACATAGGGTTTCACTGTCCCGGGAAAGTCTCTGCTAACACCCTGCAGAGCGCAGTGCCCAATATACAGAAACGTCTTGCGGTATCTCCTACAGGGAAAGTGCCAGGAGGAATTGTGGAGCTTGTTCTCAGTGTCTCTGAGAATTGCTCTGATTATCCGTGTGACCTCTTTGCTAAGACTCTCCAGAGAGACGTCCTCAAAACCAACGCACATCTTGACATATCTCCCTCATTGATCGCAGTGTCTCCAGGAACGGCATTCAAGGAGCCAGGAACTTTTCTCCCTACACTGTCCATTGAGTTTTCCTCAAAACCAATATACATCCTGCTATATCTTCCACATGGAAAGTGCCAGGAGGGAAAAGTGCAGATTATGCTTAGACTTTCTTGGAACTGCTTCAAATCAACTAGATATCTTTGTGCTGTAAATCTCCCAACAGCCAAACGCAAAAGCAGCAAACATCTCGCTGTATGTCCCACATCCAAAGTGCCAAGAGAGTAATGTAGAGCTTGCTCTCCCTGTCTTTGAGTAGTGTTTTCACTGTCCCGGTTACCTCTTTGCTAACATTCTCTTCAGAGCTGCAGTGAAACCAGGAACCACGTGGAGAAGGCACCCACACTGAAAATGCCTGGAAGGAACACTGGGGCTTCTTCTCACTGTCTCTGACATAGGGTTTCACTGTCCCGGGAAAGTCTCTGCTAACACCCTGCAGAGCGCAGTGCCCAATATACAGAAACGTCTTGCGGTATCTCCTACAGGGAAAGTGCCAGGAGGAATTGTGGAGCTTGTTCTCAGTGTCTCTGAGAATTGCTCTCATTATCCGTGTGACCGCTTTGCTAAGACTCTCCAGAGAGCCGTCCTCAAAACCAACACACATCTTGACATATCTCCCTCATTGATCGCAGTGTCTCCAGGAACGGCATTCAAGGAGCCAGGAACTTTTCTCCCTACACTGTCCATTGAGTTTTCCTCAAAACCAATATACATCCTGCTATATCTTCCACATGGAAAGTGCCAGGAGGGAAAAGTGCAGATTATGCTTAGACTTTCTTGGAACTGCTTCAAATCAACTAGATATCTTTGTGCTGTAAATCTCCCAACAGCCAAACGCAAAAGCAGCAAACATCTCGCTGTATGTCCCACATCCAAAGTGCCAAGAGAGTAATGTAGAGCTTGCTCTCCCTGTCTTTGAGTACTGTTTTCACTGTCCCGATTACCTCTTTGCTAACATTCTCTTCAGAGCTGCAGTGAAACCAGGAACCACGTGGAGAAGGCACCCACACTGAAAATGCCTGGAAGGAACATTGGGGCTTCTTCTCACTGTCTCTGACATAGGGTTTCACTGTCCCGGGAAAGTCTCTGCTAACACCCTGCAGAGCGCTGTGCCTATATACAGAACCGTCTTGCGGTATCTCCTACAGGGAAAGTGCCAGGAGGAATTGTGGAGCTTGTTCTCAGTGTCTCTGAGAATTGCTCTCATTATCCGTGTGACCTCTTTGCTAAGACTCTCCAGAGAGACGTCCTCAAAACCAGCACACGTGTTGACATATCTCCCTCATTGATCGCAGTGTCTCCAGGAACGGCATTCAAGGAGCCAGGAACTTTTCTCCCTACACTGTCCATTGAGTTTTCCTCAAAACCAATATACATCCTGCTATATCTTCACAAAGGAAAGTGCCAGGAGGGAAAAGTGAGGATTGTGTTTAGACTTTCTTGGAACTGCTTCAAATCAACTAGATATCTTTGTGCTGTAAATCTCCCAACAGCCAAACGCAAAAGCAGCAAACATCTCGCTGTATGTCCCACATCCAAAGTGCCAAGAGAGTAATGTAGAGCTTGCTCTCCCTGTCTTTGAGTACTGTTTGCACTGTCCCGATTACCTCTTTGCTAACATTCTCTTCAGAGCTGCAGTGAAACCAGGAACCACGTGGAGAAGGCACCCACACTGAAAGTGCCTGGAAGGAACGTTGGGGCTTCTTCTCAGTGTCTCTGACATAGGGTTTCACTGTCCCGGGAAAGTCTCTGCTAACACCCTGCAGAGCGCTGTGCCCAATATACAGAAACGTCTTGCGGTATCTCCTACAAGGAAAGTGCCAAGAGGGAATTGTCGATCTTGTTCTCAGTGTCTCTCACCCTGCAGAGCGCTGTGCCCTCTATAGACAAAAATCTTGCGCTATCTCCAACATGTAAAGTGCCAGGAGAGAATTGCAGGAATTCATCGCAGTGCTCCAAGAATGGCATTCAATGTGCCAGAAACTTTCCTGCCTACAGTCTCCAGGGAGATTTCCTCAAAACCAATAAGCATCCCGCTATATGTCCTAAATGGAAAGTGTCAGGAGGGAAATATAGGACTTGCTCTGCCTATCTTTGAATACTGCTTTCTACTCTCCTGGTTAAGTCTTTGCTAACATTCTCTCCAGGGAGTTGCCCTCAAAACCAACACACATCTTGACATATCTCCCACATGGAAAGTGCCAGCAGGGAAAAATGGGGACTGTTCTTAGACTCGATAGGATCTGCTTCAAGTCACCTAATTATGTCTCTGCCTACTCTCGCCATAGAGCTAGGCGAAAAACCAACCAACAATCTTCTTGCTGTACCTCCAACATGGAAAGAGCCAGGAGGGAATTGTAGGGCTTGTTTCTCAGTGTCTCCAATAACGGCATTCAGTGTGCCACCAACTTTTGTGCCTACACCCTCGAGGAGTTCTCCTCAAAATCCATAAACGTCTTGTTAGACGTAAAACAAGCAAAGGGCCAAAAGTGAATTGTATGGTTGTTCTCAGTGTCTCTGAGAATTGCCCTGATTATCCGTGTGACCTCTTTGCTAAGACTCTCCAGAGAGCCGTCCTCAAAACCAGCACACGTGTTGACATATCTCCCTCATTGATCGCAGTGTCTCTCCAGGAACGGCATTCAGTGAGCCAGGAACTTTTCTGCCTACACTGTCTGGGGACACTTCCTCAAAACCAATATATATCCTGCTATATCTCCCACATGGAAAATGCCAGGAGGGAAAAGTGAGGATTATGCTTAGACTTTCTCGGAGGTGCTTCAAATCAACTAGATAGCTTTGTGCTGTAAATCTCCCAACAGCCAAACGCAAAAGCAGCAAACATCTCGCTGTATGTCCCACATCGAAAGTGCCAAGAGAGTAATGTAGAGCTTGCTCTCCCTGTCTTTGAGTACTGTTTGCACTGTCCCGGTTACCTCTTTGCTAACATTCTCTTCAGAGCTGCAGTGAAACCAGGAACCACGTGGAGAAGGCACCCACACTGAAAGTGCCTGGAAGGAACGTTGGGGCTTCTTCTCAGTGTCTCTGATGTCGGGTTTCACTGTCCCGGGAAAGTCTCTGCTAACACCCTGCAGAGCGCTGTGCCCAATATACAGAAACGTCTTGCGGTATCTCCTACAAGGAAAGTGCCAAGAGGGAATTGTCGATCTTGTTCTCAGTGTCTCTCACCCTGCAGAGCGCTGTGCCCTCTATGCACAAAAATCTTGCGCTATCTCCAACATGTAAAGTGCCAGGAGAGAATTGCAGGAATTCATCGCAGTGCTCCAAGAATGGCATTCAATGTGCCAGAAACTTTCCTGCCTACAGTCTCCAGGGAGATTTCCTCAAAACCAATAAGCATCCCGCTATATGTCCTAAATGGAAAGTGTCAGGAGGGAAATATAGGACTTGCTCTGCCTATCTTTGAATACTGCTTTCTACTCTCCTGGTTAAGTCTTTGCTAACATTCTCTCCAGGGAGTTGCCCTCAAAACCAACACACATCTTGACATATCTCCCACATGGAAAGTGCCAGCAGGGAAAAATGGGGACTGTTCTTAGACTCGATAGGATCTGCTTCAAGTCACCTAATTATGTCTCTGCCTACTCTCGCCATAGAGCTAGGCGCAAAACCAACCAACAATCTTCTTGCTGTACCTCCAACATGGAAAGTGCCAGGAGGGAATTGTAGGGCTTGTTTCTCAGTGTCTCCAATAACGGCATTCAGTGTGCCACCAACTTTTGTGCCTACACCCTCGAGGAGTTCTCCTCAAAATCCATAAACGCCTTGTTAGACGTAAAACAAGCAAAGGGCCAAAAGTGAATTGTATGGTTGTTCTCAGTGTCTCTGAGAATTGCCCTGATTGTCCGTGAGACCTCTTTGCTAAGACTCTCCAGAGAGCCGTCCTCAAAACCAGCACACGTGTTGACATATATCCCACATTGATCGCAGGGTCTCCAGGAACGGCATTCAAGGAGCCAGGAACTTTTCTGCCCACACTGTCCGGGGACAGGTCCTCAAAACCAATATACATCCTGCTATATCTCCCACATGGAAAATGCCAGGAGGGAAAAGTGAGGATTATGCTTAGACTTTCTCGGAGGTGCTTCAAATCAGCTAGAAAGCTTTGTGCTGTAAATCTCCCAACAGCCAAACGCAAAAGCAGCAAACATCTCGCTGTATGTCCCACACCCAAAGTGCCAAGAGAGTAATGTAGAGCTTGCTCTCCCTGTCTTTGAGTAGTGTTTTCACTGTCCCGGTTACCTCTTTGCTAACATTCTCTTCAGAGCTGCAGTGAAACCAGGAACCACGTGGAGAAGGCACCCACACTGAAAATGCCTGGAAGGAACATTGGGGCTTCTTCTCAGTGTCTCTGACATAGGGTTTCACTGTCCCGGGAAAGTCTCTGCTAACACCCTGCAGAGCGCAGTGCCCAATATACAGAAACGTCTTGCGGTATCTCCTACAGGGAAAGTGCCAGGAGGAATTGTGGAGCTTGTTCTCAGTGTCTCTGAGAATTGCTCTCATTATCCGTGTGACCTCTTTGCTAAGACTCTCCAGAGAGCCGTCCTCAAAACCAACACACATCTTGACATATCTCCCTCATTGATCGCAGTGTCTCCAGGAACGGCATTCAAGGAGCCAGGAACTTTTCTCCCTACACTGTCCTTTGAGTTTTCCTCAAAACCAATATACATCCTGCTATATCTTCCACATGGAAAGTGCCAGGAGGGAAAAGTGCAGATTATGCTTAGACTTTCTTGGAACTGCTTCAAATCAACTAGATATCTTTGTGCTGTAAATCTCCCAACAGCCAAACGCAAAAGCAGCAAACATCTCGCTGTATGTCCCACATCCAAAGTGCCAAGAGAGTAATGTAGAGCTTGCTCTCCCTGTCTTTGAGTACTGTTTTCAGTGTCCCGGTTACCTCTTTGCTAACATTCTCTTCAGAGCTGCTGTGAAACCAGGAACCACGTGGAGAAGGCACCCACACTGAAAATGCCTGGAAGGAACATTGGGGCTTCTTCTCAGTGTCTCTGACATAGGGTTTCACTGTCCCGGGAAAGTCTCTGCTAACACCCTGCAGAGCGCAGTGCCCAATATACAGAAACGTCTTGCGGTATCTCCTACAGGGAAAGTGCCAGGAGGAATTGTGGAGCTTGTTCTCAGTGTCTCTGAGAATTGCTCTCATTATCCGTGTGACCGCTTTGCTAAGACTCTCCAGAGAGACGTCCTCAAAACCAACACACATCTTGACATATCTCCCTCATTGATCGCAGTGTCTCCAGGAACGGCATTCAAGGAGCCAGGAACTTTTCTCCCTACACTGTCCATTGAGTTTTCCTCAAAACCAATATACATCCTGCTATATCTTCACAAAGGAAAGTGCCAGGAGGGAAAAGTGAGGATTGTGTTTAGACTTTCTTGGAACTGCTTCAAATCAACTAGATATCTTTGTGCTGTAAATCTCCCAACAGCCAAACGCAAAAGCAGCAAACATCTCGCTGTATGTCCCACATCCAAAGTGCCAAGAGAGTAATGTAGAGCTTGCTCTCCCTGTCTTTGAGTACTGTTTTCACTGTCCCGATTACCTCTTTGCTAACATTCTCTTCAGAGCTGCAGTGAAACCAGGAACCACGTGGAGAAGGCACCCACACTGAAAATGCCTGGAAGGAACATTGGGGCTTCTTCTCACTGTCTCTGACATAGGGTTTCACTGTCCCGGGAAAGTCTCTGCTAACACCCTGCAGAGCGCTGTGCCTATATACAGAACCGTCTTGCGGTATCTCCTACAGGGAAAGTGCCAGGAGGAATTGTGGAGCTTGTTCTCAGTGTCTCTGAGAATTGCTCTCATTATCCGTGTGACCTCTTTGCTAAGACTCTCCAGAGAGACGTCCTCAAAACCAACACACATCTTGACATATCTCCCTCATTGATCGCAGTGTCTCCAGGAACGGCATTCAAGGAGCCAGGAACTTTTCTCCCTACACTGTCCTTTGAGTTTTCCTCAAAACCAATATACATCCTGCTATATCTTCCACATGGAAAGTGCCAGGAGGGAAAAGTGCAGATTATGCTTAGACTTTCTTGGAACTGCTTCAAATCAACTAGATATCTTTGTGCTGTAAATCTCCCAACAGCCAAACGCAAAAGCAGCAAACATCTCGCTGTATGTCCCACATCCAAAGTGCCAAGAGAGTAATGTAGAGCTTGCTCTCCCTGTCTTTGAGTACTGTTTGCACTGTCCCGGTTACCTCTTTGCTAACATTCTCTTCAGAGCTGCTGTGAAACCAGGAACCACGTGGAGAAGGCACCCACACTGAAAATGCCTGGAAGGAACATTGGGGCTTCTTCTCACTGTCTCTGACATAGGGTTTCACTGTCCCGGGAAAGTCTCTGCTAACACCCTGCAGAGCGCAGTGCCCAATATACAGAAACGTCTTGCGGTATCTCCTACAGGGAAAGTGCCAGGAGGAATTGTGGAGCTTGTTCTCAGTGTCTCTGAGAATTGCTCTCATTATCCGTGTGACCGCTTTGCTAAGACTCTCCAGAGAGCCGTCCTCAAAACCAACACACATCTTGACATATCTCCCTCATTGATCGCAGTGTCTCCAGGAACGGCATTCAAGGAGCCAGGAACTTTTCTCCCTACACTGTCCATTGAGTTTTCCTCAAAACCAATATACATCCTGCTATATCTTCACAAAGGAAAGTGCCAGGAGGGAAAAGTGAGGATTGTGTTTAGACTTTCTTGGAACTGCTTCAAATCAACTAGATATCTTTGTGCTGTAAATCTCCCAACAGCCAAACGCAAAAGCAGCAAACATCTCGCTGTATGTCCCACATCCAAAGTGCCAAGAGAGTAATGTAGAGCTTGCTCTCCCTGTCTTTGAGTACTGTTTTCACTGTCCCGATTACCTCTTTGCTAACATTCTCTTCAGAGCTGCAGTGAAACCAGGAACCACGTGGAGAAGGCACCCACACTGAAAATGCCTGGAAGGAACATTGGGGCTTCTTCTCACTGTCTCTGACATAGGGTTTCACTGTCCCGGGAAAGTCTCTGCTAACACCCTGCAGAGCGCAGTGCCCAATATACAGAACCGTCTTGCGGTATCTCCTACAGGGAAAGTGCCAGGAGGAATTGTGGAGCTTGTTCTCAGTGTCTCTGAGAATTGCTCTCATTATCCGTGTAACCTCTTTCCTAAGACTCTCCAGAGAGCCGTCCTCAAAACCAACGCACATCTTGACATATCTCCCTCATTGATCGCAGTGTCTCCAGGAACGGCATTCAAGGAGCCAGGAACTTTTCTCCCTACACTGTCCATTGAGTTTTCCTCAAAACCAATATACATCCTGCTATATCTTCCACATGGAAAGTGCCAGGAGGGAAAAGTGCAGATTATGCTTAGACTTTCTTGGAACTGCTTCAAATCAACTAGATATCTTTGTGCTGTAAATCTCCCAACAGCCAAACGCAAAAGCAGCAAACATCTCGCTGTATGTCCCACATCCAAAGTGCCAAGAGAGTAATGTAGAGCTTGCTCTCCCTGTCTTTGAGTACTGTTTTCAGTGTCCCGGTTACCTCTTTGCTAACATTCTCTTCAGAGCTGCTGTGAAACCAGGAACCACGTGGAGAAGGCACCCACACTGAAAATGCCTGGAAGGAACATTGGGGCTTCTTCTCACTGTCTCTGACATAGGGTTTCACTGTCCCGGGAAAGTCTCTGCTAACACCCTGCAGAGCGCAGTGCCCAATATACAGAACCGTCTTGCGGTATCTCCTACAGGGAAAGTGCCAGGAGGAATTGTGGAGCTTGTTCTCAGTGTCTCTGAGAATTGCTCTCATTATCCGTGTGACCGCTTTGCTAAGACTCTCCAGAGAGCCGTCCTCAAAACCAACACACATCTTGACATATCTCCCTCATTGATCGCAGTGTCTCCAGGAACGGCATTCAAGGAGCCAGGAACTTTTCTCCCTACACTGTCCATTGAGTTTTCCTCAAAACCAATATACATCCTGCTATATCTTCACAAAGGAAAGTGCCAGGAGGGAAAAGTGAGGATTGTGTTTAGACTTTCTTGGAACTGCTTCAAATCAACTAGATATCTTTGTGCTGTAAATCTCCCAACAGCCAAACGCAAAAGCAGCAAACATCTCGCTGTATGTCCCACATCCAAAGTGCCAAGAGAGTAATGTAGAGCTTGCTCTCCCTGTCTTTGAGTACTGTTTGCACTGTCCCGATTACCTCTTTGCTAACATTCTCTTCAGAGCTGCAGTGAAGCCAGGAACCACGTGGAGAAGGCACCCACACTGAAAATGCCTGGAAGGAACATTGGGGCTTCTTCTCAGTGTCTCTGACATAGGGTTTCACTGTCCCGGGAAAGTCTCTGCTAACACCCTGCAGAGCGCAGTGCCCAATATACAGAAACGTCTTGCGGTATCTCCTACAGGGAAAGTGCCAGGAGGAATTGTGGAGCTTGTTCTCAGTGTCTCTGAGAATTGCTCTCATTATCCGTGTGACCGCTTTGCTAAGACTCTCCAGAGAGACGTCCTCAAAACCAACACACATCTTGACATATCTCCCTCATTGATCGCAGTGTCTCCAGGAACGGCATTCAAGGAGCCAGGAACTTTTCTCCCTACACTGTCCATTGAGTTTTCCTCAAAACCAATATACATCCTGCTATATCTTCCACATGGAAAGTGCCAGGAGGGAAAAGTGCAGATTATGCTTAGACTTTCTTGGAACTGCTTCAAATCAACTAGATATCTTTGTGCTGTAAATCTCCCAACAGCCAAACGCAAAAGCAGCAAACATCTCGCTGTATGTCCCACATCCAAAGTGCCAAGAGAGTAATGTAGAGCTTGCTCTCCCTGTCTTTGAGTACTGTTTTCACTGTCCCGGTTACCTCTTTGCTAACATTCTCTTCAGAGCTGCAGTGAAACCAGGAACCACGTGGAGAAGGCACCCACACTGAAAATGCCTGGAAGGAACATTGGGGCTTCTTCTCAGTGTCTCTGACATAGGATTTCACTGTCCCGGGAAAGTCTCTGTTAACACCCTGCAGAGCGCAGTGCCCAATATACAGAACCGTCTTGCGGTATCTCCTACAGGGAAAGTGCCAGGAGGAATTGTGGAGCTTGTTCTCAGTGTCTCTGAGAATTGCTCTCATTATCCGTGTGACCGCTTTGCTAAGACTCTACAGAGAGACGTCCTCAAAACCAACACACATCTTGACATATCTCCCTCATTGATCGCAGTGTCTCCAGGAACGGCATTCAAGGAGCCAGGAACTTTTCTCCCTACACTGTCCATTGAGTTTTCCTCAAAACCAATATACATCCTGCTATATCTTCCACATGGAAAGTGCCAGGAGGGAAAAGTGCAGATTATGCTTAGACTTTCTTGGAACTGCTTCAAATCAACTAGATATCTTTGTGCTGTAAATCTCCCAACAGCCAAACGCAAAAGCAGCAAACATCTCGCTGTATGTCCCACATCCAAAGTGCCAAGAGAGTAATGTAGAGCTTGCTCTCCCTGTCTTTGAGTACTGTTTTCACTGTCCCGGTTACCTCTTTGCTAACATTCTCTTCAGAGCTGCAGTGAAACCAGGAACCACGTGGAGAAGGCACCCACACTGAAAATGCCTGGAAGGAACATTGGGGCTTCTTCTCAGTGTCTCTGACATAGGGTTTCACTGTCCCGGGAAAGTCTCTGCTAACACCCTGCAGAGCGCAGTGCCCAATATACAGAAACGTCTTGCGGTATCTCCTACAGGGAAAGTGCCAGGAGGAATTGTGGAGCTTGTTCTCAGTGTCTCTGAGAATTGCTCTCATTATCCGTGTGACCGCTTTGCTAAGACTCTCCAGAGAGCCGTCCTCAAAACCAACACACATCTTGACATATCTCCCTCATTGATCGCAGTGTCTCCAGGAACGGCATTCAAGGAGCCAGGAACTTTTCTCCCTACACTGTCCATTGAGTTTTCCTCAAAACCAATATACATCCTGCTATATCTTCACAAAGGAAAGTGCCAGGAGGGAAAAGTGAGGAATGTGTTTAGACTTTCTTGGAACTGCTTCAAATCAACTAGATATCTTTGTGCTGTAAATCTCCCAACAGCCAAACGCAAAAGCAGCAAACATCTCGCTGTATGTCCCACATCCAAAGTGCCAAGAGAGTAATGTAGAGCTTGCTCTCCCTGTCTTTGAGTACTGTTTTCACTGTCCCGGTTACCTCTTTGCTAACATTCTCTTCAGAGCTGCAGTGAAACCAGGAACCACGTGGAGAAGGCACCCACACTGAAAATGCGTGGAAGGAACATTGGGGCTTCTTCTCACTGTCTCTGACATAGGATTTCACTGTCCCGGGAAAGTCTCTGTTAACACCCTGCAGAGCGCAGTGCCCAATATACAGAACCGTCTTGCGGTATCTCCTACAGGGAAAGTGCCAGGAGGAATTGTGGAGCTTGTTCTCAGTGTCTCTGAGAATTGCTCTCATTATCCGTGTGACCTCTTTGCTAAGACTCTCCAGAGAGACGTCCTCAAAACCAACACACATCTTGACATATCTCCCTCATTGATCGCAGTGTCTCCAGGAACGGCATTCAAGGAGCCAGGAACTTTTCTCCCTACACTGTCCATTGAGTTTTCCTCAAAACCAATATACATCCTGCTATATCTTCCACATGGAAAGTGCCAGGAGGGAAAAGTGCAGATTATGCTTAGACTTTCTTGGAACTGCTTCAAATCAACTAGATATCTTTGTGCTGTAAATCTCCCAACAGCCAAACGCAAAAGCAGCAAACATCTCGCTGTATGTCCCACATCCAAAGTGCCAAGAGAGTAATGTAGAGCTTGCTCTCCCTGTCTTTGAGTACTGTTTGCACTGTCCCGATTACCTCTTTGCTAACATTCTCTTCAGAGCTGCAGTGAAACCAGGAACCACGTGGAGAAGGCACCCACACTGAAAATGCCTGGAAGGAACATTGGGGCTTCTTCTCACTGTCTCTGACATAGGGTTTCACTGTCCCGGGAAAGTCTCTGCTAACACCCTGCAGAGCGCAGTGCCCAATATACAGAAACGTCTTGCGGTATCTCCTACAGGGAAAGTGCCAGGAGGAATTGTGGAGCTTGTTCTCAGTGTCTCTGAGAATTGCTCTGATTATCCGTGTGACCTCTTTGCTAAGACTCTCCAGAGAGACGTCCTCAAAACCAACGCACATCTTGACATATCTCCCTCATTGATCGCAGTGTCTCCAGGAACGGCATTCAAGGAGCCAGGAACTTTTCTCCCTACACTGTCCATTGAGTTTTCCTCAAAACCAATATACATCCTGCTATATCTTCCACATGGAAAGTGCCAGGAGGGAAAAGTGCAGATTATGCTTAGACTTTCTTGGAACTGCTTCAAATCAACTAGATATCTTTGTGCTGTAAATCTCCCAACAGCCAAACGCAAAAGCAGCAAACATCTCGCTGTATGTCCCACATCCAAAGTGCCAAGAGAGTAATGTAGAGCTTGCTCTCCCTGTCTTTGAGTACTGTTTGCACTGTCCCGGTTACCTCTTTGCTAACATTCTCTTCAGAGCTGCAGTGAAACCAGGAACCACGTGGAGAAGGCACCCACACTGAAAATGCCTGGAAGGAACACTGGGGCTTCTTCTCACTGTCTCTGACATAGGGTTTCACTGTCCCGGGAAAGTCTCTGCTAACACCCTGCAGAGCGCAGTGCCCAATATACAGAAACGTCTTGCGGTATCTCCTACAGGGAAAGTGCCAGGAGGAATTGTGGAGCTTGTTCTCAGTGTCTCTGAGAATTGCTCTCATTATCCGTGTGACCGCTTTGCTAAGACTCTCCAGAGAGCCGTCCTCAAAACCAACACACATCTTGACATATCTCCCTCATTGATCGCAGTGTCTCCAGGAACGGCATTCAAGGAGCCAGGAACTTTTCTCCCTACACTGTCCATTGAGTTTTCCTCAAAACCAATATACATCCTGCTATATCTTCCACATGGAAAGTGCCAGGAGGGAAAAGTGCAGATTATGCTTAGACTTTCTTGGAACTGCTTCAAATCAACTAGATATCTTTGTGCTGTAAATCTCCCAACAGCCAAACGCAAAAGCAGCAAACATCTCGCTGTATGTCCCACATCCAAAGTGCCAAGAGAGTAATGTAGAGCTTGCTCTCCCTGTCTTTGAGTACTGTTTTCACTGTCCCGATTACCTCTTTGCTAACATTCTCTTCAGAGCTGCAGTGAAACCAGGAACCACGTGGAGAAGGCACCCACACTGAAAATGCCTGGAAGGAACATTGGGGCTTCTTCTCACTGTCTCTGACATAGGGTTTCACTGTCCCGGGAAAGTCTCTGCTAACACCCTGCAGAGCGCTGTGCCTATATACAGAACCGTCTTGCGGTATCTCCTACAGGGAAAGTGCCAGGAGGAATTGTGGAGCTTGTTCTCAGTGTCTCTGAGAATTGCTCTCATTATCCGTGTGACCTCTTTGCTAAGACTCTCCAGAGAGACGTCCTCAAAACCAGCACACGTGTTGACATATCTCCCTCATTGATCGCAGTGTCTCCAGGAACGGCATTCAAGGAGCCAGGAACTTTTCTCCCTACACTGTCCATTGAGTTTTCCTCAAAACCAATATACATCCTGCTATATCTTCACAAAGGAAAGTGCCAGGAGGGAAAAGTGAGGATTGTGTTTAGACTTTCTTGGAACTGCTTCAAATCAACTAGATATCTTTGTGCTGTAAATCTCCCAACAGCCAAACGCAAAAGCAGCAAACATCTCGCTGTATGTCCCACATCCAAAGTGCCAAGAGAGTAATGTAGAGCTTGCTCTCCCTGTCTTTGAGTACTGTTTGCACTGTCCCGATTACCTCTTTGCTAACATTCTCTTCAGAGCTGCAGTGAAACCAGGAACCACGTGGAGAAGGCACCCACACTGAAAGTGCCTGGAAGGAACGTTGGGGCTTCTTCTCAGTGTCTCTGACATAGGGTTTCACTGTCCCGGGAAAGTCTCTGCTAACACCCTGCAGAGCGCTGTGCCCAATATACAGAAACGTCTTGCGGTATCTCCTACAAGGAAAGTGCCAAGAGGGAATTGTCGATCTTGTTCTCAGTGTCTCTCACCCTGCAGAGCGCTGTGCCCTCTATAGACAAAAATCTTGCGCTATCTCCAACATGTAAAGTGCCAGGAGAGAATTGCAGGAATTCATCGCAGTGCTCCAAGAATGGCATTCAATGTGCCAGAAACTTTCCTGCCTACAGTCTCCAGGGAGATTTCCTCAAAACCAATAAGCATCCCGCTATATGTCCTAAATGGAAAGTGTCAGGAGGGAAATATAGGACTTGCTCTGCCTATCTTTGAATACTGCTTTCTACTCTCCTGGTTAAGTCTTTGCTAACATTCTCTCCAGGGAGTTGCCCTCAAAACCAACACACATCTTGACATATCTCCCACATGGAAAGTGCCAGCAGGGAAAAATGGGGACTGTTCTTAGACTCGATAGGATCTGCTTCAAGTCACCTAATTATGTCTCTGCCTACTCTCGCCATAGAGCTAGGCGAAAAACCAACCAACAATCTTCTTGCTGTACCTCCAACATGGAAAGAGCCAGGAGGGAATTGTAGGGCTTGTTTCTCAGTGTCTCCAATAACGGCATTCAGTGTGCCACCAACTTTTGTGCCTACACCCTCGAGGAGTTCTCCTCAAAATCCATAAACGTCTTGTTAGACGTAAAACAAGCAAAGGGCCAAAAGTGAATTGTATGGTTGTTCTCAGTGTCTCTGAGAATTGCCCTGATTATCCGTGTGACCTCTTTGCTAAGACTCTCCAGAGAGCCGTCCTCAAAACCAGCACACGTGTTGACATATCTCCCTCATTGATCGCAGTGTCTCTCCAGGAACGGCATTCAGTGAGCCAGGAACTTTTCTGCCTACACTGTCTGGGGACACTTCCTCAAAACCAATATATATCCTGCTATATCTCCCACATGGAAAATGCCAGGAGGGAAAAGTGAGGATTATGCTTAGACTTTCTCGGAGGTGCTTCAAATCAACTAGATAGCTTTGTGCTGTAAATCTCCCAACAGCCAAACGCAAAAGCAGCAAACATCTCGCTGTATGTCCCACATCGAAAGTGCCAAGAGAGTAATGTAGAGCTTGCTCTCCCTGTCTTTGAGTACTGTTTGCACTGTCCCGGTTACCTCTTTGCTAACATTCTCTTCAGAGCTGCAGTGAAACCAGGAACCACGTGGAGAAGGCACCCACACTGAAAGTGCCTGGAAGGAACGTTGGGGCTTCTTCTCAGTGTCTCTGATGTCGGGTTTCACTGTCCCGGGAAAGTCTCTGCTAACACCCTGCAGAGCGCTGTGCCCAATATACAGAAACGTCTTGCGGTATCTCCTACAAGGAAAGTGCCAAGAGGGAATTGTCGATCTTGTTCTCAGTGTCTCTCACCCTGCAGAGCGCTGTGCCCTCTATGCACAAAAATCTTGCGCTATCTCCAACATGTAAAGTGCCAGGAGAGAATTGCAGGAATTCATCGCAGTGCTCCAAGAATGGCATTCAATGTGCCAGAAACTTTCCTGCCTACAGTCTCCAGGGAGATTTCCTCAAAACCAATAAGCATCCCGCTATATGTCCTAAATGGAAAGTGTCAGGAGGGAAATATAGGACTTGCTCTGCCTATCTTTGAATACTGCTTTCTACTCTCCTGGTTAAGTCTTTGCTAACATTCTCTCCAGGGAGTTGCCCTCAAAACCAACACACATCTTGACATATCTCCCACATGGAAAGTGCCAGCAGGGAAAAATGGGGACTGTTCTTAGACTCGATAGGATCTGCTTCAAGTCACCTAATTATGTCTCTGCCTACTCTCGCCATAGAGCTAGGCGCAAAACCAACCAACAATCTTCTTGCTGTACCTCCAACATGGAAAGTGCCAGGAGGGAATTGTAGGGCTTGTTTCTCAGTGTCTCCAATAACGGCATTCAGTGTGCCACCAACTTTTGTGCCTACACCCTCGAGGAGTTCTCCTCAAAATCCATAAACGCCTTGTTAGACGTAAAACAAGCAAAGGGCCAAAAGTGAATTGTATGGTTGTTCTCAGTGTCTCTGAGAATTGCCCTGATTGTCCGTGAGACCTCTTTGCTAAGACTCTCCAGAGAGCCGTCCTCAAAACCAGCACACGTGTTGACATATATCCCACATTGATCGCAGGGTCTCCAGGAACGGCATTCAAGGAGCCAGGAACTTTTCTGCCCACACTGTCCGGGGACAGGTCCTCAAAACCAATATACATCCTGCTATATCTCCCACATGGAAAATGCCAGGAGGGAAAAGTGAGGATTATGCTTAGACTTTCTCGGAGGTGCTTCAAATCAGCTAGAAAGCTTTGTGCTGTAAATCTCCCAACAGCCAAACGCAAAAGCAGCAAACATCTCGCTGTATGTCCCACACCCAAAGTGCCAAGAGAGTAATGTAGAGCTTGCTCTCCCTGTCTTTGAGTAGTGTTTTCACTGTCCCGGTTACCTCTTTGCTAACATTCTCTTCAGAGCTGCAGTGAAACCAAGAACCACGTGGAGAAGGCACCCACACTGAAAATGCCTGGAGGGAACGTTGGGGCTTCTTCTCAGTGTCTCTGACATAGGGTTTCACTGTCCCGGGAAAGTCTCTGCTAACACCCTGCAGAGCGCTGTGCCCAATATACAGAAACGTCTTGCGGTATCTCCTACAGGGAAAGTGCCAGGAGGAATTGTGGAGCTTGTTCTCAGTGTCTCTGAGAATTGCTCTGATTATCCGTGTGACCTCTTTGCTAAGACTCTCCAGAGAGACGTCCTCAAAACCAGCACACGTGTTGACATATATCCCACATTGATCGCAGGGTCTCCAGGAACGGCATTCAAGGAGCCAGGAACTTTTCTGCCCACACTGTCCGGGGACAGTTCCTCAAAACCAATATACATCCTGCTATATCTCCGACATGGAAAATGCCAGGAGGGTGAAGTGGGGATTATGTTTAGACTTTCTCGGAGGTGCTTCAAATCAACTAGATAGCTTTGTGCTGTAAATCTCCCAACAGCCAAACGCAAAAGCAGCAAACATCTCGCTGTATGTCCCACATCCAAAGTGCCAAGAGAGTAATGTAGAGCTTGCTCTCCCTGTCTTTGAGTACTGTTTGCACTGTCCCGGTTACCTCTTTGCTAACATTCTCTTCAGAGCTGCAGTGAAACCAGGAACCACGTGGAGAAGGCACCCACACTGAAAATGCCTGAAGGAACGTTGGGGCTTCTTCTCAGTGTCTCTGACATAGGGTTTCACTGTCCCGGGAAAGTCTCTGCTAACACCCTGCAGAGCGCAGTGCCCAATATACAGAAACGTCTTGCGGTATCTCGTACAAGGAAAGTGCCAAGAGGGAATTGTCGATCTTGTTCTCAGTGTCTCTCACCCTGCAGAGCGCTGTGCCCTCTATAGACAAAAATCTTGCGCTATCTCCAACATGTAAAGTGCCAGGAGAGAATTGCAGGAATTCATCGCAGTGCTCCAAGAATGGCATTCAATGTGCCAGAAACTTTCCTGCCTACAGTCTCCAGGGAGATTTCCTCAAAACCAATAAGCATCCCGCTATATGTCCTAAATGGAAAGTGTCAGGAGGGAAATATAGGACTTGCTCTGCCTATCTTTGAATACTGCTTTCTACTCTCCTGGTTAAGTCTTTGCTAACATTCTCTCCAGGGAGTTGCCCTCAAAACCAACACACATCTTGACATATCTCCCACATGGAAAGTGCCAGCAGGGAAAAATGGGGACTGTTCTTAGACTCGATAGGATCTGCTTCAAGTCACCTAATTATGTCTCTGCCTACTCTCGCCATAGAGCTAGGCGCAAAACCAACCAACAATCTTCTTGCTGTACCTCCAACATGGAAAGTGCCAGGAGGGAATTGTAGGGCTTGTTTCTCAGTGTCTCCAATAACGGCATTCAGTGTGCCACCAACTTTTGTGCCTACACCCTCGAGGAGTTCTCCTCAAAATCCATAAACGTCTTGTTAGACGTAAAACAAGCAAAGGGCCAAAAGTGAATTGTATGGTTGTTCTCAGTGTCTCTGAGAATTGCCCTGATTATCCGTGTGACCTCTTTGCTAAGACTCTCCAGAGAGCCGTCCTCAAAACCAACACACATCTTGACATATCTCCCTCATTGATCGCAGTGTCTCTCCAGGAACGGCATTCAGTGAGCCAGGAACTTTTCTGCCTACACTGTCTGGGGACACTTCCTCAAAACCAATATACATCCTGCTATATCTCCCACATGGAAAATGCCAGGAGGGAAAAGTGAGGATTATGCTTAGACTTTCTCGGAGGTGCTTCAAATCAGCTAGATAGCTTTGTGCTGTAAATCTCCGAACAGCCAAACGCAAAAGCAGCAAACATCTCGCTGTATGTCCCACACCCAAAGTGCCAAGAGAGTAATGTAGAGCTTGCTCTCCCTGTCTTTGAGTACTGTTTGCACTGTCCTGGTTACCTCTTTGCTAACATTCTCTTCAGAGCTGCAGTGAAACCAAGAACCACGTGGAGAAGGCACCCACACTGAAAATGCCTGGAGGGAACGTTGGGGCTTCTTCTCAGTGTCTCTGACATAGGGTTTCACTGTCCCGGGAAAGTCTCTGCTAACACCCTGCAGAGCGCTGTGCCCAATATACAGAAACGTCTTGCGGTATCTCCTACAGGGAAAGTGCCAGGAGGAATTGTGGAGCTTGTTCTCAGTGTCTCTGAGAATTGCTCTGATTATCCGTGTGACCTCTTTGCTAAGACTCTCCAGAGAGCCGTCCTCAAAACCAGCACACGTGTTGACATATATCCCACATTGATCGCAGGGTCTCCAGGAACGGCATTCAAGGAGCCAGGAACTTTTCTGCCCACACTGTCCGGGGACAGTTCCTCAAAACCAATATACATCCTGCTATATCTCCCACATGGAAAATGCCAGGAGGGAGAAGTGGGGATTATGTTTAGACTTTCTCGGAGGTGCTTCAAATCAACTAGATAGCTTTGTGCTGTAAATCTCCCAACAGCCAAACGCAAAAGCAGCAAACATCTCGCTGTATGTCCCACATCCAAAGTGCCAAGAGAGTAATGTAGAGCTTGCTCTCCCTGTCTTTGAGTACTGTTTTCACTGTCCCGGTTATCTCTTTGCTAACATTCTCTTCAGAGCTGCAGTGAAACCAGGAACCACGTGGAGAAGGCACCCACACTGAAAGTGCCTGGAGGGAACGCTGGGGCTTCTTCTCAGTGTCTCTGACATAGGGTTTCACTGTCCCGGGAAAGTCTCTGCTAACACCCTGCAGAGCGCTGTGCCCAATATACAGAAACGTCTTGCGGTATCTCCTACAAGGAAAGTGCCAAGAGGGAATTGTCGATCTTGTTCTCAGTGTCTCTCACCCTGCAGAGCGCTGTGCCCTCTATACACAAAAATCTTGCGCTATCTCCAACATGTCAAGTGCCAGGAGAGAATTGCAGGAATTCATCGCAGTGCTCCAAGAATGGCATTCAATGTGCCAGAAACTTTCCTGCCTACAGTCTCCAGGGAGATTTCCTCAAAACCAATAAGCATCCCGCTATATGTCCTAAATGGAAAGTGTCAGGAGGGAAATATAGGACTTGCTCTGCCTATCTTTGAATACTGCTTTCTACTCTCCTGGTTAAGTCTTTGCTAACATTCTCTCCAGGGAGTTGCCCTCAAAACCAACACACATCTTGACATATCTCCCACATGGAAAGTGCCAGCAGGGAAAAATGGGGACTGTTCTTAGACTCGATAGGATCTGCTTCAAGTCACCTAATTATGTCTCTGCCTACTCTCGCCATAGAGCTAGGCGCAAAACCAACCAACAATCTTCTTGCTGTACCTCCAACATGGAAAGTGCCAGGAGGGAATTGTAGGGCTTGTTTCTCAGTGTCTCCAATAACGGCATTCAGTGTGCCACCAACTTTTGTGCCTACACCCTCGAGGAGTTCTCCTCAAAATCCATAAACGCCTTGTTAGACGTAAAACAAGCAAAGGGCCAAAAGTGAATTGTATGGTTGTTCTCAGTGTCTCTGAGAATTGCCCTGATTATCCGTGTGACCTCTTTGCTAAGACTCTCCAGAGAGCCGTCCTCAAAACCAGCACACGTGTTGACATATATCCCACATTGATCGCAGGGTCTCCAGGAACGGCATTCAAGGAGCCAGGAACTTTTCTGCCCACACTGTCCGGGGACAGTTCCTCAAAACCAATATACATCCTGCTATATCTCCCACATGGAAAATGCCAGGAGGGAAAAGTGAGGATTATGCTTAGACTTTCTCGGAGGTGCTTCAAATCAGCTAGATAGCTTTGTGCTGTAAATCTCCGAACAGCCAAACGCAAAAGCAGCAAACATCTCGCTGTATGTCCCACACCCAAAGTGCCAAGAGAGTAATGTAGAGCTTGCTCTCCCTGTCTTTGAGTACTGTTTTCACTGTCCCGGTTACCTCTTTGCTAACATTCTCTTCAGAGCTGCAGTGAAACCAAGAACCACGTGGAGAAGGCACCCACACTGAAAATGCCTGGAGGGAACGCTGGGGCTTCTTCTCACTGTCTCTGACATAGGGTTTCACTGTCCCGGGAAAGTCTCTGCTAACACCCTGCAGAGCGCTGTGCCCAATATACAGAAACGTCTTGCGGTATCTCCTACAGGGAAAGTGCCAGGAGGAATTGTGGAGCTTGTTCTCAGTGTCTCTGAGAATTGCTCTGATTATCCGTGTGACCTCTTTGCTAAGACTCTCCAGAGAGCCGTCCTCAAAACCAGCACACGTGTTGACATATATCCCACATTGATCGCAGGGTCTCCAGGAACGGCATTCAAGGAGCCAGGAACTTTTCTGCCCACACTGTCCGGGGACAGTTCCTCAAAACCAATATACATCCTGCTATATCTCCCACATGGAAAATGCCAGGAGGGTGAAGTGGGGATTATGTTTAGACTTTCTCGGAGGTGCTTCAAATCAACTAGATAGCTTTGTGCTGTAAATCTCCCAACAGCCAAACGCAAAAGCAGCAAACATCTCGCTGTATGTCCCACATCGAAAGTGCCAAGAGAGTAATGTAGAGCTTGCTCTCCCTGTCTTTGAGTACTGTTTGCACTGTCCCGGTTACCTCTTTGCTAACATTCTCTTCAGAGCTGCAGTGAAACCAGGAACCACGTGGAGAAGGCACCCACACTGAAAATGCCTGAAGGAACGTTGGGGCTTCTTCTCAGTGTCTCTGACATAGGGTTTCACTGTCCCGGGAAAGTCTCTGCTAACACCCTGCAGAGCGCAGTGCCCAATATACAGAAACGTCTTGCGGTATCTCCTACAAGGAAAGTGCCAAGAGGGAATTGTCGATCTTGTTCTCAGTGTCTCTCACCCTGCAGAGCGCTGTGCCCTCTATAGACAAAAATCTTGCGCTATCTCCAACATGTAAAGTGCCAGGAGAGAATTGCAGGAATTCATCGCAGTGCTCCAAGAATGGCATTCAATGTGCCAGAAACTTTCCTGCCTACAGTCTCCAGGGAGATTTCCTCAAAACCAATAAGCATCCCGCTATATGTCCTAAATGGAAAGTGTCAGGAGGGAAATATAGGACTTGCTCTGCCTATCTTTGAATACTGCTTTCTACTCTCCTGGTTAAGTCTTTGCTAACATTCTCTCCAGGGAGTTGCCCTCAAAACCAACACACATCTTGACATATCTCCCACATGGAAAGTGCCAGCAGGGAAAAATGGGGACTGTTCTTAGACTCGATAGGATCTGCTTCAAGTCACCTAATTATGTCTCTGCCTACTCTCGCCATAGAGCTAGGCGCAAAACCAACCAACAATCTTCTTGCTGTACCTCCAACATGGAAAGTGCCAGGAGGGAATTGTAGGGCTTGTTTCTCAGTGTCTCCAATAACGGCATTCAGTGTGCCACCAACTTTTGTGCCTACACCCTCGAGGAGTTCTCCTCAAAATCCATAAACGTCTTGTTAGACGTAAAACAAGCAAAGGGCCAAAAGTGAATTGTATGGTTGTTCTCAGTGTCTCTGAGAATTGCCCTGATTATCCGTGTGACCTCTTTGCTAAGACTCTCCAGAGAGCCGTCCTCAAAACCAACACACATCTTGACATATCTCCCTCATTGATCGCAGTGTCTCTCCAGGAACGGCATTCAGTGAGCCAGGAACTTTTCTGCCTACACTGTCTGGGGACACTTCCTCAAAACCAATATACATCCTGCTATATCTCCCACATGGAAAATGCCAGGAGGGAAAAGTGAGGATTATGCTTAGACTTTCTCGGAGGTGCTTCAAATCAGCTAGATAGCTTTGTGCTGTAAATCTCCGAACAGCCAAACGCAAAAGCAGCAAACATCTCGCTGTATGTCCCACACCCAAAGTGCCAAGAGAGTAATGTAGAGCTTGCTCTCCCTGTCTTTGAGTACTGTTTGCACTGTCCTGGTTACCTCTTTGCTAACATTCTCTTCAGAGCTGCAGTGAAACCAAGAACCACGTGGAGAAGGCACCCACACTGAAAGTGCCTGGAGGGAACACTGGGGCTTCTTCTCAGTGTCTCTGACATAGGGTTTCACTGTCCCGGGAAAGTCTCTGCTAACACCCTGCAGAGCGCTGTGCCCAATATACAGAAACGTCTTGCGGTATCTCCTACAGGGAAAGTGCCAGGAGGGAATTGTGGAGCTTGTTCTCAGTGTCTCTGAGAATTGCTCTGATTATCCGTGTGACCTCTTTGCTAAGACTCTCCAGAGAGCCGTCCTCAAAACCAGCACACGTGTTGACATATATCCCACATTGATCGCAGGGTCTCCAGGAACGGCATTCAAGGAGCCAGGAACTTTTCTGCCCACACTGTCCGGGGACAGTTCCTCAAAACCAATATACATCCTGCTATATCTCCCACATGGAAAATGCCAGGAGGGAGAAGTGGGGATTATGTTTAGACTTTCTCGGAACTGCTTCAAATCAACTAGATAGCTTTGTGCTGTAAATCTCCCAACAGCCAAACGCAAAAGCAGCAAACATCTTGCTGTATGTCCCACATCCAAAGTGCCAAGAGAGTAATGTAGAGCTTGCTCTCCCTGTCTTTGAGTACTGTTTGCACTGTCCCGGTTACCTCTTTGCTAACATTCTCTTCAGAGCTGCAGTGAAACCAGGAACCACGTGGAGAAGGCACCCACACTGAAAGTGCCTGGAGGGAACGTTGGGGCTTCTTCTCAGTGTCTCTGACATAGGGTTTCACTGTCCCGGGAAAGTCTCTGCTAACACCCTGCAGAGCGCTGTGCCCAATATACAGAAACGTCTTGCGGTATCTCCTACAAGGAAAGTGCCAAGAGGGAATTGTCGATCTTGTTCTCAGTGTCTCTCACCCTGCAGAGCGCTGTGCCCTCTATAGACAAAAATCTTGCGCTATCTCCAACATGTAAAGTGCCAGGAGAGAATTGCAGGAATTCATCGCAGTGCTCCAAGAATGGCATTCAATGTGCCAGAAACTTTCCTGCCTACAGTCTCCAGGGAGATTTCCTCAAAACCAATAAGCATCCCGCTATATGTCCTAAATGGAAAGTGTCAGGAGGGAAATATAGGACTTGCTCTGCCTATCTTTGAATACTGCTTTCTACTCTCCTGGTTAAGTCTTTGCTAACATTCTCTCCAGGGAGTTGCCCTCAAAACCAACACACATCTTGACATATCTCCCTCATTGATCGCAGTGTCTCTCCAGGAACGGCATTCAGTGAGCCAGGAACTTTTCTGCCCACACTGTCTGGGGACACTTCCTCAAAACCAATATACATCCTGCTATATCTCCCACATGGAAAGTGCAAGGAGGGAAAAGTGAGGATTATGCTTAGACTATCTCGGAACTGCTTCAAATCAACTAGATAGCTTTGTGCTGTAAATCTCCCAACAGCCAAACGCAAAAGCAGCAAACATCTCGCTGTATGTCCCACATCCAAAGTGCCAAGAGAGTAATGTAGAGCTTGCTCTCCCTGTCTTTGAGTACTGTTTTCACTGTCCCGGTTACCTCTTTGCTAACATTCTCTTCAGAGCTGCAGTGAAACGAAGAACCACGTGGAGAAGGCACCCACACTGAAAATGCCTGGAGGGAACGCTGGGGCTTCTTCTCACTGTCTCTGACATAGGGTTTCACTGTCCCGGGAAAGTCTCTGCTAACACCCTGCAGAGCGCTGTGCCCAATATACAGAAACGTCTTGCGGTATCTCCTACAGGGAAAGTGCCAGGAGGGAATTGTCGATCTTGTTCTCAGTGTCTCTGAGAATTGCTCTGATTATCCGTGTGACCTCTTTGCTAAGACTCTCCAGAGAGCCGTCCTCAAAACCAACACACATCTTGTTATATCTCCCTCATTGATCGCAGTGTCTCCAGGAACGGCATTCAATGAGCCAGGAACTTTTCTGCCCACACTGTCTGGGGACACTTCCTCAAAACCAATATACATCCTGCTATATCTCCCACATGGAAAATGCCAGGAGGGAGAAGTGGGGATTATGTTTAGACTTTCTCGGAACTGCTTCAAATCAACTAGATAGCTTTGTGCTGTAAATCTCCCAACAGCCAAACGCAAAAGCAGCAAACATCTCGCTGTATGTCCCACATCGAAAGTGCCAAGAGAGTAATGTAGAGCTTGCTCTCCCTGTCTTTGAGTACTGTTTGCACTGTCCCGGTTACCTCTTTGCTAACATTCTCTTCAGAGCTGCAGTGAAACCAGGAACCACGTGGAGAAGGCACCCACACTGAAAGTGCCTGGAGGGAACGTTGGGGCTTCTTCTCAGTGTCTCTGACATAGGGTTTCACTGTCCCGGGAAAGTCTCTGCTAACACCCTGCAGAGCGCTGTGCCCAATATACAGAAACGTCTTGCGGTATCTCCTACAAGGAAAGTGCCAAGAGGGAACTGTCGATCTTGTTCTCATTGTCTCTCACCCTGCAGAGCGCTGTGCCCTCTATGCACAAAAATCTTGCGCTATCTCCAACATGTAAAGTGCCAGGAGAGAATTGCAGGAATTCATCACAGTGCTCCAAGAATGGCATTCAATGTGCCAGAAACTTTCCTGCCTACAGTCTCCAGGGAGATTTCCTCAAAACCAATAAGCATCCCGCTATATGTCCTAAATGGAAAGTGTCAGGAGGGAAATATAGGACTTGCTCTGCCTATCTTTGAATACTGCTTTCTACTCTCCTGGTTAAGTCTTTGCTAACATTCTCTCCAGGGAGTTGCCCTCAAAACCAACACACATCTTGACATATCTCCCACATGGAAAGTGCCAGCAGGGAAAAATGGGGACTGTTCTTAGACTCGATAGGATCTGCTTCAAGTCACCTAATTATGTCTCTGCCTACTCTCGCCATAGAGCTAGGCGCAAAACCAACCAACAATCTTCTTGCTGTACCTCCAACATGGAAAGAGCCAGGAGGGAATTGTAGGGCTTGTTTCTCAGTGTCTCCAATAACGGCATTCAGTGTGCCACCAACTTTTGTGCCTACACCCTCGAGGAGTTCTCCTCAAAATCCATAAACGTCTTGTTAGACGTAAAACAAGCAAAGGGCCAAAAGTGAATTGTATGGTTGTTCTCAGTGTCTCTGAGAATTGCCCTGATTATCCGTGTGACCTCTTTGCTAAGACTCTCCAGAGAGCCGTCCTCAAAACCAACACACATCTTGACATATCTCCCTCATTGATCGCAGAGTCTCTCCAGGAACGGCATTCAGTGAGCCAGGAACTTTTCTGCCTACACTGTCCGGGGACAGTCCCTTAAAACCAATATACATCCTGCTATATCTCCCACATGGAAAATGCCAGGAGGGAGAAGTGAAGATTATGCTTAGACTTTCTCGGAGGTGCTTCAAATCAGCTAGATAGCTTTGTGCTGTAAATCTCCCAACAGCCAAACGCAAAAGCAGCAAACATCTCGCTGTATGTCCCACATCCAAAGTGCCAAGAGAGTAATGTAGAGCTTGCTCTCCCTGTCTTTGAGTACTGTTTTCACTGTCCCGGTTACCTCTTTGCTAACATTCTCTTCAGAGCTGCAGTGAAACCAAGAACCACGTGGAGAAGGCACCCACACTGAAAATGCCTGGAGGGAACGCTGGGGCTTCTTCTCACTGTCTCTGACATAGGGTTTCACTGTCCCGGGAAAGTCTCTGCTAACACCCTGCAGAGCGCAGTGCCCAATATACAGAAACGTCTTGCGGTATCTCCTACAGGGAAAGTGCCAGGAGGGAATTGTCGATCTTGTTCTCAGTGTCTCTGAGAATTGCTCTGATTATCCGTGTGACCTCTTTGCTAAGACTCTCCAGAGAGCCGTCCTCAAAACCAACACACATCTTGTTATATCTCCCTCATTGATCGCAGTGTCTCCAGGAACGGCATTCAAGGAGCCAGGAACTTTTCTGCCCACACTGTCTGGGGACACTTCCTCAAAACCAATATACATCCTGCTATATCTCCCACATGGAAAATGCCAGGAGAGAGAAGTGGGGATTATGTTTAGACTTTCTCGTAACTGCTTCAAATCAACTAGATATCTTTGTGCTGTAAATCTCCCAACAGCCAAACGCAAAAGCAGCAAACATCTCGCTGTATGTCCCACATCCAAAGTGCCAAGAGAGTAATGTAGAGCTTGCTCTCCCTGTCTTTGAGTACTGTTTGCACTGTCCCGGTTACCTCTTTGCTAACATTCTCTTCAGAGCTGCAGTGAAACCAGGAACCACGTGGAGAAGGCACCCACACTGAAAGTGCCTGGAAGGAACGTTGGGGCTTCTTCTCAGTGTCTCTGACATAGGGTTTCACTGTCCCGGGAAAGTCTCTGCTAACACCCTGCAGAGCGCTGTGCCCAATATACAGAAACGTCTTGCGGTATCTCCTACAAGGAAAGTGCCAAGAGGGAATTGTCGATCTTGTTCTCAGTGTCTCTCACCCTGCAGAGCGCTGTGCCCTCTATGCACAAAAATCTTGCGCTATCTCCAACATGTAAAGTGCCAGGAGAGAATTGCAGGAATTCATCGCAGTGCTCCAAGAATGGCATTCAATGTGCCAGAAACTTTCCTGCCTACAGTCTCCAGGGAGATTTCCTCAAAACCAATAAGCATCCCGCTATATGTCCTAAATGGAAAGTGTCAGGAGGGAAATATAGGACTTGCTCTGCCTATCTTTGAATACTGCTTTCTACTCTCCTGGTTAAGTCTTTGCTAACATTCTCTCCAGGGAGTTGCCCTCAAAACCAACACACATCTTGACATATCTCCCACATGGAAAGTGCCAGCAGGGAAAAATGGGGACTGTTCTTAGACTCGATAGGATCTGCTTCAAGTCACCTAATTATGTCTCTGCCTACTCTCGCCATAGAGCTAGGCGCAAAACCAACCAACAATCTTCTTGCTGTACCTCCAACATGGAAAGAGCCAGGAGGGAATTGTAGGGCTTGTTTCTCAGTGTCTCCAATAACGGCATTCAGTGTGCCACCAACTTTTGTGCCTACACCCTCGAGGAGTTCTCCTCAAAATCCATAAACGTCTTGTTAGACGTAAAACAAGCAAAGGGCCAAAAGTGAATTGTATGGTTGTTCTCAGTGTCTCTGAGAATTGCCCTGATTATCCGTGTGACCTCTTTGCTAAGACTCTCCAGAGAGCCGTCCTCAAAACCAACACACATCTTGACATATCTCCCTCATTGATCGCAGTGTCTCTCCAGGAACGGCATTCAGTGAGCCAGGAACTTTTCTGCCTACACTGTCCGGGGACAGTCCCTTAAAACCAATATACATCCTGCTATATCTCCCACATGGAAAATGCCAGGAGGGAGAAGTGAAGATTATGCTTAGACTTTCTCGGAGGTGCTTCAAATCAGCTAGATAGCTTTGTGCTGTAAATCTCCCAACAGCCAAACGCAAAAGCAGCAAACATCTCGCTGTATGTCCCACATCCAAAGTGCCAAGAGAGTAATGTAGAGCTTGCTCTCCCTGTCTTTGAGTACTGTTTGCACTGTCCCGGTTACCTCTTTGCTAACATTCTCTTCAGAGCTGCAGTGAACCAGGAACCACGTGGACAAGGCACCCACACTGAAAATGCCTGGAGGGAACGCTGGGGCTTCTTCTCAGTGTCTCTGACATAGGGTTTCACTGTCCCGGGAAAGTCTCTGCTAACACCCTGCAGAGCGCAGTGCCCAATATACAGAAACGTCTTGCGGTATCTCCTACAGGGAAAGTGCCAGGAGGGAATTGTCGATCTTGTTCTCAGTGTCTCTGAGAATTGCTCTGATTATCCGTGTGACCTCTTTGCTAAGACTCTCCAGAGAGCCGTCCTCAAAACCAACACACATCTTGTTATATCTCCCTCATTGATCGCAGTGTCTCCAGGAACGGCATTCAAGGAGCCAGGAACTTTTCTGCCCACACTGTCTGGGGACACTTCCTCAAAACCAATATACATCCTGCTATATCTCCCACATGGAAAATGCCAGGAGAGAGAAGTGGGGATTATGTTTAGACTTTCTCGTAACTGCTTCAAATCAACTAGATATCTTTGTGCTGTAAATCTCCCAACAGCCAAACGCAAAAGCAGCAAACATCTCGCTGTATGTCCCACATCCAAAGTGCCAAGAGAGTAATGTAGAGCTTGCTCTCCCTGTCTTTGAGTACTGTTTGCACTGTCCCGGTTACCTCTTTGCTAACATTCTCTTCAGAGCTGCAGTGAAACCAGGAACCACGTGGAGAAGGCACCCACACTGAAAGTGCCTGGAAGGAACGTTGGGGCTTCTTCTCAGTGTCTCTGACATAGGGTTTCACTGTCCCGGGAAAGTCTCTGCTAACACCCTGCAGAGCGCTGTGCCCAATATACAGAAACGTCTTGCGGTATCTCCTACAAGGAAAGTGCCAAGAGGGAATTGTCGATCTTGTTCTCAGTGTCTCTCACCCTGCAGAGCGCTGTGCCCTCTATGCACAAAAATCTTGCGCTATCTCCAACATGTAAAGTGCCAGGAGAGAATTGCAGGAATTCATCGCAGTGCTCCAAGAATGGCATTCAATGTGCCAGAAACTTTCCTGCCTACAGTCTCCAGGGAGATTTCCTCAAAACCAATAAGCATCCCGCTATATGTCCTAAATGGAAAGTGTCAGGAGGGAAATATAGGACTTGCTCTGCCTATCTTTGAATACTGCTTTCTACTCTCCTGGTTAAGTCTTTGCTAACATTCTCTCCAGGGAGTTGCCCTCAAAACCAACACACATCTTGACATATCTCCCACATGGAAAGTGCCAGCAGGGAAAAATGGGGACTGTTCTTAGACTCGATAGGATCTGCTTCAAGTCACCTAATTATGTCTCTGCCTACTCTTGCCATAGAGCTAGGCGCAAAACCACCCAACAATCTTCTTGCTGTACCTCCAACATGGAAAGAGCCAGGAGGGAATTGTAGGGCTTGTTTCTCAGTGTCTCCAATAACGGCATTCAGTGTGCCACCAACTTTTGTGCCTACACCCTCGAGGAGTTCTCCTCAAAATCCATAAACGTCTTGTTAGACGTAAAACAAGCAAAGGGCCAAAAGTGAATTGTATGGTTGTTCTCAGTGTCTCTGAGAATTGCCCTGATTATCCGTGTGACCTCTTTGCTAAGACTCTCCAGAGAGCCGTCCTCAAAACCAACACACATCTTGACATATCTCCCTCATTGATCGCAGTGTCTCTCCAGGAACGGCATTCAGTGAGCCAGGAACTTTTCTGCCTACACTGTCCGGGGACAGTTCCTTAAAACCAATATACATCCTGCTATATCTCCCACATGGAAAATGCCAGGAGGGAGAAGTGAAGATTATGCTTAGACTTTCTCGGAGGTGCTTCAAATCAGCTAGATAGCTTTGTGCTGTAAATCTCCCAACAGCCAAACGCAAAAGCAGCAAACATCTCGCTGTATGTCCCACATCGAAAGTGCCAAGAGAGTAATGTAGAGCTTGCTCTCCCTGTCTTTGAGTAGTGTTTTCACTGTCCCGGTTACCTCTTTGCTAACATTCTCTTCAGAGCTGCAGTGAAACCAAGAACCACGTGGAGAAGGCACCCACACTGAAAATGCCTGGAGGGAACGCTGGGGCTTCTTCTCACTGTCTCTGACATAGGGTTTCACTGTCCCGGGAAAGTCTCTGCTAACACCCTGCAGAGCGCAGTGCCCAATATACAGAAACGTCTTGCGGTATCTCCTACAGGGAAAGTGCCAGGAGGGAATTGTCGATCTTGTTCTCAGTGTCTCTGAGAATTGCTCTGATTATCCGTGTGACCTCTTTGCTAAGACTCTCCAGAGAGCCGTCCTCAAAACCAACACACATCTTGTTATATCTCCCTCATTGATCGCAGTGTCTCCAGGAACGGCATTCAAGGAGCCAGGAACTTTTCTGCCCACACTGTCTGGGGACACTTCCTCAAAACCAATATACATCCTGCTATATCTCCCACATGGAAAATGCCAGGAGAGAGAAGTGGGGATTATGTTTAGACTTTCTCGTAACTGCTTCAAATCAACTAGATAGCTTTGTGCTGTAAATCTCCCAACAGCCAAACGCAAAAGCAGCAAACATCTCGCTGTATGTCCCACATCGAAAGTGCCAAGAGAGTAATGTAGAGCTTGCTCTCCCTGTCTTTGAGTACTGTTTGCACTCTCCCGGTTACCTCTTTGCTAACATTCTCTTCAGAGCTGCAGTGAAACCAGGAACCACGTGGAGAAGGCACCCACACTGAAAGTGCCTGGAGGGAACGTTGGGGCTTCTTCTCAGTGTCTCTGACATAGGGTTTCACTGTCCCGGGAAAGTCTCTGCTAACACCCTGCAGAGCGCTGTGCCCAATATACAGAAACGTCTTGCGGTATCTCCTACAAGGAAAGTGCCAAGAGGGAATTGTCGATCTTGTTCTCAGTGTCTCTCACCCTGCAGAGCGCTGTGCCCTCTATGCACAAAAATCTTGCGCTATCTCCAACATGTAAAGTGCCAGGAGAGAATTGCAGGAATTCATCGCAGTGCTCCAAGAATGGCATTCAATGTGCCAGAAACTTTCCTGCCTACAGTCTCCAGGGAGATTTCCTCAAAACCAATAAGCATCCCGCTATATGTCCTAAATGGAAAGTGTCAGGAGGGAAATATAGGACTTGCTCTGCCTATCTTTGAATACTGCTTTCTACTCTCCTGGTTAAGTCTTTGCTAACATTCTCTCCAAGGAGTTGCCCTCAAAACCAACACACATCTTGACATATCTCCCACATGGAAAGTGCCAGCAGGGAAAAATGGGGACTGTTCTTAGACTCGATAGGATCTGCTTCAAGTCACCTAAATATGTCTCTGCCTACTCTCGCCATAGAGCTAGGCGCAAAACCAACCAACAATCTTCTTGCTGTACCTCCAACATGGAAAGAGCCAGGAGGGAATTGTAGGGCTTGTTTCTCAGTGTCTCCAATAACGGCATTCAGTGTGCCACCAACTTTTGTGCCTACACCCTCGAGGAGTTCTCCTCAAAATCCATAAACATCTTGTTAGACGTAAAACAAGCAAAGGGCCAAAAGTGAATTGTATGGTTGTTCTCAGTGTCTCTGAGAATTGCCCTGATTATCCGTGTGACCTCTTTGCTAAGACTCTCCAGAGAGCCGTCCTCAAAACCAACACACATCTTGACATATCTCCCTCATTGATCGCAGTGTCTCTCCAGGAACGGCATTCAGTGAGCCAGGAACTTTTCTGCCTACACTGTCCGGGGACAGTTCCTTAAAACCAATATACATCCTGCTATATCTCCCACATGGAAAGTGCCAGGAGGGAGAAGTGAAGATTATGCTTAGACTTTCTCGGAGGTGCTTCAAATCAGCTAGATATCTTTGTGCTGTAAATCTCCCAACAGCCAAATGTAAAAGCAGCAAACATCTCGCTGTATGTCCTACATCGAAAGTGCCAAGAGAGAGCTTGCTCTCCCTGTCTTTGAGTACTGTTTGCACTGTCCCGATTACCTCTTTGCTAACATTCTCTTCAGAGCTGCAGTGAAACCAGGAACCACGTGGAGAATGCACCCACACTGAAAGTGCCTGGAGGGAACACTGGGGCTTCTTCTCAGTGTCTCTGACATAGGGTTTCACTGTCCCGGGAAAGTCTCTGCTAACACCCTGCAGAGCGCTGTGCCCAATATACAGAAACGTCTTGCGGTATCTCCTACAGGGAAAGTGCCAGGAGGGAATTGTGGAGCTTGTTCTCAGTGTCTCTGAGAATTGCTCTGATTATCCGTGTGACCTCTTTGCTAAGACTCTCCAGAGAGCCGTCCTCAAAATCAATACACATCTTGACATATCTCCCACATTGATCGCAGTGTCTCCAGGAACGGCATTCAATGAGCCAGGAACTTTTCTCCCTACATTGTCCATTGAGTTGTCCTCAAAACCAGTATACGTCCTTCTATATCTCCTACATGGGAAGTGCCAGGTGGGAAATGTAGATCTTGTTCTCCCTTTCTTTGAGTACTGCTTTCTACTCTCCCCGTTACCTCTTTGCTAACATTCTCTCGAGAGAGTTGTGCTCAAAAGCAAAGCACATATCAAGACATATCTCCACATGGAAACTGCCAGCAGGGAAAGGTGCAGACTGTTCTTGGACTCGATAGGAACTTCTTCAAGTCACCTAATTATGTCTCTGCCTACTCTCGCCATAGAGCTAGGCGCAAAACCACCCAACAATCTTCTTGCTGTACCTCCAACATGGAAAGAGCCAGGAGGGAACTGTAGGGCTTGTTTCTCAGTGTCTCCAATAACGGCAATCTGTGTGCCACCAACTTTTGTGCCTACACCCTCGAGGAGTTCTCCTCAAAAATCCATAAACGTCTTGTTAGACGTAAAACAAGCAAAGGGCCAAAAGTGAATTGTATGGTTGTTCTCAGTGTCTCTGAGAATTGCCCTGATTATCCGTGTGACCTCTTTGCTAAGACTCTCCAGAGAGCCGTCCTCAAAACCAACACACATCTTGACATATCTCCCTCATTGATCGCAGTGTCTCCAGAAACGGCATTCAAGGAGCCAGGAACTTTTCTCTCTACACTGTCCATTGAGTTGTCCTCAAAACCAATATACATCCTGCTATATCTCCCACATGGAAAGTGCCAGGAGGGAGAAGTGGGGATTATGTTTAGACTTTCTAAGAACTGCTTCAAATCAACTAGATAGCTTTGTGCTGTAAATCTCCCAACAGCCAAACGCAAAAGCAGCAAACATCTCGCTGTATGTCCCACATCCAAAGTGCCAAGAGAGAGCTTGCTCTCCCTGTCTTTGAGTACTGTTTGCACTGTCCCGATTACCTCTTTGCTAACATTCTCTTCAGAGCTGCAGTGAAACCAGGAACCACGTGGAGAAGGCACCCACACTGAAAGTGCCTGGAGGGAACATTGGGGCTTCTTCTCACTGTCTCTGACATAGGATTTCACTGTCCCGGGAAAGTCTCTGCTAACACCCTGCAGAGCGCAGTGCCCAATATACAGAAACGTCTTGCGGTATCTCCTACAGGGAAAGTGCCAGGAGGGAATTGTCGATCTTGTTCTCAGTGTCTCTGAGAATTGCTCTGATTATCCGTGTGACCTCTTTGCTAAGACTCTCCAGAGAGCCGTCCTCAAAACCAACACACATCTTGTTATATCTCCCTCATTGATCGCAGTGTCTCCAGGAACGGCATTCAAGGAGCCAGGAACTTTTCTGCCCACACTGTCTGGGGACACTTCCTCAAAACCAATATACATCCTGCTATATCTCCCACATGGAAAATGCCAGGAGAGAGAAGTGGGGATTATGTTTAGACTTTCTCGTAACTGCTTCAAATCAACTAGATAGCTTTGTGCTGTAAATCTCCCAACAGCCAAACGCAAAAGCAGCAAACATCTGGCTGTATGTCCCACATCCAAAGTGCCAAGAGAGTAATGTAGAGCTTGCTCTCCCTGTCTTTGAGTACTGTTTGCACTGTCCCGGTTACCTCTTTGCTAACATTCTCTTCAGAGCTGCAGTGAAACCAGGAACCACGTGGAGAAGGCACCCACACTGAAAGTGCCTGGAAGGAACGTTGGGGCTTCTTCTCAGTGTCTCTGACATAGGGTTTCACTGTCCCGGGAAAGTCTCTGCTAACACCCTGCAGAGCGCTGTGCCCAATATACAGAAACGTCTTGCGGTATCTCCTACAAGGAAAGTGCCAAGAGGGAATTGTCGATCTTGTTCTCAGTGTCTCTCACCCTGCAGAGCGCTGTGCCCTCTATGCACAAAAATCTTGCGCTATCTCCAACATGTAAAGTGCCAGGAGAGAATTGCAGGAATTCATCGCAGTGCTCCAAGAATGGCATTCAATGTGCCAGAAACTTTCCTGCCTACAGTCTCCAGGGAGATTTCCTCAAAACCAATAAGCATCCCGCTATATGTCCTAAATGGAAAGTGTCAGGAGGGAAATATAGGACTTGCTCTGCCTATCTTTGAATACTGCTTTCTACTCTCCTGGTTAAGTCTTTGCTAACATTCTCTCCAGGGAGTTGCCCTCAAAACCAACACACATCTTGACATATCTCCCACATGGAAAGTGCCAGCAGGGAAAAATGGGGACTGTTCTTAGACTCGATAGGATCTGCTTCAAGTCACCTAATTATGTCTCTGCCTACTCTTGCCATAGAGCTAGGCGCAAAACCACCCAACAATCTTCTTGCTGTACCTCCAACATGGAAAGAGCCAGGAGGGAATTGTAGGGCTTGTTTCTCAGTGTCTCCAATAACGGCATTCAGTGTGCCACCAACTTTTGTGCCTACACCCTCGAGGAGTTCTCCTCAAAATCCATAAACGTCTTGTTAGACGTAAAACAAGCAAAGGGCCAAAAGTGAATTGTATGGTTGTTCTCAGTGTCTCTGAGAATTGCCCTGATTATCCGTGTGACCTCTTTGCTAAGACTCTCCAGAGAGCCGTCCTCAAAACCAACACACATTTTGACATATCTCCCTCATTGATCGCAGTGTCTCTCCAGGAACGGCATTCAGTGAGCCAGGAACTTTTCTGCCTACACTGTCCGGGGACAGTTCCTTAAAACCAATATACATCCTGCTATATCTCCCACATGGAAAATGCCAGGAGGGAGAAGTGAAGATTATGCTTAGACTTTCTCGGAGGTGCTTCAAATCAGCTAGATAGCTTTGTGCTGTAAATCTCCCAACAGCCAAACGCAAAAGCAGCAAACATCTCGCTGTATGTCCCACATCGAAAGTGCCAAGAGAGTAATGTAGAGCTTGCTCTCCCTGTCTTTGAGTAGTGTTTTCACTGTCCCGGTTACCTCTTTGCTAACATTCTCTTCAGAGCTGCAGTGAAACCAAGAACCACGTGGAGAAGGCACCCACACTGAAAATGCCTGGAGGGAACGCTGGGGCTTCTTCTCACTGTCTCTGACATAGGGTTTCACTGTCCCGGGAAAGTCTCTGCTAACACCCTGCAGAGCGCAGTGCCCAATATACAGAAACGTCTTGCGGTATCTCCTACAGGGAAAGTGCCAGGAGGGAATTGTCGATCTTGTTCTCAGTGTCTCTGAGAATTGCTCTCATTATCCGTGTGACCTCTTTGCTAAGACTCTCCAGAGAGCCGTCCTCAAAACCAACACACATCTTGTTATATCTCCCTCATTGATCGCAGTGTCTCCAGGAACGGCATTCAAGGAGCCAGGAACTTTTCTGCCCACACTGTCTGGGGACACTTCCTCAAAACCAATATACATCCTGCTATATCTCCCACATGGAAAATGCCAGGAGAGAGAAGTGGGGATTATGTTTAGACTTTCTCGTAACTGCTTCAAATCAACTAGATAGCTTTGTGCTGTAAATCTCCCAACAGCCAAACGCAAAAGCAGCAAACATCTCGCTGTATGTCCCACATCGAAAGTGCCAAGAGAGTAATGTAGAGCTTGCTCTCCCTGTCTTTGAGTAGTGTTTTCACTGTCCCGGTTACCTCTTTGCTAACATTCTCTTCAGAGCTGCAGTGAAACCAAGAACCACGTGGAGAAGGCACCCACACTGAAAATGCCTGGAGGGAACGCTGGGGCTTCTTCTCACTGTCTCTGACATAGGGTTTCACTGTCCCGGGAAAGTCTCTGCTAACACCCTGCAGAGCGCAGTGCCCAATATACAGAAACGTCTTGCGGTATCTCCTACAGGGAAAGTGCCAGGAGGGAATTGTCGATCTTGTTCTCAGTGTCTCTGAGAATTGCTCTGATTATCCGTGTGACCTCTTTGCTAAGACTCTCCAGAGAGCCGTCCTCAAAACCAACACACATCTTGTTATATCTCCCTCATTGATCGCAGTGTCTCCAGGAACGGCATTCAAGGAGCCAGGAACTTTTCTGCCCACACTGTCTGGGGACACTTCCTCAAAACCAATATACATCCTGCTATATCTCCCACATGGAAAATGCCAGGAGAGAGAAGTGGGGATTATGTTTAGACTTTCTCGTAACTGCTTCAAATCAACTAGATAGCTTTGTGCTGTAAATCTCCCAACAGCCAAACGCAAAAGCAGCAAACATCTCGCTGTATGTCCCACATCGAAAGTGCCAAGAGAGTAATGTAGAGCTTGCTCTCCCTGTCTTTGAGTACTGTTTGCACTCTCCCGGTTACCTCTTTGCTAACATTCTCTTCAGAGCTGCAGTGAAACCAGGAACCACGTGGAGAAGGCACCCACACTGAAAGTGCCTGGAGGGAACGTTGGGGCTTCTTCTCAGTGTCTCTGACATAGGGTTTCACTGTCCCGGGAAAGTCTCTGCTAACACCCTGCAGAGCGCTGTGCCCAATATACAGAAACGTCTTGCGGTATCTCCTACAAGGAAAGTGCCAAGAGGGAATTGTCGATCTTGTTCTCAGTGTCTCTCACCCTGCAGAGCGCTGTGCCCTCTATGCACAAAAATCTTGCGCTATCTCCAACATGTAAAGTGCCAGGAGAGAATTGCAGGAATTCATCGCAGTGCTCCAAGAATGGCATTCAATGTGCCAGAAACTTTCCTGCCTACAGTCTCCAGGGAGATTTCCTCAAAACCAATAAGCATCCCGCTATATGTCCTAAATGGAAAGTGTCAGGAGGGAAATATAGGACTTGCTCTGCCTATCTTTGAATACTGCTTTCTACTCTCCTGGTTAAGTCTTTGCTAACATTCTCTCCAAGGAGTTGCCCTCAAAACCAACACACATCTTGACATATCTCCCACATGGAAAGTGCCAGCAGGGAAAAATGGGGACTGTTCTTAGACTCGATAGGATCAGCTTCAAGTCACCTAAATATGTCTCTGCCTACTCTCGCCATAGAGCTAGGCGCAAAACCAACCAACAATCTTCTTGCTGTACCTCCAACATGGAAAGAGCCAGGAGGGAATTGTAGGGCTTGTTTCTCAGTGTCTCCAATAACGGCATTCAGTGTGCCACCAACTTTTGTGCCTACACCCTCGAGGAGTTCTCCTCAAAATCCATAAACATCTTGTTAGACGTAAAACAAGCAAAGGGCCAAAAGTGAATTGTATGGTTGTTCTCAGTGTCTCTGAGAATTGCCCTGATTATCCGTGTGACCTCTTTGCTAAGACTCTCCAGAGAGCCGTCCTCAAAACCAACACACATCTTGACATATCTCCCTCATTGATCGCAGTGTCTCTCCAGGAACGGCATTCAGTGAGCCAGGAACTTTTCTGCCTACACTGTCCGGGGACAGTTCCTTAAAACCAATATACATCCTGCTATATCTCCCACATGGAAAGTGCCAGGAGGGAGAAGTGAAGATTATGCTTAGACTTTCTCGGAGGTGCTTCAAATCAGCTAGATATCTTTGTGCTGTAAATCTCCCAACAGCCAAATGTAAAAGCAGCAAACATCTCGCTGTATGTCCTACATCGAAAGTGCCAAGAGAGAGCTTGCTCTCCCTGTCTTTGAGTACTGTTTGCACTGTCCCGATTACCTCTTTGCTAACATTCTCTTCAGAGCTGCAGTGAAACCAGGAACCACGTGGAGAATGCACCCACACTGAAAGTGCCTGGAGGGAACACTGGGGCTTCTTCTCAGTGTCTCTGACATAGGGTTTCACTGTCCCGGGAAAGTCTCTGCTAACACCCTGCAGAGCGCTGTGCCCAATATACAGAAACGTCTTGCGGTATCTCCTACAGGGAAAGTGCCAGGAGGGAATTGTGGAGCTTGTTCTCAGTGTCTCTGAGAATTGCTCTGATTATCCGTGTGACCTCTTTGCTAAGACTCTCCAGAGAGCCGTCCTCAAAATCAATACACATCTTGACATATCTCCCACATTGATCGCAGTGTCTCCAGGAACGGCATTCAATGAGCCAGGAACTTTTCTCCCTACATTGTCCATTGAGTTGTCCTCAAAACCAGTATACGTCCTTCTATATCTCCTACATGGGAAGTGCCAGGTGGGAAATGTAGATCTTGTTCTCCCTTTCTTTGAGTACTGCTTTCTACTCTCCCCGTTACCTCTTTGCTAACATTCTCTCGAGAGAGTTGTGCTCAAAAGCAAAGCACATATCAAGACATATCTCCACATGGAAACTGCCAGCAGGGAAAGGTGCAGACTGTTCTTGGACTCGATAGGAACTTCTTCAAGTCACCTAATTATGTCTCTGCCTACTCTCGCCATAGAGCTAGGCGCAAAACCACCCAACAATCTTCTTGCTGTACCTCCAACATGGAAAGAGCCAGGAGGGAACTGTAGGGCTTGTTTCTCAGTGTCTCCAATAACGGCAATCTGTGTGCCACCAACTTTTGTGCCTACACCCTCGAGGAGTTCTCCTCAAAAATCCATAAACGTCTTGTTAGACGTAAAACAAGCAAAGGGCCAAAAGTGAATTGTATGGTTGTTCTCAGTGTCTCTGAGAATTGCCCTGATTATCCGTGTGACCTCTTTGCTAAGACTCTCCAGAGAGCCGTCCTCAAAACCAACACACATCTTGACATATCTCCCTCATTGATCGCAGTGTCTCCAGAAACGGCATTCAAGGAGCCAGGAACTTTTCTCTCTACACTGTCCATTGAGTTGTCCTCAAAACCAATATACATCCTGCTATATCTCCCACATGGAAAGTGCCAGGAGGGAGAAGTGGGGATTATGTTTAGACTTTCTAAGAACTGCTTCAAATCAACTAGATAGCTTTGTGCTGTAAATCTCCCAACAGCCAAACGCAAAAGCAGCAAACATCTCGCTGTATGTCCCACATCCAAAGTGCCAAGAGAGAGCTTGCTCTCCCTGTCTTTGAGTACTGTTTGCACTGTCCCGATTACCTCTTTGCTAACATTCTCTTCAGAGCTGCAGTGAAACCAGGAACCACGTGGAGAAGGCACCCACACTGAAAGTGCCTGGAGGGAACATTGGGGCTTCTTCTCAGTGTCTCTGACATAAGGTTTCACTGTCCCGGGAAAGTCTCTGCTAACACCCTGCAGAGCGCTGTGCCCAATATACAGAAACGTCTTGCGGTATCTCCTACAGGGAAAGTGCCAGGAGGAATTGTGGAGCTTGGTCTCAGTGTCTCTGAGAATTGCTCTGATTATCCGTGTGACCTCTTTGCTAAGACTCACCAGAGAGCCGTCCTCAAAACCAACACACATCTTGACATATCTCCCACATTGATCGCAGTGTCTCCAGGAACGGCATTCAAGGAGCCAGGAACTTTTCTCTCTACACTGTCCATTGAGTTGTCCTCAAAACCAATATACATCCTGCTATATCTCCCACATGGAAAATGCCAGGAGGGAAAAGTGATTATTATGCTTAGACTTTCTCGGAACTGCTTCAAATCAACTAGATTGCTTTGTGCTGTAAATCTCCCAACAGCCAAACGCAGAAGCAGCAAACATCTCGCTGTATGTCCCACATCGAAAGTGCCAAGAGAGTAATGTAGAGCTTGCTCTCCCTGTCTTTGAGTACTGTTTGCACTGTCCCGATTACCTCTTTGCTAACATTCTCTTCAGAGCTGCAGTGAAACCAGGAACCACGTGGAGAATGCACCCACACTGAAAGTGCCTGGAGGGAACATTGGGGCTTCTTCTCAGTGTCTCTGACATAGGGTTTCACTGTCCCGGGAAAGTCTCTGCTAACACCCTGCAGAGCGCTGTGCCCAATATACAGAAACGTCTTGCGGTATCTCCTACAGGGAAAGTGCCAGGAGGGAATTGTGGAGCTTGTTCTCAGTGTCTCTGAGAATTGCTCTGATTATCCGTGTGACCTCTTTGCTAAGACTCTCCAGAGAGCCGTCCTCAAAACCAATACACATCTTGACATATCTCCCACATTGATCGCAGTGTCTCCAGAAACGGCATTCAATGAGCCAGGAACTTTTCTCCCTACATTGTCCATTGAGTTGTCCTCAAAACCAGTATACGTCCTTCTATATCTCCTACATGGGAAGTGCCAGGTGGGAAATGTAGATCTTGTTCTCCCTTTCTTTGAGTACTGCTTTCTACTCTCCCCGTTACCTCTTTGCTAACATTCTCTCGAGAGAGTTGTGCTCAAAAGCAAAGCACATATCAAGACATATCTCCACATGGAAACTGCCAGCAGGGAAAGGTGCAGACTGTTCTTGGCCTCGATAGGAACTTCTTCAAGTCACCTAATTATGTCTCTGCCTACTCTCGCCATAGAGCTAGGCGAAAAACCACCCAACAATCTTCTTGCTGTACCTCCAACATGGAAAGAGCCAGGAGGGAATTGTAGGGCTTGTTTCTCAGTGTCTCCAATAACGGCATTCAGTGTGCCACCAACTTTTGTGCCTACACCCTCGAGGAGTTCTCCTCAAAAATCCATAAACGTCTTGTTAGACGTAAAACAAGCAAAGGGCCAAAAGTGAATTGTATGGTTGTTCTCAGTGTCTCTGAGAATTGCCCTGATTATCCGTGTGACCTCTTTGCTAAGACTCTCCAGAGAGCCGTCCTCAAAACCAACACACATCTTGACATATCTCCCTCATTGATCGCAGTGTCTCCAGAAACGGCATTCAAGGAGCCAGGAACTTTTCTCTCTACACTGTCCATTGAGTTGTCCTCAAAACCAATATACATCCTGCTATATCTCCCACATGGAAAGTGCCAGGAGGGAGAAGTGGGGATTATGTTTAGACTTTCTGAGAACTGCTTCAAATCAACTAGATAGCTTTGTGCTGTAAATCTCCCAACAGCCAAACGCAAAAGCAGCAAACATCTCGCTGTATGTCCCACATCCAAAGTGCCAAGAGAGACCTTGCTCTCCCTGTCTTTGAGTACTGTTTGCACTGTCCCGATTACCTCTTTGCTAACATTCTCTTCAGAGCTGCAGTGAAACCAGGAACCACGTGGAGAAGGCACCCACACTGAAAGTGCCTGGAGGGAACATTGGGGCTTCTTCTCAGTGTCTCTGACATAAGGTTTCACTGTCCCGGGAAAGTCTCTGCTAACACCCTGCAGAGCGCTGTGCCCAATATACAGAAACGTCTTGCGGTATCTCCTACAGGGAAAGTGCCAGGAGGAATTGTGGAGCTTGGTCTCAGTGTCTCTGAGAATTGCTCTGATTATCCGTGTGACCTCTTTGCTAAGACTCTCCAGAGAGCCGTCCTCAAAACCAATACACATCTTGACATATCTCCCACATTGATCGCAGTGTCTCCAGAAACGGCATTCAATGAGCCAGGAACTTTTCTCCCTACATTGTCCATTGAGTTGTCCTCAAAACCAGTATACGTCCTTCTATATCTCCTACATGGGAAGTGCCAGGTGGGAAATGTAGATCTTGTTCTCCCTTTCTTTGAGTACTGCTTTCTACTCTCCCCGTTACCTCTTTGCTAACATTCTCTCGAGAGAGTTGTGCTCAAAAGCAAAGCACATATCAAGACATATCTCCACATGGAAACTGCCAGCAGGGAAAGGTGCAGACTGTTCTTGGCCTCGATAGGAACTTCTTCAAGTCACCTAATTATGTCTCTGCCTACTCTCGCCATAGAGCTAGGCGAAAAACCACCCAACAATCTTCTTGCTGTACCTCCAACATGGAAAGAGCCAGGAGGGAATTGTAGGGCTTGTTTCTCAGTGTCTCCAATAACGGCATTCAGTGTGCCACCAACTTTTGTGCCTACACCCTCGAGGAGTTCTCCTCAAAAATCCATAAACGTCTTGTTAGACGTAAAACAAGCAAAGGGCCAAAAGTGAATTGTATGGTTGTTCTCAGTGTCTCTGAGAATTGCCCTGATTATCCGTGTGACCTCTTTGCTAAGACTCTCCAGAGAGCCGTCCTCAAAACCAACACACATCTTGACATATCTCCCTCATTGATCGCAGTGTCTCCAGAAACGGCATTCAAGGAGCCAGGAACTTTTCTCTCTACACTGTCCATTGAGTTGTCCTCAAAACCAATATACATCCTGCTATATCTCCCACATGGAAAGTGCCAGGAGGGAGAAGTTGGGATTATGTTTAGACTTTCTGAGAACTGCTTCAAATCAACTAGATAGCTTTGTGCTGTAAATCTCCCAACAGCCAAACGCAAAAGCAGCAAACATCTCGCTGTATGTCCCACATCCAAAGTGCCAAGAGAGAGCTTGCTCTCCCTGTCTTTGAGTACTGTTTGCACTGTCCCGATTACCTCTTTGCTAACATTCTCTTCAGAGCTGCAGTGAAACCAGGAACCACGTGGAGAAGGCACCCACACTGAAAGTGCCTGGAGGGAACATTGGGGCTTCTTCTCAGTGTCTCTGACATAAGGTTTCACTGTCCCGGGAAAGTCTCTGCTAACACCCTGCAGAGCGCTGTGCCCAATATACAGAAACGTCTTGCGGTATCTCCTACAGGGAAAGTGCCAGGAGGAATTGTGGAGCTTGGTCTCAGTGTCTCTGAGAATTGCTCTGATTATCCGTGTGACCTCTTTGCTAAGACTCTCCAGAGAGCCGTCCTCAAAACCAACACACATCTTGACATATCTCCCACATTGATCGCAGTGTCTCCAGGAACGGCATTCAAGGAGCCAGGAACTTTTCTCTCTACACTGTCCATTGAGTTGTATTCAAAACCAATATACATCCTGCTATATCTCCCACATGGAAAATGCCAGGAGGGAAAAGTGATTATTATGCTTAGACTTTCTCGGAAGTGCTTCAAATCAACTAGATTGCTTTGTGCTGTAAATCTCCCAACAGCCAAACGCAAAAGCAGCAAACATCTCGCTGTATGTCCCACATCGAAAGTGCCAAGAGAGTAATGTAGAGCTTGCTCTCCCTGTCTTTGAGTACTGTTTGCACTGTCCCGATTACCTCTTTGCTAACATTCTCTTCAGAGCTGCAGTGAAACCAGGAACCACGTGGAGAAGGCACCCACACTGAAAGTGCCTGGAGGGAACGTTGGGGCTTCTTCTCAGTGTCTCTGACATAGGGTTTCACTGTCCCGGGAAAGTCTCTGCTAACACCCTGCAGAGCGCAGTGCCCAATATACAGAAACGTCTTGCGGTATCTCCTACAGGGAAAGTGCCAGGAGGGAATTGTGGAGCTTGTTCTCAGTGTCTCTGAGAATTGCTCTGATTATCCGTGTGACCTCTTTGCTAAGACTCTCCAGAGAGCCGTCCTCAAAACCAATACACATCTTGACATATCTCCCACATTGATCGCAGTGTCTCCAGGAACGGCATTCAATGAGCCAGGAACTTTTCTCCCTACATTGTCCATTGAGTTGTCCTCAAAACCAGTATACGTCCTTCTATATCTCCTACATGGGAAGTGCCAGGTGGGAAATGTAGATCTTGTTCTCCCTTTCTTTGAGTACTGCTTTCCACTCTCCCGGTTACCTCTTTGCTAACTTTCTCTCGAGAGAGTTCTGCTCCAAACCAAAGCACACCTTGACATATCTCCCACATGGAAAGTGCTATTAGGCAATTGTAGGATTTGATCGCAGTGTCTCTCCAGGAACGGCATTCAGTGAGCCAGGAACTTTTCTGCCTACACTGTCCACTGAGTTGTCCTCAAAACCGATATATATCCTGCTATATCTACTACATGGAACGTGCCAAGAGAGTAATGTAGAGCTTGCTCTCCCTGTCTTTGAGTACTGTTTTCACTGTCCCGGTTACCTCTTTGCTAACATTCTCTTCAGAGCTGCAGAGAAACCAGGAACCACGTGGAGAAGGCACCCACACTGAAAGTGCCTGGAAGGAACATTGGGGCTTCTTCTCAGTGTCTCTGACATATGGTTTTACTGTCTCGGGAAAGTCTCTGCTAACACCCTGCAGAGCGCAGTGCCCAATATACAGAAACGTCTTGCGGTATCTCCTACAGGGAAAGTGCCAGGAGGAAACTGTCGATCTTGTTCTCAGTGTCTCTAAGAATTGCTCTGATTATCCGTGTGACCTCTTTGCTAAGACTCTCCAGAGAGCCGTCCTCAAAACCAACACACATCTTGTTATATCTCCCTCATTGATCGCAGTGTCTCCAGGAACGGCATTCAAGGAGCCAGGAACTTTTCTGCCCACACTGTCCGGGGACAGTTCCTTAAAACCAATATACATCATGCTATATCTCCTACATGGAAAGTGCCAGGAGGGAAAAGTGGGGATTATGTTTAGACTTTCTCGGAACTGCTTCAAATCAGAGCAATTCTCAGATACACTGAGAACAAGATCGACAGTTCCCTCCTGGCACTTTCCCTGTAGGAGATAACGCAAGAAATTTCTGTATATTGGGCACTGCGCTCTGCAGGGTGTTAGCAGAGACTTTCCCGGGACAGTAAAACCCGACGTCAGAGACACTGAGAAGAAGCCCCAACCTTCCTTCCCTAAAGATTGGTCCCATGCACAAAGAGCCAGCAAGGAAAACTCTGCCTTGTTCTAAAGCTCTTTGGGAACCACTAGAGTAGCGCCACAGACGTGGGGGTTCAGGCTTTCCTGCTGCCTTCAGCCTCAAAACCACCCTGTCCCACTTGGCGCCACGCCAGGCACAAAAATGGCCATATGTCTGGAGATTGGTCCCACGCCCAAAGAGCCAGCAGGGAAAACTATGCCTTGTTCTAAAGCTCTTTGGGAACCGCTTGCGTGGCCCCACAGACCTGGGGGCTGCAGGCTTTCCTGCTGCCTTCAGCCTCAAACCACCCTTTCCCACTTGGTGCCACGCCAGGCACAAAAATGGCCATATGTCTGGAGATTGGTCCCACGCCCAAAGAGCCAGCAGGGAAAACTATGCCTTGTTCTAAAGCTCTTTGGGAACCGCTTGCGTGGCCACACAGACCTGGGGTCTGCAGGCTTTCCTGGCGCCTTCAGCCTCAAAACCACCCTTTCCCACTTGGCGCCACACCAGGCACAAAAATGGCCATATGTCTGGAGATTGGTACTACGCCCAAAGAGCCAGCAGGGAAAACTATGCCTTGTTCTAAAGCTCTTCGGGAACCGCTTGCGTAGCCCCACAGACCTGGGGGCTGCAGGCTTTCCTGCTGCCTTCAGCCTCAAAACCACCCTTTCCCACTTGGCGCTACACCAGGCACAAAAATGGCCATATGTCTGGAGATTGGTACTACGCCCAAAGAGCCAGCAGGGAAAACTATGGCTTCTTCTAAAGCTCTTTGGGAACCGCTTGTGTAGCCCCACAGACCTGGGGGCTGCAGGCTTTCCTGCTGCCTTCAGCCTCAAAACCACCCTTTCCCACTTGGCGTCACGCCAGGCCCAAAAATGGCCATATGTCTGGAGATGGGTCCCACGCCCAAAGAGCCAGCAGGGAAAACTATGCCTTGTTCTAAAGCTCTTTGGGACCCGCTTGCATGGCCCCACACACCTGGGGGCTGCAGGCTTTCCTGCTGCAGTCAGCCTCAAAACCACCCTTTCCCACTTGGCGCCACGCCAGGCACAAAAATGGCCATATGGCTAGAGATGGGTCCCACGCCCAAAGAGCCAGCAGGGAAAACTATGCCTTGTTCTAAAGCTCTTTGGGAACCGCTTGCGTAGCCCCACTGACCTGGGGGCTGCAGGCTTTCCTGCTGCCTTCAGCCTCAAAACCACCCTTTCCCACTTGGCGCCACGCCAGGCACAAAAATGGCCATATGTCTGGAGATGGGTCCCACGCCCAAAGAGCCAGCAGGGAAAACTATGCCTTGTTCTAAAGCTCTTTGGGAACCGCTTGCGTGGCCCCACACACCTGGGGGCTGCAGGCTTTCCTGCTGCCTTCAGCCTCAAAACCACCCTTTCCCACTTGGCGCCGCGACAGGCACAAAAATGGCCATATGACTGGAGATGGGTCCCACGCCCAAAGAGCCAGCAGGGAAAACTGTGGTTTGTTCTAAACATCACTGGAACCACTTGCGTGGCCCCACAGACCTGGGGGCTGCAGGCTTTCCTGCTGCCTTCAGCCTCAAAACCACCCTTTCCCACTTGGCGCGGTGCCAGCCTCCAAAATCTACATATGTCTGGAGACTGGTCCCACACTCAAAGAGCCAGGAGGTAAAATTCTTCCGTTATCTAAAGCTCTTTGGGAACCGCTTGCATAGCCCCACAGACCTGGGGGCTGCAGGCTTTCCTGCTGCCTTCAGCCTCAAAACCACCCTGTCCCACTTGGCGTCGCTCCAGGCACAAAAATGGCCATATGTCTGGAGATTGGTCCCACGCCCAAAGAGCCAGCAGGGAAAACTATGCCTTGTTCTAAAGCTCTTTGGGAACCGCTTGCATAGCCCCACACACCTGGGGGCTGCAGGCTTTCCTGCTGCCTTCAGCCGGAAAACCACCCTTTCCCACTTGGCGCCGCGGCAGCCTCCAAAATCGACATATGTCTGGAGTCTGGTCCCACACGTAAGGAGCCAGCAGGGAAAACTGTGGCTTATTCTAAAGCTCTTTGGGAACCGCTTGCATAGCCCCACACACCTGGGGGCTGCAGGCTTTCCTGCTGCCTTCAGCCTCAAAACCACCCTTTCCCACTTGGCGCCGCGCCAGGCACAAAAATGGCCATATGTCTGGAGACTGGTCCCAAGCCCAAAGAGCCAGCAGGGAAAACTGTGCCTTGTTCTAAAGCTCTTTGGGAACCGCTTGCGTAGCCCCACACATCTGGGGGCTGAAGTCTTTCCTGCTGCCTTCAGCCTCAAAACCACCCTTTCCCACTTGGCGCCGCGCCAGGAACCAAAATCGACATATGTCTGGAGACTGGTCCCACGCCCAAAGAGCCAGGAGGGAAAACTGTGGCTTGTTCTAAAGCTCTTTGGGAACCGCTGGCGTGGCCTCAGACACCTTGGGGCTGCAGGCTTTCCTGCTGCCTTCAGCCTCAAAACCACCCTTTCCCACTTGGCGCCACGCCAGGCACAAAAATGGCCATATGTCCGGAGATTAGGTCCCACGCCCAAAAGAGCCAGCAGGGAAAACTATGCCTTCTTCTAAAGCTCTTTGGGAACGGCTTGCGTGACCCCACAGACCTGGGTGCTGCAGGCTTTCCTGCTGCCTTCAGCCTCAAAACCACCCTTTCCCACTTGGCGCCGCGGCAGCCTCCAAAATATCCATATGTCTGGAGACTGGTCCCACACGCAAGGAGCCAGCAGGGAAAACTGTGGCTTGTTCTAAAGCTCTTTGGGAACCGCTTGCGTAGCCCCACACACCTGGGGGCTGCAGGCTTTCCTGCTGCCTTCAGCCTCAAAACCACCCTTTCCCACTTGGCGCCACGCCAGGCCCAAAAATGGCCATATGTCTGGAGATTGGTCCCACTCCCAAAGAGCCAGCAGGGAAAACTATGCCTTGTTCTAAAGCTCTTTGGGAACCGCTTGCGTGGCCCCACACACCTGGGGGCTGCAGGCTTTCCTGCTGCCTTCAGCCTCAAAACAACCCTTTTCCACTTTGCGCGGTGCCAGACTCCAAAATCTACATATGTCTGGAGACTGGTCGCACACTCAAGGAGCCAAGAGGGAAAACTCTTGCTTTTTCTAAAGCTCTTTTGGAACCGTTGGCGTGGCCCCTCACACCTTGGGGCTGCAGGCTTTCCTGCTGCCTTCAACCTCAAAACCACCCTTTCCCACTTGGCGCCGCCCCAGGCACAAAAATGGCCATATGTCTGGAGATGGGTCCCACGCCCAAAGAGCCAGCAGGGAAAACTATGCCTTGTTCTAAAGCTCTTTGGGAACCGCTTGTGTGGCCCCACAGACCTGGGGGCTGCAGGCTTTCCTGCTGCCTTCAGCCTCAAAACCACCCTTTCCCACTTGGCGCCACGCCAGGCACAAAAATGGCCATATGTCTGGAGATTAGGTCCTACACCCAAAAGAGCCAGCAGGGAAAACTATGCCTTGTTCTAAAGCTCTTTGGGAACGGCTTGCGTGACCCCACACACCTGGGGGCTGCAGGCTTTCCTGCTGCCTTCAGCCTCAAAACCACCCTTTCCCAGTTGGCGCCGCGCCAGGCACAAAAATGGCCATATGTCTGGAGACTGGTTGCACGCCCAAACATGTCGTAGGTCTCTGGGCAATGCAAGCGTCTTAGCAGAGATGTAGCCAGGGTCATGAGAACAATTCTGAGAGACACTGGGAACAAGCCCTAGAATTCCCTCCTGGCACTTTTCATGTTGGAGACACAGCAAGATGATTTTTTGATTGTTTTGCACCTATCTCTTTGAAGAATGTAGCCAAGGAGATAACTAGGTGACTTGAAGCAGATCCTATCGAGTCTAAGAACAGTCCCCATTTTTCCCTGCTGGCACTTTCCATGTGGGAGATATGTCAAGATGTGTGTTGGTTTTGAGGGCAACTCCCTGGAGAGAATGTTAGCAAAGACTTAACCAGGAGAGTAGAAAGCAGTATTCAAAGATAGGCAGAGCAAGTCCTATATTTCCCTCCTGACACTTTCCATTTAGGACATATAGCGGGATGCTTATTGGTTTTGAGGAAATCTCCCTGGAGACTGTAGGCAGGAAAGTTTCTGGCACATTGAATGCCATTCTTGGAGCACTGCGATGAATTCCTGCAATTCTCTCCTGGCACTTTACATGTTGGAGATAGCGCAAGATTTTTGTCTATAGAGGGCACAGCGCTCTGCAGGGTGAGAGACACTGAGAACAAGATCGACAATTCCCTCTTGGCACTTTCCTTGTAGGAGATACCGCAAGACGTTTCTGTATATTGGGCACTGCGCCCTGCAGGGTGTTAGCAGAGACTTTCCCGGGACAGTGAAACCCGACATCAGAGACACTGAGAAGAAGCCCCAACGTTCCTTCAGGCATTTTCAGTGTGGGTGCCTTCTCCACGTGGTTCCTGGTTTCACTGCAGCTCTGAAGAGAATGTTAGCAAAGAGGTAACCGGGACAGTGCAAACAGTACTCAAAGACAGGGAGAGCAAGCTCTACATTACTCTCTTGGCACTTTCGATGTGGGACATACAGCGAGATGTTTGCTGCTTTTGCGTTTGGCTGTTGGGAGATTTACAGCACAAAGCTATCTAGTTGATTTAAAGCAGTTCCAAGAAAGTCTAAACATAATCCCCACTTCTCCCTCCTGGCATTTTCCATGTGGGAGATATAGCAGGATGTATATTGGTTTTGAGGACAACTCAATGGACAGTGTAGGGAGAAATATTCCTGGCTCCTTGAATGCCGTTCCTGGAGACACTGCGATCAATGAGGGAGATATGTCAAGATGTGTGTTGGTTTTGAGGACGGCTCTCTGGAGAGTCTTAGCAAAGAGGTCACACGGATAGTCAGAGCAATTCTCAGAGACACTGAGACCAAGCTCCACAATTCCTCCTGGCACTTTCCCTGTAGGAGATACCGCAAGACGTTTCTGTATATTGGGCACTGCGCTCTGCAGGGTGTTAGCAGAGACTTTCCCGGGACAGTGAAACCCTATGTCAGAGACACCGAGAAGAAGCCCCAATGTTCCTTCCAAGAACTTTCAGTGTGGGTGCCTTCTCCACGTGGTTCCTGGTTTCACTGCAGCTCTGAAGAGAATGTTAGCAAAGAGGTAATCGGGACAGTGCAAACAGTACTCAAAGACAGGGAGAGCAATCTCTACATTACTCTCTTGGCACTTTGGATGTGGGACATACAGCGAGATGTTTGCTGCTTTTACATTTGGCTGTTGGGAGATTTACAGCACAAAGACATCTAGTTGATTTGAAGCAGTTTTGAGGAAGTCTAAACATAATCCCCACTTCTCCCTCCTGGCATTTTCCATGTGGGAGATCTAGCAGGATGTATATTGGTTTTGAGGACAACTCAATGGACAGTGTAGGGAGAAATATTCCTGGCTCCTTGAATGCCGTTCCTGGAGACACTGCGATCAATGAGGGAGATATGTCAAGATGTGTGTTGGTTTTGAGGATGGCTCTCTGGAGAGTCTTAGCAAAGCGGTCACACGGATAATCAGAGCACTTCTCAGAGACACTGAGAACAAGGTCGACAATTCCCTCCTGGCACTTTCCCTGTAGGAGATACCACAAGACTTTTCTGTATATTGGGCACTGCGCTCTGCAGGGTGTTAGCAGAGACTTTCCCGGGACAGTAAAAACCTATGTCAGAGACACTGAGAAGAAGCCCCAGTGTTCCCTCCAGGCACTTTCAGTGTGGGTGCCTTCTCCACGTGGTTCCTGGTTTCACTGCAGCTCTGAAGAGAATGTTAGCAAAGAGGTAACCGGGACAGTGCAAAGAGTACTCAAAGACAGGGAGAGCAAGCTCTACATTACTCTCTTGGCACTTTGGATGTGGGACATACAGCGAGATGTTTGCTGCTTTTACATTTGGCTGTTGGGAGATTTACAGCACAAAGCTATCTAGTTGATTTGAAGCAGTTTTGAGGAAGTCTAATCATAATCCCCACTTCTCCCTCCTGGCATTTTCCATGTGGGAGATATAGCAGGATGTATATTGGTTTTGAGGACAACTCAATGGACAGTGTAGGGAGAAAAATTCCTGGCTCCTTGAATGCCGTTCCTGGAGACACTGCGATCAATGAGGGAGATATGTCAAGATATGTGTTGGTTTTGAGGACGGCTCTCTGGAGAGTCTTAGCAAAGAGGTCACACGGATAATCAGAGCAATTCTCAGAGACACTGAGACCAAGCTCCACAATTCCTCCTGGCACTTTCCCTGTAGGAGATACCGCAAGACGTTTCTGTATATTGGGCACTGCGCTCTGCAGGGTGTTAGCAGAGACTTTCCCGGGACAGTGAAACCCTATGTCAGAGACACTGAGAAGAAGCCCCAATGTTCCCTCCAGGCACTTTCAGTGTGGGTGCCTTCTCCACGTGGTTCCTGGTTTCACTGCAGCTCTGAAGAGAATGTTAGCAAAGAGGTAATCGGGACAGTGCAAACAGTACTCAAAGACAGGGAGAGCAAGGTCTCTCTTGGCACTTTGGATGTGGGACATACAGCGAGATGTTTGCTGCTTTTACATTTGGCTGTTGGGAGACTTACAGCACAAAGATATCGAGTTGATTTGAAGCAGTTCCGAGAAAGTCTAAGCATAATCCCCACTTCTCCCTCCTGGCATTTTCCATGTGGGAGATATAGCAGGATGTATATTGGGTTTTGAGGACAACTCAATGGACAGTGTAAGGAGAAAAATTCCTGGCTCCTTGAATGCCCTTCCTGGAGACACTGCGAACAATGAGGGAGATATGTCAAGATGTGTGTTGGTTTTGAGGACGGCTCTCTGGAGAGTCTTAGCAAAGAGGTCACACGGATAATCAGAGCAATTCTCAGAGACACTGAGAACAAGATCGACAATTCCCTCCTGGCACTTTCCCTGTAGGAGATACCGCAAGACGTTTCTGTATATTGGGCACTGCGCTCTGCAGGGTGTTAGCAGAGACTTTCCCGAGACAGTAAAAACCTATGTCAGAGACACTGAGAAGAAGCCCCAATGTTCCCTCCAGGCACTTTCAGTGTGGGTGCCTTCTCCACGTGGTTCCTGGTTTCACTGCAGCTCTGAAGAGAATGTTAGCAAAGAGGTAACCGGGACAGTGCAAACAGTACTCAAAGACAGGGAGAGCAAGCTCTCTCTTGGCACTTTGGATGTGGGACATACAGCGAGATGTTTGCTGCTTTTACATTTGGCTGTTGGGAGATTTATCGCCCAAAGATATCTAGTTGATTTGAAGCAGTTCTGAGAAAGTCTAAGCATAATCCCCACTTCTCCCTCCTGGCATTTTCCATGTGGGAGATATAGCAGGATGTATATTGGGTTTTGAGGACAACTCAATGGACAGTGTAGGGAGAAATATTCCTGGCTCCTTGAATGCCGTTCCTGGAGACACTGCGATCAATGAGGGAGATATGTCAAGATATGTGTTGGTTTTGAGGACGGCTCTCTGGAGAGTCTTAGCAAAGAGGTCACACGGATAATCAGAGCAATTCTCAGAGACACTGAGAACAAGATCGACAATTCCCTCCTGGCACTTTCCCTGTAGGAGATACCGCAAGACGTTTCTGTATATTGGGCACTGCGCTCTGCAGGGTGTTAGCAGAGACTTTCCCGGGACAGTGAAACCCTATGTCAGAGACACTGAGAAGAAGCCCCAGTGTTCCCTCCAGGCACTTTCAGTGTGGGTGCCTTCTCCACGTGGTTCCTGGTTTCACTGCAGCTCTGAAGAGAATGTTAGCAAAGAGGTAACCGGGACAGTGAAAACAGTACTCAAAGACAGGGAGAGCAAGCTCTACATTACTCTCTTGGTACTTTGGATGTGGGACATACAGCGAGATGTTTGCTGCTTTTACATTTGGCTGTTGGGAGATTTACAGCACAAAGCTATCTAGTTGATTTGAAGCAGTTCCGAGAAAGTCTAAACATAATCTTCACTTCTCCCTCCTGGCATTTTCCATGTGGGAGATATAGCAGGATGTATATTGGTTTTGAGGACAACTCAATGGACAATGTAGGGAGAAAAATTCCTGGCTCCTTGAATGCCGTTCCTGGAGACACTGCGATCAATGAGGGAGATATGTCAAGATGTGTGTTGGTTTTGAGGATGGCTCTCCGGAGAGTCTTAGCAAAGAGGTCACACGGATAATCAGAGCAATTCTCAGAGACACTGAGAACAAGCTCCACAATTCCTCCTGGCACTTTCCCTGTAGGAGATACCGCAAGACGTTTCTGTATATTGGGCACTGCGCTCTGCAGGGTGTTAGCAGAGACTTTCCCGGGACAGTGAAACCCTATGTCAGAGACACTGAGAAGAAGCCCCAATGTTCCCTCCAGGCACTTTCAGTGTGGGTGCCTTCTCCACGTGGTTCCTGCTTTCACTGCAGCTCTGAAGAGAATGTTAGCAAAGAGGTAATCGGGACAGTGCAAACAGTACTCAAAGACAGGGAGAGCAAGGTCTCTCTTGGCACTTTGGATGTGGGACATACAGCGAGATGTTTGCTGCTTTTACATTTGGCTGTTGGGAGACTTACAGCACAAAGATATCGAGTTGATTTGAAGCAGTTCCGAGAAAGTCTAAGCATAATCCCCACTTCTCCCTCCTGGCATTTTCCATGTGGGAGATATAGCAGGATGTATATTGGGTTTTGAGGACAACTCAATGGACAGTGTAAGGAGAAAAATTCCTGGCTCCTTGAATGCCGTTCCTGGAGACACTGCGATCAATGAGGGAGATATGTCAAGATGTGTGTTGGTTTTGAGGACGGCTCTCTGGAGAGTCTTAGCAAAGAGGTCACACGGATAATCAGAGCAATTCTCAGAGACACTGAGAACAAGATCGACAATTCCCTCCTGGCACTTTCCCTGTAGGAGATACCGCAAGACGTTTCTGTATATTGGGCACTGCGCTCTGCAGGGTGTTAGCAGAGACTTTCCCGAGACAGTAAAAACCTATGTCAGAGACACTGAGAAGAAGCCCCAATGTTCCCTCCAGGCACTTTCAGTGTGGGTGCCTTCTCCACGTGGTTCCTGGTTTCACTGCAGCTCTGAAGAGAATGTTAGAAAAGAGGTAACCGGGACAGTGCAAACAGTACTCAAAGACAGGGAGAGCAAGCTCTACATTACTCTCTTGGTACTTTGGATGTGGGACATACAGCGAGATGTTTGCTGCTTTTACATTTGGCTGTTGGGAGATTTACAGCACAAAGATATCTAGTTGATTTGAAGCAGTTCCGAGAAAGTCTAAACATAATCCCCACTTCTCCCTCCTGGCATTTTCCATGTGGGAGATATAGCAGGATGTATATTGGTTTTGAGGACAACTCAATGGACAGTGTAGGGAGAAAAATTCCTGGCTCCTTCAATGCCGTTCCTGGAGACACTGCGATCAATGAGGGAGATATGTCAAGATGTGTGTTGGTTTTGAGGATGGCTCTCCGGAGAGTCTTAGCAAAGAGGTCACACGGATAATCAGAGCAATTCTCAGAGACACTGAGAACAAGCTCCACAATTCCTCCTGGCACTTTCCCTGTAGGAGATACCGCAAGACGTTTCTGTATATTGGGCACTGCGCTCTGCAGGGTGTTAGCAGAGACTTTCCCGGGACAGTGAAACCCTATGTCAGAGACACTGAGAAGAAGCCCCAATGTTCCCTCCAGGCACTTTCAGTGTGGGTGCCTTCTCCACGTGGTTCCTGCTTTCACTGCAGCTCTGAAGAGAATGTTAGCAAAGAGGTAATCGGGACAGTGCAAACAGTACTCAAAGACAGGGAGAGCAAGGTCTCTCTTGGCACTTTGGATGTGGGACATACAGCGAGATGTTTGCTGCTTTTACATTTGGCTGTTGGGAGACTTACAGCACAAAGATATCGAGTTGATTTGAAGCAGTTCCGAGAAAGTCTAAGCATAATCCCCACTTCTCCCTCCTGGCATTTTCCATGTGGGAGATATAGCAGGATGTATATTGGGTTTTGAGGACAACTCAATGGACAGTGTAAGGAGAAAAATTCCTGGCTCCTTGAATGCCGTTCCTGGAGACACTGCGATCAATGAGGGAGATATGTCAAGATGTGTGTTGGTTTTGAGGACGGCTCTCTGGAGAGTCTTAGCAAAGAGGTCACACGGATAATCAGAGCAATTCTCAGAGACACTGAGAACAAGATCGACAATTCCCTCCTGGCACTTTCCCTGTAGGAGATACCGCAAGACGTTTCTGTATATTGGGCACTGCGCTCTGCAGGGTGTTAGCAGAGACTTTCCCGAGACAGTAAAAACCTATGTCAGAGACACTGAGAAGAAGCCCCAATGTTCCCTCCAGGCACTTTCAGTGTGGGTGCCTTCTCCACGTGGTTCCTGGTTTCACTGCAGCTCTGAAGAGAATGTTAGAAAAGAGGTAACCGGGACAGTGCAAACAGTACTCAAAGACAGGGAGAGCAAGCTCTACATTACTCTCTTGGTACTTTGGATGTGGGACATACAGCGAGATGTTTGCTGCTTTTACATTTGGCTGTTGGGAGATTTACAGCACAAAGATATCTAGTTGATTTGAAGCAGTTCCGAGAAAGTCTAAACATAATCTTCACTTCTCCCTCCTGGCATTTTCCATGTGGGAGATATAGCAGGATGTATATTGGTTTTGAGGACAACTCAATGGACAGTGTAGGGAGAAAAATTCCTGGCTCCTTCAATGCCGTTCCTGGAGACACTGCGATCAATGAGGGAGATATGTCAAGATGTGTGTTGGTTTTGAGGACGGCTCTCTGGAGAGTCTTAGCAAAGAGGTCACACGGATAATCAGAGCAATTCTCAGAGACACTGAGAACAAGCTCCACAATTCCTCCTGGCACTTTCCCTGTAGGAGATACCGCAAGACGTTTCTGTATATTGGGCACTGCGCTCTGCAGGGTGTTAGCAGAGACTTTCCCGGGACAGTGAAACCCTATGTCAGAGACACTGAGAAGAAGCCCCAATGTTCCCTCCAGGCACTTTCAGTGTGGGTGCCTTCTCCACGTGGTTCCTGGTTTCACTGCAGCTCTGAAGAGAATGTTAGCAAAGAGGTAACCGGGACAGTGAAAACAGTACTCAAAGACAGGGAGAGCAAGCTCTCTCTTGGCACTTTGGATGTGGGACATACAGCGAGATGTTTGCTGCTTTTACATTTGGCTGTTGGGAGATTTACAGCACAAAGCTATCTAGTTGATTTGAAGCAGTTTTGAGGAAGTCTAATCATAATCCCCACTTCTCCCTCCTGGCATTTTCCATGTGGGAGATATAGCAGGATGTATATTGGTTTTGAGGACAACTCGATGGACAGTGTAGGGAGAAAAATTCCTGGCTCCTTGAATGCCGTTCCTGGAGACACTGCGATCAATGAGGGAGATATGTCAAGATGTGTGTTGGTTTTGAGGACGACTCTCTGGAGAGTCTTAGCAAAGAGGTCACACGGATAATCAGAGCAATTCTCAGAGACACTGAGAACAAGATCGACAATTCCCTCCTGGCACTTTCCCTGTAGGAGATACCGCAAGACGTTTCTGTATATTGGGCACTGCGCTCTGCAGGGTGTTAGCAGAGACTTTCCCGAGAAAGTAAAAACCTATGTCAGAGACACTGAGAAGAAGCCCCAATGTTCCCTCCAGGCACTTTCAGTGTGGGTGCCTTGTCCACGTGGTTCCTGGTTTCACTGCAGCTCTGAAGAGAATGTTAGCAAAGAGGTAACCGGGACAGTGCAAACAGTACTCAAAGACAGGGAGAGCAAGCTCTCTCTTGGCACTTTGGATGTGGGACATACAGCGAGATGTTTGCTGCTTTTACATTTGGCTGTTGGGAGATTTACAGCACAAAGATATCTAGTTGATTTGAAGCAGTTCTGAGAAAGTCTAAGCATAATCCCCACTTCTCCCTCCTGGCATTTTCCATGTGGGAGATATAGCAGGATGTATATTGGGTTTTGAGGACAACTCGATGGACAGTGTAGGGAGAAATATTCCTGGCTCCTTGAATGCCGTTCCTGGAGACACTGCGATCAATGAGGGAGATATGTCAAGATGTGTGTTGGTTTTGAGGACGGCTCTCTGGAGAGTCTTAGCAAAGAGGTCACACGGATAATCAGAGCAATTCTCAGAGACACTGAGACCAAGCTCCACAATTCCTCCTGGCACTTTCCCTGTAGGAGATACCGCAAGACGTTTCTGTATATTGGGCACTGCGCTCTGCAGGGTGTTAGCAGAGACTTTCCCGGGACAGTGAAACCCTATGTCAGAGACACTGAGAAGAAGCCCCAATGTTCCCTCCAGGCACTTTCAGTGTGGGTGCCTTCTCCACGTGGTTCCTGGTTTCACTGCAGCTCTGAAGAGAATGTTAGCAAAGAGGTAACCGGGACAGTGCAAACAGTACTCAAAGACAGGGAGAGCAAGCTCTCTCTTGGCACTTTGGATGTGGGACATACAGCGAGATGTTTGCTGCTTTTACATTTGGCTGTTGGGAGACTTACAGCACAAAGATATCGAGTTGATTTGAAGCAGTTCTGAGAAAGTCTAAGCATAATCCCCACTTCTCCCTCCTGGCATTTTCCATGTGGGAGATATAGCAGGATGTATATTGGGTTTTGAGGAAAACTCAATGGACAGTGTAGGGAGAAATATTCCTGGCTCCTTGAATGCCGTTCCTGGAGACACTGCGATCAATGAGGGAGATATGTCAAGATATGTGTTGGTTTTGAGGACGGCTCTCTGGAGAGTCTTAGCAAAGAGGTCACACGGATAATCAGAGCAATTCTCAGAGACACTGAGAACAAGATCGACAATTCCCTCCTGGCACTTTCCCTGTAGGAGATACCGCAAGACGTTTCTGTATATTGGGCACTGCGCTCTGCAGGGTGTTAGCAGAGACTTTCCCGGGACAGTGAAACCCTATGTCAGAGACACTGAGAAGAAGCCCCAACGTTCCCTCCAGGCACTTTCAGTGTGGGTGCCTTCTCCACGTGGTTCCTGCTTTCACTGCAGCTCTGAAGAGAATGTTAGCAAAGAGGTAATCGGGACAGTGCAAACAGTACTCAAAGACAGGGAGAGCAAGGTCTCTCTTGGCACTTTGGATGTGGGACATACAGCGAGATGTTTGCTGCTTTTACATTTGGCTGTTGGGAGACTTACAGCACAAAGATATCGAGTTGATTTGAAGCAGTTCCGAGAAAGTCTAAGCATAATCCCCACTTCTCCCTCCTGGCATTTTCCATGTGGGAGATATAGCAGGATGTATATTGGGTTTTGAGGACAACTCAATGGACAGTGTAAGGAGAAAAATTCCTGGCTCCTTGAATGCCGTTCCTGGAGACACTGCGATCAATGAGGGAGATATGTCAAGATGTGTGTTGGTTTTGAGGACGGCTCTCTGGAGAGTCTTAGCAAAGAGGTCACACGGATAATCAGAGCAATTCTCAGAGACACTGAGAACAATATCGACAATTCCCTCCTGGCACTTTCCCTGTAGGAGATACCGCAAGACGTTTCTGTATATTGGGCACTGCGCTCTGCAGGGTGTTAGCAGAGACTTTCCCGAGACAGTAAAAACCTATGTCAGAGACACTGAGAAGAAGCCCCAATGTTCCCTCCAGGCACTTTCAGTGTGGGTGCCTTCTCCACGTGGTTCCTGGTTTCACTGCAGCTCTGAAGAGAATGTTAGAAAAGAGGTAACCGGGACAGTGCAAACAGTACTCAAAGACAGGGAGAGCAAGCTCTACATTACTCTCTTGGTACTTTGGATGTGGGACATACAGCGAGATGTTTGCTGCTTTTACATTTGGCTGTTGGGAGATTTACAGCACAAAGATATCTAGTTGATTTGAAGCAGTTCCGAGAAAGTCTAAACATAATCTTCACTTCTCCCTCCTGGCATTTTCCATGTGGGAGATATAGCAGGATGTATATTGGTTTTGAGGACAACTCAATGGACAGTGTAGGGAGAAAAATTCCTGGCTCCTTCAATGCCGTTCCTGGAGACACTGTGATCAATGAGGGAGATATGTCAAGATGTGTGTTGGTTTTGAGGACGGCTCTCTGGAGAGTCTTAGCAAAGAGGTCACACGGATAATCAGAGCAATTCTCAGAGACACTGAGAACAAGCTCCACAATTCCTCCTGGCACTTTCCCTGTAGGAGATACCGCAAGACGTTTCTGTATATTGGGCACTGCGCTCTGCAGGGTGTTAGCAGAGACTTTCCCGGGACAGTGAAACCCTATGTCAGAGACACTGAGAAGAAGCCCCAATGTTCCCTCCAGGCACTTTCAGTGTGGGTGCCTTCTCCACGTGGTTCCTGGTTTCACTGCAGCTCTGAAGAGAATGTTAGCAAAGAGGTAACCGGGACAGTGAAAACAGTACTCAAAGACAGGGAGAGCAAGCTCTCTCTTGGCACTTTGGATGTGGGACATACAGCGAGATGTTTGCTGCTTTTACATTTGGCTGTTGGGAGATTTACAGCACAAAGCTATCTAGTTGATTTGAAGCAGTTTTGAGGAAGTCTAATCATAATCCCCACTTCTCCCTCCTGGCATTTTCCATGTGGGAGATATAGCAGGATGTATATTGGTTTTGAGGACAACTCGATGGACAGTGTAGGGAGAAAAATTCCTGGCTCCTTGAATGCCGTTCCTGGAGACACTGCGATCAATGAGGGAGATATGTCAAGATGTGTGTTGGTTTTGAGGACGACTCTCTGGAGAGTCTTAGCAAAGAGGTCACACGGATAATCAGAGCAATTCTCAGAGACACTGAGAACAAGATCGACAATTCCCTCCTGGCACTTTCCCTGTAGGAGATACCGCAAGACGTTTCTGTATATTGGGCACTGCGCTCTGCAGGGTGTTAGCAGAGACTTTCCCGAGAAAGTAAAAACCTATGTCAGAGACACTGAGAAGAAGCCCCAATGTTCCCTCCAGGCACTTTCAGTGTGGGTGCCTTGTCCACGTGGTTCCTGGTTTCACTGCAGCTCTGAAGAGAATGTTAGCAAAGAGGTAACCGGGACAGTGCAAACAGTACTCAAAGACAGGGAGAGCAAGCTCTCTCTTGGCACTTTGGATGTGGGACATACAGCGAGATGTTTGCTGCTTTTACATTTGGCTGTTGGGAGATTTACAGCACAAAGATATCTAGTTGATTTGAAGCAGTTCTGAGAAAGTCTAAGCATAATCCCCACTTCTCCCTCCTGGCATTTTCCATGTGGGAGATATAGCAGGATGTATATTGGGTTTTGAGGACAACTCGATGGACAGTGTAGGGAGAAATATTCCTGGCTCCTTGAATGCCGTTCCTGGAGACACTGCGATCAATGAGGGAGATATGTCAAGATGTGTGTTGGTTTTGAGGACGGCTCTCTGGAGAGTCTTAGCAAAGAGGTCACACGGATAATCAGAGCAATTCTCAGAGACACTGAGACCAAGCTCCACAATTCCTCCTGGCACTTTCCCTGTAGGAGATACCGCAAGACGTTTCTGTATATTGGGCACTGCGCTCTGCAGGGTGTTAGCAGAGACTTTCCCGGGACAGTGAAACCCTATGTCAGAGACACTGAGAAGAAGCCCCAATGTTCCCTCCAGGCACTTTCAGTGTGGGTGCCTTCTCCACGTGGTTCCTGGTTTCACTGCAGCTCTGAAGAGAATGTTAGCAAAGAGGTAACCGGGACAGTGCAAACAGTACTCAAAGACAGGGAGAGCAAGCTCTCTCTTGGCACTTTGGATGTGGGACATACAGCGAGATGTTTGCTGCTTTTACATTTGGCTGTTGGGAGACTTACAGCACAAAGATATCGAGTTGATTTGAAGCAGTTCTGAGAAAGTCTAAGCATAATCCCCACTTCTCCCTCCTGGCATTTTCCATGTGGGAGATATAGCAGGATGTATATTGGGTTTTGAGGAAAACTCAATGGACAGTGTAGGGAGAAATATTCCTGGCTCCTTGAATGCCGTTCCTGGAGACACTGCGATCAATGAGGGAGATATGTCAAGATATGTGTTGGTTTTGAGGACGGCTCTCTGGAGAGTCTTAGCAAAGAGGTCACACGGATAATCAGAGCAATTCTCAGAGACACTGAGAACAAGATCGACAATTCCCTCCTGGCACTTTCCCTGTAGGAGATACCGCAAGACGTTTCTGTATATTGGGCACTGCGCTCTGCAGGGTGTTAGCAGAGACTTTCCCGGGACAGTGAAACCCTATGTCAGAGACACTGAGAAGAAGCCCCAGTGTTCCCTCCAGGCACTTTCAGTGTGGGTGCCTTCTCCACGTGGTTCCTGGTTTCACTGCAGCTCTGAAGAGAATGTTAGCAAAGAGGTAACCGGGACAGTGCAAACAGTACTCAAAGACAGGGAGAGCAAGCTCTACATTACTCTCTTGGTACTTTGGATGTGGGACATACAGCGAGATGTTTGCTGCTTTTACATTTGGCTGTTGGGAGATTTACAGCACAAAGCTATCTAGTTGATTTGAAGCAGTTCCGAGAAAGTCTAAACATAATCTTCACTTCTCCCTCCTGGCATTTTCCATGTGAGAGATATAGCAGGATGTATATTGGTTTTGAGGACAACTCAATGGACAATGTAGGGAGAAAAATTCCTGGCTCCTTGAATGCCGTTCCTGGAGACACTGCGATCAATGAGGGAGATATGTCAAGATGTGTGTTGGTTTTGAGGATGGCTCTCCGGAGAGTCTTAGCAAAGAGGTCACACGGATAATCAGAGCAATTCTCAGAGACACTGAGAACAAGCTCCACAATTCCTCCTGGCACTTTCCCTGTAGGAGATACTGCAAGACGTTTCTGTATATTGGGCACTGCGCTCTGCAGGGTGTTAGCAGAGACTTTCCCGGGACAGTGAAACCCTATGTCAGAGACACTGAGAAGAAGCCCCAATGTTCCCTCCAGGCACTTTCAGTGTGGGTGCCTTCTCCACGTGGTTCCTGGTTTCACTGCAGCTCTGAAGAGAATGTTAGCAAAGAGGTAACCGGGACAGTGCAAACAGTACTCAAAGACAGGGAGAGCAAGCTCTACATTACTCTCTTGGTACTTTGGATGTGGGACATACAGCGAGATGTTTGCTGCTTTTACATTTGGCTGTTGGGAGATTTACAGCACAAAGATATCTAGTTGATTTGAAGCAGTTCCGAGAAAGTCTAAACATAATCTTCACTTCTCCCTCCTGGCATTTTCCATGTGGGAGATATAGCAGGATGTATATTGGTTTTGAGGACAACTCAATGGACAGTGTAGGGAGAAAAATTCCTGGCTCCTTCAATGCCGTTCCTGGAGACACTGCGATCAATGAGGGAGATATGTCAAGATGTGTGTTGGTTTTGAGGATGGCTCTCTGGAGAGTCTTAGCAAAGAGGTCACACGGATAATCAGAGCAATTCTCAGAGACACTGAGAACAAGCTCCACAATTCCTCCTGGCACTTTCCCTGTAGGAGATACCGCAAGACGTTTCTGTATATTGGGCACTGCGCTCTGCAGGGTGTTAGCAGAGACTTTCCCGGGACAGTGAAACCCTATGTCAGAGACACTGAGAAGAAGCCCCAATGTTCCCTCCAGGCACTTTCAGTGTGGGTGCCTTCTCCACGTGGTTCCTGGTTTCACTGCAGCTCTGAAGAGAATGTTAGCAAAGAGGTAACCGGGACAGTGAAAACAGTACTCAAAGACAGGGACAGCAAGCTCTCTCTTGGCACTTTGGATGTGGGACATACAGCGAGATGTTTGCTGCTTTTACATTTGGCTGTTGGGAGATTTACAGCACAAAGCTATCTAGTTGATTTGAAGCAGTTTTGAGGAAGTCTAATCATAATCCCCACTTCTCCCTCCTGGCATTTTCCATGTGGGAGATATAGCAGGATGTATATTGGTTTTGAGGACAACTCAATGGACAGTGTAGGGAGAAAAATTCCTGGCTCCTTGAATGCCGTTCCTGGAGACACTGCGATCAATGAGGGAGATATGTCAAGATGTGTGTTGGTTTTGAGGACGGCTCTCTGGAGAGTCTTAGCAAAGAGGTCACACGGATAATCAGAGCAATTCTCAGAGACACTGAGACCAAGCTCCACAATTCCTCCTGGCACTTTCCCTGTAGGAGATACCGCAAGACGTTTCTGTATATTGGGCACTGCGCTCTGCAGGGTGTTAGCAGAGACTTTCCCGGGACAGTGAAACCCAATGTCAGAGACACTGAGAAGAAGCCCCAATGTTCCCTCCAGGCACTTTCAGTGTGGGTGCCTTCTCCACGTGGTTCCTGGTTTCACTGCAGCTCTGAAGAGAATGTTAGCAAAGAGGTAACCGGGACAGTGCAAACAGTACTCAAAGACAGGGAGAGCAAGCTCTCTCTTGGCACTTTGGATGTGGGACATACAGCGAGATGTTTGCTGCTTTTACATTTGGCTGTTGGGAGACTTACAGCACAAAGATATCGAGTTGATTTGAAGCAGTTCTGAGAAAGTCTAAGCATAATCCCCACTTCTCCCTCCTGGCATTTTCCATGTGGGAGATATAGCAGGATGTATATTGGGTTTTGAGGAAAACTCAATGGACAGTGTAGGGAGAAATATTCCTGGCTCCTTGAATGCCGTTCCTGGAGACACTGCGATCAATGAGGGAGATATGTCAAGATATGTGTTGGTTTTGAGGACGGCTCTCTGGAGAGTCTTAGCAAAGAGGTCACACGGATAATCAGAGCAATTCTCAGAGACACTGAGAACAAGATCGACAATTCCCTCCTGGCACTTTCCCTGTAGGAGATACCGCAAGACGTTTCTGTATATTGGGCACTGCGCTCTGCAGGGTGTTAGCAGAGACTTTCCCGGGACAGTGAAACCCTATGTCAGAGACACTGAGAAGAAGCCCCAGTGTTCCCTCCAGGCACTTTCAGTGTGGGTGCCTTCTCCACGTGGTTCCTGGTTTCACTGCAGCTCTGAAGAGAATGTTAGCAAAGAGGTAACCGGGACAGTGCAAACAGTACTCAAAGACAGGGAGAGCAAGCTCTACATTACTCTCTTGGTACTTTGGATGTGGGACATACAGCGAGATGTTTGCTGCTTTTACATTTGGCTGTTGGGAGATTTACAGCACAAAGCTATCTAGTTGATTTGAAGCAGTTCCGAGAAAGTCTAAACATAATCTTCACTTCTCCCTCCTGGCATTTTCCATGTGAGAGATATAGCAGGATGTATATTGGTTTTGAGGACAACTCAATGGACAATGTAGGGAGAAAAATTCCTGGCTCCTTGAATGCCGTTCCTGGAGACACTGCGATCAATGAGGGAGATATGTCAAGATGTGTGTTGGTTTTGAGGATGGCTCTCCGGAGAGTCTTAGCAAAGAGGTCACACGGATAATCAGAGCAATTCTCAGAGACACTGAGAACAAGCTCCACAATTCCTCCTGGCACTTTCCCTGTAGGAGATACCGCAAGACGTTTCTGTATATTGGGCACTGCGCTCTGCAGGGTGTTAGCAGAGACTTTCCCGGGACAGTGAAACCCTATGTCAGAGACACTGAGAAGAAGCCCCAATGTTCCCTCCAGGCACTTTCAGTGTGGGTGCCTTCTCCACGTGGTTCCTGGTTTCACTGCAGCTCTGAAGAGAATGTTAGCAAAGAGGTAACCGGGACAGTGCAAACAGTACTCAAAGACAGGGAGAGCAAGCTCTACATTACTCTCTTGGTACTTTGGATGTGGGACATACAGCGAGATGTTTGCTGCTTTTACATTTGGCTGTTGGGAGATTTACAGCACAAAGATATCTAGTTGATTTGAAGCAGTTCCGAGAAAGTCTAAACATAATCTTCACTTCTCCCTCCTGGCATTTTCCATGTGGGAGATATAGCAGGATGTATATTGGTTTTGAGGACAACTCAATGGACAGTGTAGGGAGAAAAATTCCTGGCTCCTTCAATGCCGTTCCTGGAGACACTGCGATCAATGAGGGAGATATGTCAAGATGTGTGTTGGTTTTGAGGATGGCTCTCTGGAGAGTCTTAGCAAAGAGGTCACACGGATAATCAGAGCAATTCTCAGAGACACTGAGAACAAGCTCCACAATTCCTCCTGGCACTTTCCCTGTAGGAGATACCGCAAGACGTTTCTGTATATTGGGCACTGCGCTCTGCAGGGTGTTAGCAGAGACTTTCCCGGGACAGTGAAACCCTATGTCAGAGACACTGAGAAGAAGCCCCAATGTTCCCTCCAGGCACTTTCAGTGTGGGTGCCTTCTCCACGTGGTTCCTGGTTTCACTGCAGCTCTGAAGAGAATGTTAGCAAAGAGGTAACCGGGACAGTGCAAACAGTACTCAAAGACAGGGAGAGCAAGCTCTCTCTTGGCACTTTGGATGTGGGACATACAGCGAGATGTTTGCTGCTTTTACATTTGGCTGTTGGGAGATTTACAGCACAAAGCTATCTAGTTGATTTGAAGCAGTTCCGAGAAAGTCTAAACATAATCTTCACTTCTCCCTCCTGGCATTTTCCATGTGAGAGATATAGCAGGATGTATATTGGTTTTGAGGACAACTCAATGGACAATGTAGGGAGAAAAATTCCTGGCTCCTTGAATGCCGTTCCTGGAGACACTGCGATCAATGAGGGAGATATGTCAAGATGTGTGTTGGTTTTGAGGATGGCTCTCCGGAGAGTCTTAGCAAAGAGGTCACACGGATAATCAGAGCAATTCTCAGAGACACTGAGAACAAGCTCCACAATTCCTCCTGGCACTTTCCCTGTAGGAGATACCGCAAGACGTTTCTGTATATTGGGCACTGCGCTCTGCAGGGTGTTAGCAGAGACTTTCCCGGGACAGTGAAACCCTATGTCAGAGACACTGAGAAGAAGCCCCAATGTTCCCTCCAGGCACTTTCAGTGTGGGTGCCTTCTCCACGTGGTTCCTGGTTTCACTGCAGCTCTGAAGAGAATGTTAGCAAAGAGGTAACCGGGACAGTGCAAACAGTACTCAAAGACAGGGAGAGCAAGCTCTACATTACTCTCTTGGTACTTTGGATGTGGGACATACAGCGAGATGTTTGCTGCTTTTACATTTGGCTGTTGGGAGATTTACAGCACAAAGATATCTAGTTGATTTGAAGCAGTTCCGAGAAAGTCTAAACATAATCTTCACTTCTCCCTCCTGGCATTTTCCATGTGGGAGATATAGCAGGATGTATATTGGTTTTGAGGACAACTCAATGGACAGTGTAGGGAGAAAAATTCCTGGCTCCTTCAATGCCGTTCCTGGAGACACTGCGATCAATGAGGGAGATATGTCAAGATGTGTGTTGGTTTTGAGGATGGCTCTCTGGAGAGTCTTAGCAAAGAGGTCACACGGATAATCAGAGCAATTCTCAGAGACACTGAGACCAAGCTCCACAATTCCTCCTGGCACTTTCCCTGTAGGAGATACCGCAAGACGTTTCTGTATATTGGGCACTGCGCTCTGCAGGGTGTTAGCAGAGACTTTCCCGGGACAGTGAAACCCTATGTCAGAGACACTGAGAAGAAGCCCCAATGTTCCCTCCAGGCACTTTCAGTGTGGGTGCCTTCTCCACGTGGTTCCTGGTTTCACTGCAGCTCTGAAGAGAATGTTAGCAAAGAGGTAACCGGGACAGTGAAAACAGTACTCAAAGACAGGGACAGCAAGCTCTCTCTTGGCACTTTGGATGTGGGACATACAGCGAGATGTTTGCTGCTTTTACATTTGGCTGTTGGGAGATTTACAGCACAAAGCTATCTAGTTGATTTGAAGCAGTTTTGAGGAAGTCTAATCATAATCCCCACTTCTCCCTCCTGGCATTTTCCATGTGGGAGATATAGCAGGATGTATATTGGTTTTGAGGACAACTCAATGGACAGTGTAGGGAGAAAAATTCCTGGCTCCTTGAATGCCGTTCCTGGAGACACTGCGATCAATGAGGGAGATATGTCAAGATGTGTGTTGGTTTTGAGGACGACTCTCTGGAGAGTCTTAGCAAAGAGGTCACACGGATAATCAGAGCAATTCTCAGAGACACTGAGAACAAGATCGACAATTCCCTCCTGGCACTTTCCCTGTAGGAGATACCGCAAGACGTTTCTGTATATTGGGCACTGCGCTCTGCAGGGTGTTAGCAGAGACTTTCCCGAGAAAGTAAAAACCTATGTCAGAGACACTGAGAAGAAGCCCCAATGTTCCCTCCAGGCACTTTCAGTGTGGGTGCCTTGTCCACGTGGTTCCTGGTTTCACTGCAGCTCTGAAGAGAATGTTAGCAAAGAGGTAACCGGGACAGTGCAAACAGTACTCAAAGACAGGGAGAGCAAGCTCTCTCTTGGCACTTTGGATGTGGGACATACAGCGAGATGTTTGCTGCTTTTACATTTGGCTGTTGGGAGATTTACAGCACAAAGATATCTAGTTGATTTGAAGCAGTTCTGAGAAAGTCTAAGCATAATCCCCACTTCTCCCTCCTGGCATTTTCCATGTGGGAGATATAGCAGGATGTATATTGGGTTTTGAGGACAACTCAATGGACAGTGTAGGGAGAAATATTCCTGGCTCCTTGAATGCCGTTCCTGGAGACACTGCGATCAATGAGGGAGATATGTCAAGATGTGTGTTGGTTTTGAGGACGGCTCTCTGGAGAGTCTTAGCAAAGAGGTCACACGGATAATCAGAGCAATTCTCAGAGACACTGAGACCAAGCTCCACAATTCCTCCTGGCACTTTCCCTGTAGGAGATACCGCAAGACGTTTCTGTATATTGGGCACTGCGCTCTGCAGGGTGTTAGCAGAGACTTTCCCGGGACAGTGAAACCCTATGTCAGAGACACTGAGAAGAAGCCCCAATGTTCCCTCCAGGCACTTTCAGTGTGGGTGCCTTCTCCACGTGGTTCCTGGTTTCACTGCAGCTCTGAAGAGAATGTTAGCAAAGAGGTAACCGGGACAGTGCAAACAGTACTCAAAGACAGGGAGAGCAAGCTCTCTCTTGGCACTTTGGATGTGGGACATACAGCGAGATGTTTGCTGCTTTTACATTTGGCTGTTGGGAGACTTACAGCACAAAGATATCGAGTTGATTTGAAGCAGTTCCGAGAAAGTCTAAGCATAATCCCCACTTCTCCCTCCTGGCATTTTCCATGTGGGAGATACAGCAGGATGTATATTGGGTTTTGAGGACTACTCAATGGACAGTGTAAGGAGAAAAATTCCTGGCTCCTTGAATGCCGTTCCTGGAGACACTGCGATCAATGAGGGAGATATGTCAAGATGTGTGTTGGTTTTGAGGACGGCTCTCTGGAGAGTCTTAGCAAAGAGGTCACACGGATAATCAGAGCAATTCTCAGAGACACTGAGAACAAGATCGACAATTCCCTCCTGGCACTTTCCCTGTAGGAGATACCGCAAGACGTTTCTGTATATTGGGCACTGCGCTCTGCAGGGTGTTAGCAGAGACTTTCCCGAGACAGTAAAAACCTATGTCAGAGACACTGAGAAGAAGCCCCAATGTTCCCTCCAGGCACTTTCAGTGTGGGTGCCTTGTCCACGTGGTTCCTGGTTTCACTGCAGCTCTGAAGAGAATGTTAGCAAAGAGGTAACCGGGACAGTGCAAACAGTACTCAAAGACAGGGAGAGCAAGCTCTCTCTTGGCACTTTGGATGTGGGACATACAGCGAGATGTTTGCTGCTTTTACATTTGGCTGTTGGGAGATTTATCGCCCAAAGATATCTAGTTGATTTGAAGCAGTTCTGAGAAAGTCTAAACATAATCCCCACTTCTCCCTCCTGGCATTTTCCATGTGGGAGATATAGCAGGATGTATATTGGGTTTTGAGGACAACTCAATGGACAGTGTAGGGAGAAATATTCCTGGCTCCTTGAAATGCCGTTCCTGGAGACACTGCGATCAATGAGGTTGATATGTCAAGATGTGTGTTGGTTTTGAGAATGGCTCTCTGGAGAGTCTTAGCAAAGAGGTCACACGGACAATCAGAGCAATTCTCAGAGACACTGAGAACAAGATCGACAATTCCCTCCTGGCACTTTCCCTGTAGGAGATACCGCAAGACGTTTCTGTATATTGGGCACTGCGCTCTGCAGGGTGTTAGCAGAGACTTTCCCGGGACAGTGAAACCCTATGTCAGAGACACTGAGAAGAAGCCCCAGTGTTCCCTCCAGGCACTTTCAGTGTGGGTGCCTTCTCCACGTGGTTCCTGGTTTCACTGCAGCTCTGAAGAGAATGTTAGCAAAGAGGTAACCGGGACAGTGCAAACAGTACTCAAAGACAGGGAGAGCAAGCTCTACATTACTCTCTTGGCACTTTCGATGTGGGACATACAGCGAGATGTTTGCTGCTTTTGCGTTTGGCTGTTGGGAGATTTACAGCACAAAGCTATCTAGTTGATTTGAAGCAGTTCCGAGAAAGTCTAAACATAAAACATAATCCCCACTTCTCCCTCCTGGCATTTTCCATGTGGGAGATACAGCAGGATGTATATTGGTTTTAAGGAAATGTCCCCGACAGTGTGGGCAGAAAAGTTCGTGGCTCCTTGAATGCCGTTCATGGAGACACTGCGAACAATGAGGGAGATATATCAAGATGTGTGCTGGTTTTGAGGACGGCTCTCTGGAGAGTCTTAGCAAAGAGGTCACACGGATAATCAGAGCAATTCTCAGAGACACTGAGACCAAGCTCCACAATTCCTCCTGGCACTTTCCCTGTAGGAGATACCGCAAGACGTTTCTGTATATTGGGCACTGCGCTCTGCAGGGTGTTAGCAGAGACTTTCCCGGGACAGTGAAACCCTATGTCAGAGACACTGAGAAGAAGCCCCAACGTTCCCTCCAGGCACTTTCAGTGTGGGTGCCTTCTCCACGTGGTTCCTGGTTTCACTGCAGCTCTGAAGAGAATGTTAGCAAAGAGGTAACCGGGACAGTGCAAACAGTACTCAAAGACAGGGAGAGCAAGCTCTCTCTTGGCACTTTGGATGTGGGACATACAGCGAGATGTTTGCTGCTTTTACATTTGGCTGTTGGGAGATTTACAGCACAAAGATATCTAGTTGATTTGAAGCAGTTCCGAGAAAGTCTAAACATAAAACATAATCCCCACTTCTCCCTCCTGGCATTTTCCATGTGGGAGATATAGCAGGATGTATATGGGTTTTGAGGACAACTCAATGGACAGTGGAGGGAGAAAAATTCCTGGCTCCTTGAATGCCGTTCCTGGAGACACTGCGATCAATGAGGGAGATATGTCAAGATGTGTGTTGGTTTTGAGGACGGCTCTCTAGAGAGTCTTAGCAAAGAGGTCACACAGATAATCAGAGCAATTCTCAGAGACACTGAGACCAAGCTCCACAATTCCTCCTGGCACTTTCCCTGTAGGAGATACCGCAAGACGGTTCTGTATATTGGGCACTGCGCTCTGCAGGGTGTTAGCAGAGACTTTCCCGGGACAGTGAAACCCAATGTCAGAGACACTGAGAAGAAGCCCCAATGTTCCCTCCAGGCACTTTCAGTGTGGGTGCCTTCTCCACGTGGTTCCTGGTTTCACTGCAGCTCTGAAGAGAATGTTAGCAAAGAGGTAACCGGGACAGTGCAAACAGTACTCAAAGACAGGGAGAGCAAGCTCTACATTACTCTCTTGGCACTTTGGATGTGGGACATACAGCGAGATGTTTGCTGCTTTTACATTTGGCTGTTGGGAGATTTACAGCACAAAGATATCTAGTTGATTTGAAGCAGTTCCGAGAAAGTCTAAGCATAATCTTCACTTCTCCCTCCTGGCATTTTCCATGTGGGAGATATAGCAGGATGTATATTGGTTTTAAGGAACTGTCCCCGGACCGTGTGGGCAGAAAAATTCCTGGCTCCTTGAATGCCCTTCCTGGAGACACTGCGAACAATGAGGTTGATATGTCAAGATGTGTTGGTTTTGAGGACGGCTCTCTGGAGAGTCTTAGCAAAGAGGTCACACGGATAATCAGAGCAATTCTCAGAGACACTGAGACCAAGCTCCACAATTCCTCCTGGCACTTTCCCTGTAGGAGATACCGCAAGACGTTTCTGTATATTGGGCACTGCGCTCTGCAGGGTGTTAGCAGAGACTTTCCCGGGACAGTGAAACCCTATGTCAGAGACACTGAGAAGAAGCCCCAATGTTCCCTCCAGGCACTTTCAGTGTGGGTGCCTTCTCCACGTGGTTCCTGGTTCACTGCAGCTCTGAAGAGAATGTTAGCAAAGAGGTAACCGGGACAGTGCAAACAGTACTCAAAGACAGGGAGAGCAAGCTCTCTCTTGGCACTTTGGATGTGGGACATACAGCGAGATGTTTGCTGCTTTTACATTTGGCTGTTGGGAGATTTACAGCACAAAGATATCTAGTTGATTTGAAGCAGTTCCGAGAAAGTCTAAACATAAAACATAATCCCCACTTCTCCCTCCTGGCATTTTCCATGTGGGAGATATAGCAGGATGTATATGGGTTTTGAGGACAACTCAATGGACAGTGGAGGGAGAAAAATTCCTGGCTCCTTGAATGCCGTTCCTGGAGACACTGCGATCAATGAGGGAGATATGTCAAGATGTGTGTTGGTTTTGAGGACGGCTCTCTGGAGAGTCTTAGCAAAGAGGTCACACGGATAATCAGAGCAATTCTCAGAGACACTGAGAACAAGATCGACAATTCCCTCCTGGCACTTTCCCTGTAGGAGATACCGCAAGACGTTTCTGTATATTGGGCACTGCGCTCTGCAGGGTGTTAGCAGAGACTTTCCCGGGACAGTGAAACCCTATGTCAGAGACACTGAGAAGAAGCCCCAATGTTCCCTCCAGGCACTTTCAGTGTGGGTGCCTTGTCCACGTGGTTCCTGGTTCACTGCAGCTCTGAAGAGAATGTTAGCAAAGAGGTAACCGGGACAGTGCAAACAGTACTCAAAGACAGGGAGAGCAAGCTCTACATTACTCTCTTGGCACTTTGGATGTGGGACATACAGCGAGATGTTTGCTGCTTTTACATTTGGCTGTTGGGAGATTTACAGCACAAAGATATCGAGTTGATTTGAAGCAGTTCCGAGAAAGTCTAAGCATAATCCCCACTTCTCCCTCCTGGCATTTTCCATGTGGGAGATATAGCAGGATGTATATTGGGTTTTGAGGACAACTCAATGGACAGTGTAGGGAGAAAAATTCCTGGCTCCTTGAATGCCGTTCCTGGAGACACTGTGAACAATGAGGGAGATATGTCAAGATGTGTGTTGGTTTTGAGGACGGCTCTCTGGAGAGTCTTAGCAAAGAGGTCACACAGATAATCAGAGCAATTCTCAGAGACACTGAGACCAAGCTCCACAATTCCTCCTGGCACTTTCCCTGTAGGAGATACCGCAAGACGGTTCTGTATATTGGGCACTGCGCTCTGCAGGGTGTTAGCAGAGACTTTCCCGGGACAGTGAAACCCAATGTCAGAGACACTGAGAAGAAGCCCCAATGTTCCCTCCAGGCACTTTCAGTGTGGGTGCCTTCTCCACGTGGTTCCTGGTTTCACTGCAGCTCTGAAGAGAATGTTAGCAAAGAGGTAACCGGGACAGTGCAAACAGTACTCAAAGACAGGGAGAGCAAGCTCTACATTACTCTCTTGGCACTTTGGATGTGGGACATACAGCGAGATGTTTGCTGCTTTTGCGTTTGGCTGTTGGGAGATTTACAGCACAAAGATATCTAGTTGATTTGAAGCAGTTCCGAGAAAGTCTAAGCATAATCTTCACTTCTCCCTCCTGGCATTTTCCATGTGGGAGATATAGCAGGATGTATATTGGTTTTAAGGAACTGTCCCCGGACCGTGTGGGCAGAAAAATTCCTGGCTCCTTGAATGCCCTTCCTGGAGACACTGCGAACAATGAGGTTGATATGTCAAGATGTGTTGGTTTTGAGGACGGCTCTCTGGAGAGTCTTAGCAAAGAGGTCACACGGATAATCAGAGCAATTCTCAGAGACACTGAGACCAAGCTCCACAATTCCTCCTGGCACTTTCCCTGTAGGAGATACCGCAAGACGTTTCTGTATATTGGGCACTGCGCTCTGCAGGGTGTTAGCAGAGACTTTCCCGGGACAGTGAAACCCTATGTCAGAGACACTGAGAAGAAGCCCCAATGTTCCCTCCAGGCACTTTCAGTGTGGGTGCCTTCTCCACGTGGTTCCTGGTTTCACTGCAGCTCTGAAGAGAATGTTAGCAAAGAGGTAATCGGGACAGTGCAAACAGTACTCAAAGACAGGGAGAGCAAGCTCTCTCTTGGCACTTTGGATGTGGGACATACAGCGAGATGTTTGCTGCTTTTACATTTGGCTGTTGGGAGATTTACAGCACAAAGATATCTAGTTGATTTGAAGCAGTTCCGAGAAAGTCTAAACATAAAACATAATCCCCACTTCTCCCTCCTGGCATTTTCCATGTGGGAGATATAGCAGGATGTATATGGGTTTTGAGGACAACTCAATGGACAGTGTAGGGAGAAAAATTCCTGGCTCCTTGAATGCCGTTCCTGGAGACACTGCGATCAATGAGGGAGATATGTCAAGATGTGTGTTGGTTTTGAGGACGGCTCTCTGGAGAGTCTTAGCAAAGAGGTCACACGGATAATCAGAGCAATTCTCAGAGACACTGAGAACAAGATCGACAATTCCCTCCTGGCACTTTCCCTGTAGGAGATACCGCAAGACGTTTCTGTATATTGGGCACTGCGCTCTGCAGGGTGTTAGCAGAGACTTTCCCGGGACAGTGAAACCCTATGTCAGAGACACTGAGAAGAAGCCCCAATGTTCCCTCCAGGCACTTTCAGTGTGGGTGCCTTGTCCACGTGGTTCCTGGTTCACTGCAGCTCTGAAGAGAATGTTAGCAAAGAGGTAACCGGGACAGTGCAAACAGTACTCAAAGACAGGGAGAGCAAGCTCTACATTACTCTCTTGGCACTTTGGATGTGGGACATACAGCGAGATGTTTGCTGCTTTTACATTTGGCTGTTGGGAGATTTACAGCACAAAGATATCGAGTTGATTTGAAGCAGTTCCGAGAAAGTCTAAGCATAATCCCCACTTCTCCCTCCTGGCATTTTCCATGTGGGAGATATAGCAGGATGTATATTGGGTTTTGAGGACAACTCAATGGACAGTGTAGGGAGAAAAATTCCTGGCTCCTTGAATGCCGTTCCTGGAGACACTGCGATCAATGAGGGAGATATGTCAAGATGTGTGTTGGTTTTGAGGACGGCTCTCTGGAGAGTCTTAGCAAAGAGGTCACACAGATAATCAGAGCAATTCTCAGAGACACTGAGACCAAGCTCCACAATTCCTCCTGGCACTTTCCCTGTAGGAGATACCGCAAGACGGTTCTGTATATTGGGCACTGCGCTCTGCAGGGTGTTAGCAGAGACTTTCCCGGGACAGTGAAACCCAATGTCAGAGACACTGAGAAGAAGCCCCAATGTTCCCTCCAGGCACTTTCAGTGTGGGTGCCTTCTCCACGTGGTTCCTGGTTTCACTGCAGCTCTGAAGAGAATGTTAGCAAAGAGGTAACCGGGACAGTGCAAACAGTACTCAAAGACAGGGAGAGCAAGCTCTACATTACTCTCTTGGCACTTTGGATGTGGGACATACAGCGAGATGTTTGCTGCTTTTGCGTTTGGCTGTTGGGAGATTTACAGCACAAAGATATCTAGTTGATTTGAAGCAGTTCCGAGAAAGTCTAAGCATAATCTTCACTTCTCCCTCCTGGCATTTTCCATGTGGGAGATATAGCAGGATGTATATTGGTTTTAAGGAACTGTCCCCGGACCGTGTGGGCAGAAAAATTCCTGGCTCCTTGAATGCCCTTCCTGGAGACACTGCGAACAATGAGGTTGATATGTCAAGATGTGTGTTGGTTTTGAGGACGGCTCTCTGGAGAGTCTTAGCAAAGAGGTCACACGGATAATCAGAGCAATTCCCAGAGACACTGAGACCAAGCTCCACAATTCCTCCTGGCACTTTCCCTGTAGGAGATACCGCAAGACGGTTCTGTATATTGGGCACTGCGCTCTGCAGGGTGTTAGCAGAGACTTTCCCGGGACAGTGAAACCCTATGTCAGAGACACTGAGAAGAAGCCCCAATGTTCCCTCCAGGCACTTTCAGTGTGGGTGCCTTCTCCACGTGGTTCCTGGTTCACTGCAGCTCTGAAGAGAATGTTAGCAAAGAGGTAACCGGGACAGTGCAAACAGTACTCAAAGACAGGGAGAGCAAGCTCTACATTACTCTCTTGGCACTTTGGATGTGGGACATACAGCGAGATGTTTGCTGCTTTTACATTTGGCTGTTGGGAGATTTACAGCACAAAGATATCGAGTTGATTTGAAGCAGTTCCGAGAAAGTCTAAGCATAATCCCCACTTCTCCCTCCTGGCATTTTCCATGTGGGAGATATAGCAGGATGTATATGGGTTTTGAGGACAACTCAATGGACAGTGGAGGGAGAAAAATTCCTGGCTCCTTGAATGCCGTTCCTGGAGACACTGCGATCAATGAGGGAGATATGTCAAGATGTGTGTTGGTTTTGAGGACGGCTCTCTGGAGAGTCTTAGCAAAGAGGTCACACGGATAATCAGAGCAATTCTCAGAGACACTGAGAACAAGATCGACAATTCCCTCCTGGCACTTTCCCTGTAGGAGATACCGCAAGACGTTTCTGTATATTGGGCACTGCGCTCTGCAGGGTGTTAGCAGAGACTTTCCCGGGACAGTGAAACCCTATGTCAGAGACACTGAGAAGAAGCCCCAATGTTCCCTCCAGGCACTTTCAGTGTGGGTGCCTTCTCCACGTGGTTCCTGGTTTCACTGCAGCTCTGAAGAGAATGTTAGCAAAGAGGTAACCGGGACAGTGCAAACAGTACTCAAAGACAGGGAGAGCAAGCTCTACATTACTCTCTTGGCACTTTGGATGTGGGACATACAGCGAGATGTTTGCTGCTTTTACATTTGGCTGTTGGGAGATTTACAGCACAAAGATATCTAGTTGATTTGAAGCAGTTCCGAGAAAGTCTAAGCATAATCTTCACTTCTCCCTCCTGGCATTTTCCATGTGGGAGATATAGCAGGATGTATATTGGTTTTAAGGAACTGTCCCCGGACCGTGTGGGCAGAAAAATTCCTGTCTCCTTGAATGCCCTTCCTGGAGACACTGCGAACAATGAGGTTGATATGTCAAGATGTGTGTTGGTTTTGAGGACGGCTCTCTGGAGAGTCTTAGCAAAGAGGTCACACGGATAATCAGAGCAATTCTCAGAGACACTGAGACCAAGCTCCACAATTCCTCCTGGCACTTTCCCTGTAGGAGATACCGCAAGACGGTTCTGTATATTGGGCACTGCGCTCTGCAGGGTGTTAGCAGAGACTTTCCCGGGACAGTGAAACCCTATGTCAGAGACACTGAGAAGAAGCCCCAACGTTCCCTCCAGGCACTTTCAGTGTGGGTGCCTTGTCCACGTGGTTCCTGGTTTCACTGCAGCTCTGAAGAGAATGTTAGCAAAGAGGTAACCGGGACAGTGCAAACAGTACTCAAAGACAGGGAGAGCAAGCTCTACATTACTCTCTTGGCACTTTGGATGTGGGACATACAGCGAGATGTTTGCTGCTTTTACATTTGGCTGTTGGGAGATTTACAGCACAAAGATATCGAGTTGATTTGAAGCAGTTCCGAGAAAGTCTAGGCATAATCCCCACTTCTCCCTCCTGGCATTTTCCATGTGGGAGATATAGCAGGATGTATATTGGGTTTTGAGGACAACTCAATGGACAGTGTAGGGAGAAAAGTTCCTGGCTCCTTGAATGCCCTTCCTGGAGACACTGCGAACAATGAGGGAGATATGTCAAGATGTGTGTTGGTTTTGAGGACGGCTCTCTGGAGAGTCTTAGCAAAGAGGTCACACGGATAATCAGAGCAATTCTCAGAGACACTGAGACCAAGCTCCACAATTCCTCCTGGCACTTTCCCTGTAGGAGATACCGCAAGACGTTTCTGTATATTGGGCACTGCGCTCTGCAGGGTGTTAGCAGAGACTTTCCCGGGACAGTGAAACCCTATGTCAGAGACACTGAGAAGAAGCCCCAACGTTCCCTCCAGGCACTTTCAGTGTGGGTGCCTTCTCCACGTGGTTCCTGGTTTCACTGCAGCTCTGAAGAGAATGTTAGCAAAGAGGTAACCGGGACAGTGCAAACAGTACTCAAAGACAGGGAGAGCAAGCTCTACATTACTCTCTTGGCACTTTGGATGTGGGACATACAGCGAGATGTTTGCTGCTTTTGCGTTTGGCTGTTGGGAGATTTACAGCACAAAGCTATCTAGTTGATTTGAAGCAGTTCCGAGAAAGTCTAAACATAAAACATAATCCCCACTTCTCCCTCCTGGCATTTTCCATGTGGGAGATATAGCAGGATGTATATGGGTTTTGAGGACAACTCAATGGACAGTGTAGGGAGAAAAATTCCTGGCTCCTTGAATGCCGTTCCTGGAGACACTGCGATCAATGAGGGAGATATGTCAAGATGTGTGTTGGTTTTGAGGACGGCTCTCTGGAGAGTCTTAGCAAAGAGGTCACACGGATAATCAGAGCAATTCTCAGAGACACTGAGAACAAGATCGACAATTCCCTCCTGGCACTTTCCCTGTAGGAGATACCGCAAGACGTTTCTGTATATTGGGCACTGCGCTCTGCAGGGTGTTAGCAGAGACTTTCCCGGGACAGTGAAACCCTATGTCAGAGACACTGAGAAGAAGCCCCAATGTTCCCTCCAGGCACTTTCAGTGTGGGTGCCTTCTCCACGTGGTTCCTGGTTTCACTGCAGCTCTGAAGAGAATGTTAGCAAAGAGGTAACCGGGACAGTGCAAACAGTACTCAAAGACAGGGAGAGCAAGCTCTACATTACTCTCTTGGCACTTTGGATGTGGGACATACAGCGAGATGTTTGCTGCTTTTACATTTGGCTGTTGGGAGATTTACAGCACAAAGATATCTAGTTGATTTGAAGCAGTTCCGAGAAAGTCTAAGCATAATCTTCACTTCTCCCTCCTGGCATTTTCCATGTGGGAGATATAGCAGGATGTATATTGGTTTTAAGGAACTGTCCCCGGACCGTGTGGGCAGAAAAATTCCTGGCGCCTTGAATGCCCTTCCTGGAGACACTGCGAACAATGAGGTTGATATGTCAAGATGTGTGTTGGTTTTGAGGACGGCTCTCTGGAGAGTCTTAGCAAAGAGGTCACACGGATAATCAGAGCAATTCTCAGAGACACTGAGACCAAGCTCCACAATTCCTCCTGGCACTTTCCCTGTAGGAGATACCGCAAGACGTTTCTGTATATTGGGCACTGCGCTCTGCAGGGTGTTAGCAGAGACTTTCCCGGGACAGTGAAACCCTATGTCAGAGACACTGAGAAGAAGCCCCAACGTTCCCTCCAGGCACTTTCAGTGTGGGTGCCTTGTCCACGTGGTTCCTGGTTTCACTGCAGCTCTGAAGAGAATGTTAGCAAAGAGGTAACCGGGACAGTGCAAACAGTACTCAAAGACAGGGAGAGCAAGCTCTACATTACTCTCTTGGCACTTTGGATGTGGGACATACAGCGAGATGTTTGCTGCTTTTGCGTTTGGCTGTTGGGAGATTTACAGCACAAAGATATCGAGTTGATTTGAAGCAGTTCCGAGAAAGTCTAAGCATAATCCCCACTTCTCCCTCCTGGCATTTTCCATGTGGGAGATATAGCAGGATGTATATTGGGTTTTGAGGACAACTCAATGGACAGTGTAGGGAGAAAAATTCCTGGCTCCTTGAATGCCGTTCCTGGAGACACTGTGAACAATGAGGGAGATATGTCAAGATGTGTGTTGGTTTTGAGGACGGCTCTCTGGAGAGTCTTAGCAAAGAGGTCACACAGATAATCTGAGCAATTCTCAGAGACACTGAGACCAAGCTCCACAATTCCTCCTGGCACTTTCCCTGTAGGAGATACCGCAAGACGGTTCTGTATATTGGGCACTGCGCTCTGCAGGGTGTTAGCAGAGACTTTCCCGGGACAGTGAAACCCTATGTCAGAGACACTGAGAAGAAGCCCCAACGTTCCCTCCAGGCACTTTCAGTGTGGGTGCCTTCTCCACGTGGTTCCTGGTTTCACTGCAGCTCTGAAGAGAATGTTAGCAAAGAGGTAACCGGGACAGTGCAAACAGTACTCAAAGACAGGGAGAGCAGGCTCTACATTACTCTCTTGGCACTTTGGATGTGGGACATACAGCGAGATGTTTGCTGCTTTTGCGTTTGGCTGTTGGGAGATTTGCAGCACAAAGCTATCTAGTTGATTTGAAGCAGTTCCGAGAAAGTCTAAACATAAAACATAATCCCCACTTCTCCCTCCTTGCATTTTCCATGTGGGAGATATAGCAGGATGTATATTGGTTTTAAGGAAATGTCCCCGACAGTGTGGGCAGAAAAGTTCGTGGCTCCTTGAATGCCGTTCCTGGAGACACTGCGAACAATGAGGGAGATATGTCAAGATGTGTGTTGGTTTTGAGGACGGCTCTCTGGAGAGTCTTAGCAAAGAGGTCACACGGATAATCAGAGCAATTCTCAGAGACACTGAGACCAAGCTCCACAATTCCTCCGGGCACTTTCCCTGTAGGAGATACCGCAAGACGTTTCTGTTTATTGGGCACTGCGCTCTGCAGGGTGTTAGCAGAGACTTTCCCGGGACAGTGAAACCCTATGTCAGAGACACTGAGAAGAAGCCCCAATGTTCCCTCCAGGCACTTTCAGTGTGGGTGCCTTCTCCACGTGGTTCCTGGTTTCACTGCAGCTCTGAAGAGAATGTTAGCAAAGAGGTAACCGGGACAGTGCAAACAGTACTCAAAGACAGGGAGAGCAAGCTCTCTCTTGGCACTTTGGATGTGGGACATACAGCGAGATGTTTGCTGCTTTTACATTTGGCTGTTGGGAGATTTACAGCACAAAGCTATCTAGTTGATTTGAAGCAGTTCCGAGAAAGTCTAAGCATAATCTTCACTTCTCCCTCCTGGCATTTTCCATGTGGGAGATATAGCAGGATGTATATTGGTTTTAAGGAACTGTCCCCGGACCGTGTGGGCAGAAAAATTCCTGGCTCCTTGAATGCCGTTCCTGGAGACACTGCGAACAATGAGGTTGATATGTCAAGATGTGTGTTGGTTTTGAGGACGGCTCTCTGGAGAGTCTTAGCAAAGAGGTCACACGGATAATCAGAGCAATTCTCAGAGACACTGAGACCAAGCTCCACAATTCCTCCTGGCACTTTCCCTGTAGGAGATACCGCAAGACGGTTCTGTATATTGGGCACTGCGCTCTGCAGGGTGTTAGCAGAGACTTTCCCGGGACAGTGAAACCCTATGTCAGAGACACTGAGAAGAAGCCCCAACGTTCCCTCCAGGCTTTTTCAGTGTGGGTGCCTTGTCCACGTGGTTCCTGGTTTCACTGCAGCTCTGAAGAGAATGTTAGCAAAGAGGTAACCGGGACAGTGCAAACAGTACTCAAAGACAGGGAGAGCAAGCTCTACATTACTCTCTTGGCACTTTGGATGTGGGACATACAGCGAGATGTTTGCTGCTTTTACATTTGGCTGTTGGGAGATTTACAGCACAAAGCTATCTAGTTGATTTGAAGCAGTTCCGAGAAAGTCTAAGCATAATCTTCACTTCTCCCTCCTGGCATTTTCCATGTGGGAGATATAGCAGGATGTATATTGGTTTTAAGGAACTGTCCCTGGACCGTGTGGGCAGAAAAATTCCTGGCTCCTTGAATGCCCTTCCTGGAGACACTGCGAACAATGAGGTTGATATGTCAAGATGTGTGTTGGTTTTGAGGACGGCTCTCTGGAGAGTCTTAGCAAAGAGGTCACACGGATAATCAGAGCAATTCTCAGAGGCACTGAGACCAAGCTCCACAATTCCTCCTGGCACTTTCCCTGTAGGAGATACCGCAAGACGTTTCTGTATATTGGGCACTGCGCTCTGCAGGGTGTTAGCAGAGACTTTCCCGGGACAGTGAAACCCTATGTCAGAGACACTGAGAAGAAGCCCCAACGTTCCCTCCAGGCACTTTCAGTGTGGGTGCCTTCTCCACGTGGTTCCTGGTTTCACTGCAGCTCTGAAGAGAATGTTAGCAAAGAGGTAACCGGGACAGTGCAAACAGTACTCAAAGACAGGGAGAGCAAGCTCTACATTACTCTCTTGGCACTTTGGATGTGGGACATACAGCGAGATGTTTGCTGCTTTTGCGTTTGGCTGTTGGGAGATTTACAGCACAAAGATATCTAGTTGATTTGAAGCAGTTCCGAGAAAGTCTAAACATAAAACATAATCCCCACTTCTCCCTCCTGGCATTTTCCATGTGGGAGATATAGCAGGATGTATATGGGTTTTGAGGACAACTCAATGGACAGTGTAGGGAGAAAAATTCCTGGCTCCTTGAATGCCCTTCCTGGAGACACTGCGATCAATGAGGGAGATATGTCAAGATGTGTGTTGGTTTTGAGGACGGCTCTCTGGAGAGTCTTAGCAAAGAGGTCACACGGATAATCAGAGCAATTCTCAGAGACACTGAGAACAAGATCGACAATTCCCTCCTGGCACTTTCCCTGTAGGAGATACCGCAAGATGTTTCTGTATATTGGGCACTGCGCTCTGCAGGGTGTTAGCAGAGACTTTCCCGGGACAGTGAAACCCTATGTCAGAGACACTGAGAAGAAGCCCCAATGTTCCCTCCAGGCACTTTCAGTGTGGGTGCCTTCTCCACGTGGTTCCTGGTTTCACTGCAGCTCTGAAGAGAATGTTAGCAAAGAGGTAACCGGGACAGTGCAAACAGTACTCAAAGACAGGGAGAGCAAGCTCTACATTACTCTCTTGGCACTTTGGATGTGGGACATACAGCGAGATGTTTGCTGCTTTTACATTTGGCTGTTGGGAGATTTACAGCACAAAGATATCTAGTTGATTTGAAGCAGTTCCGAGAAAGTCTAAGCATAATCTTCACTTCTCCCTCCTGGCATTTTCCATGTGGGAGATATAGCAGGATGTATATTGGTTTTAAGGAACTGTCCCCGGACCGTGTGGGCAGAAAAATTCCTGGCGCCTTGAATGCCCTTCCTGGAGACACTGCGAACAATGAGGTTGATATGTCAAGATGTGTGTTGGTTTTGAGGACGGCTCTCTGGAGAGTCTGAGCAAAGAGGTCACACGGATAATCAGAGCAATTCTCAGAGACACTGAGACCAAGCTCCACAATTCCTCCTGGCACTTTCCCTGTAGGAGATACCGCAAGACGGTTCTGTATATTGGGCACTGCGCTCTGCAGGGTGTTAGCAGAGACTTTCCCGGGACAGTGAAACCCTATGTCAGAGACACTGAGAAGAAGCCCCAACGTTCCCTCCAGGCACTTTCAGTGTGGGTGCCTTCTCCACGTGGTTCCTGGTTTCACTGCAGCTCTGAAGAGAATGTTAGCAAAGAGGTAACCGGGACAGTGCAAACAGTACTCAAAGACAGGGAGAGCAAGCTCTACATTACTCTCTTGGCACTTTGGATGTGGGACATACAGCGAGATGTTTGCTGCTTTTACATTTGGCTGTTGGGAGATTTACAGCACAAAGATATCGAGTTGATTTGAAGCAGTTCCGAGAAAGTCTAAGCATAATCCCCACTTCTCCCTCCTGGCATTTTCCATGTGGGAGATATAGCAGGATGTATATTGGGTTTTGAGGACAACTCAATGGACAGTGTAGGGAGAAAAATTCCTGGCTCCTTGAATGCCGTTCCTGGAGACACTGTGAACAATGAGGGAGATAGGTCAAGATGTGTGTTGGTTTTGAGGACGGCTCTCTGGAGAGTCTTAGCAAAGAGGTCACACAGATAATCTGAGCAATTCTCAGAGACACTGAGACCAAGCTCCACAATTCCTCCTGGCACTTTCCCTGTAGGAGATACCGCAAGACGTTTCTGTATATTGGGCACTGCGCTCTGCAGGGTGTTAGCATAGACTTTCCCGGGACAGTGAAACCCTATGTCAGAGACACTGAGAAGAAGCCCCAATGTTCCCTCCAGGCACTTTCAGTGTGGGTGCCTTCTCCACGTGGTTCCTGGTTGCACTGCAGCTCTGAAGAGAATGTTAGCAAAGAGGTAACCGGGACAGTGCAAACAGTACTCAAAGACAGGGAGAGCAAGCTCTACATTACTCTCTTGGCACTTTGGATGTGGGACATACAGCGAGATGTTTGCTGCTTTTACATTTGGCTGTTGGGAGATTTACAGCACAAAGATATCTAGTTGATTTGAAGCAGTTCCGAGAAAGTCTAAGCATAATCTTCACTTCTCCCTCCTGGCATTTTCCATGTGGGAGATATAGCAGGATGTATATTGGTTTTAAGGAACTGTCCCCGGACCGTGTGGGCAGAAAAATTCCTGGCGCCTTGAATGCCCTTCCTGGAGACACTGCGAACAATGAGGTTGATATGTCAAGATGTGTGTTGGTTTTGAGGACGGCTCTCTGGAGAGTCTTAGCAAAGAGGTCACACGGATAATCAGAGCAATTCTCAGAGACACTGAGACCAAGCTCCACAATTCCTCCTGGCACTTTCCCTGTAGGAGATACCGCAAGACGTTTCTGTATATTGGGCACTGCGCTCTGCAGGGTGTTAGCAGAGACTTTCCCGGGACAGTGAAACCCTATGTCAGAGACACTGAGAAGAAGCCCCAACGTTCCCTCCAGGCACTTTCAGTGTGGGTGCCTTCTCCACGTGGTTCCTGGTTTCACTGCAGCTCTGAAGAGAATGTTAGCAAAGAGGTAACCGGGACAGTGCAAACAGTACTCAAAGACAGGGAGAGCAGGCTCTACATTACTCTCTTGGCACTTTGGATGTGGGACATACAGCGAGATGTTTGCTGCTTTTGCGTTTGGCTGTTGGGAGATTTGCAGCACAAAGCTATCTAGTTGATTTGAAGCAGTTCCGAGAAAGTCTAAACATAAAACATAATCCCCACTTCTCCCTCCTGGCATTTTCCATGTGGGAGATATAGCAGGATGTATATTGGTTTTAAGGAAATGTCCCCGACAGTGTGGGCAGAAAAGTTCGTGGCTCCTTGAATGCCGTTCCTGGAGACACTGCGAACAATGAGGGAGATATGTCAAGATGTGTGTTGGTTTTGAGGACGGCTCTCTGGAGAGTCTTAGCAAAGAGGTCACACGGATAATCAGAGCAATTCTCAGAGACACTGAGACCAAGCTCCACAATTCCTCCGGGCACTTTCCCTGTAGGAGATACCGCAAGACGTTTCTGTTTATTGGGCACTGCGCTCTGCAGGGTGTTAGCAGAGACTTTCCCGGGACAGTGAAACCCTATGTCAGAGACACTGAGAAGAAGCCCCAATGTTCCCTCCAGGCACTTTCAGTGTGGGTGCCTTCTCCACGTGGTTCCTGGTTTCACTGCAGCTCTGAAGAGAATGTTAGCAAAGAGGTAACCGGGACAGTGCAAACACTACTCAAAGACAGGGAGAGCAAGCTCTCTCTTGGCACTTTGGATGTGGGACATACAGCGAGATGTTTGCTGCTTTTGCGTTTGGCTGTTGGGAGATTTACAGCACAAAGATATCTAGTTGATTTGAAGCAGTTCCGAGAAAGTCTAAACATAAAACATAATCCCCACTTCTCCCTCCTGGCATTTTCCATGTGGGAGATATAGCAGGATGTATATGGGTTTTGAGGACAACTCAATGGACAGTGGAGGGAGAAAAATTCCTGGCTCCTTGAATGCCGTTCCTGGAGACACTGCGATCAATGAGGGAGATATGTCAAGATGTGTGTTGGTTTTGAGGACGGCTCTCTGGAGAGTCTTAGCAAAGAGGTCACACGGATAATCAGAGCAATTCTCAGAGACACTGAGAACAAGATCGACAATTCCCTCCTGGCACTTTCCCTGTAGGAGATACCGCAAGACGTTTCTGTATATTGGGCACTGCGCTCTGCAGGGTGTTAGCAGAGACTTTCCCGGGACAGTGAAACCCAATGTCAGAGACACTGAGAAGAAGCCCCAATGTTCCCTCCAGGCACTTTCAGTGTGGGTGCCTTCTCCACGTGGTTCCTGGTTTCACTGCAGCTCTGAAGAGAATGTTAGCAAAGAGGTAACCGGGACAGTGCAAACCGTACTCAAAGACAGGGAGAGCAAGCTCTACATTACTCTCTTGGCACTTTGGATGTGGGACATACAGCGAGATGTTTGCTGCTTTTACATTTGGCTGTTGGGAGATTTACAGCACAAAGCTATCTAGTTGATTTGAAGCAGTTCCGAGAAAGTCTAAGCATAATCTTCACTTCTCCCTCCTGGCATTTTCCATGTGGGAGATATAGCAGGATGTATATTGGTTTTAAGGAACTGTCCCCGAACCGTGTGGGCAGAAAAATTCCTGGCTCCTTGAATGCCCTTCCTGGAGACACTGCGAACAATGAGGTTGATATGTCAAGATGTGTGTTGGTTTTGAGGACGGCTCTCTGGAGAGTCTTAGCAAAGAGGTCACACGGATAATCAGAGCAATTCTCAGAGACACTGAGACCAAGCTCCACAATTCCTCCTGGCACTTTCCCTGTAGGAGATACCGCAAGACGTTTCTGTATATTGGGCACTGCGCTCTGCAGGGTGTTAGCAGAGACTTTCCCGGGACAGTGAAACCCTATGTCAGAGACACTGAGAAGAAGCCCCAATGTTCCCTCCAGGCACTTTCAGTGTGGGTGCCTTCTCCACGTGGTTCCTGGTTTCACTGCAGCTCTGAAGAGAATGTTAGCAAAGAGGTAACCGGGACAGTGCAAACAGTACTCAAAGACAGGGAGAGCAAGCTCTACATTACTCTCTTGGCACTTTCGATGTGGGACATACAGCGAGATGTTTGCTGCTTTTACATTTGGCTGTTGGGAGATTTACAGCACAAAGATATCTAGTTGATTTGAAGCAGTTCCGAGAAAGTCTAAGCATAATCTTCACTTCTCCCTCCTGGCATTTTCCATGTGGGAGATATAGCAGGATGTATATTGGTTTTAAGGAACTGTCCCCGGACCGTGTGGGCAGAAAAATTCCTGGCGCCTTGAATGCCCTTCCTGGAGACACTGCGAACAATGAGGGAGATATGTCAAGATGTGTGTTGGTTTTGAGGACGGCTCTCTGGAGAGTCTTAGCAAAGAGGTCACACGGATAATCAGAGCAATTCTCAGAGACACTGAGACCAAGCTCCACAATTCCTCCTGGCACTTTCCCTGTAGGAGATACCGCAAGACGTTTCTGTATATTGGGCACTGCGCTCTGCAGGGTGTTAGCAGAGACTTTCCCGGGACAGTGAAACCCTATGTCAGAGACACTGAGAAGAAGCCCCAGTGTTCCCTCCAGGCACTTTCAGTGTGGGTGCCTTCTCCACGTGGTTCCTGGTTTCACTGCAGCTCTGAAGAGAATGTTAGCAAAGAGGTAACCGGGACAGTGCAAACAGTACTCAAAGACAGGGAGAGCAAGCTCTACATTACTTTCTTGGCACTTTGGATGTGGGACATACAGCGAGATGTTTGCTGCTTTTACATTTGGCTGTTGGGAGATTTACAGCACAAAGATATCTAGTTGATTTGAAGCAGTTCCGAGAAAGTCTAAACATAAAACATAATCCCCACTTCTCCCTCCTGGCATTTTCCATGTGGGAGATATAGCAGGATGTATATGGGTTTTGAGGACAACTCAATGGACAGTGGAGGGAGAAAAATTCCTGGCTCCTTGAATGCCGTTCCTGGAGACACTGCGATCAATGAGGGAGATATATCAAGATGTGTGTTGGTTTTGAGGACGGCTCTCTGGAGAGTCTTAGCAAAGAGGTCACACGGATAATCAGAGCAATTCTCAGAGACACTGAGAACAAGATCGACAATTCCCTCCTGGCACTTTCCCTGTAGGAGATACCGCAAGACGTTTCTGTATATTGGGCACTGCGCTCTGCAGGGTGTTAGCAGAGACTTTCCCGGGACAGTGAAACCCTATGTCAGAGACACTGAGAAGAAGCCCCAATGTTCCCTCCAGGCACTTTCAGTGTGGGTGCCTTCTCCACGTGGTTCCTGGTTTCACTGCAGCTCTGAAGAGAATGTTAGCAAAGAGGTAACCGGGACAGTGCAAACAGTACTCAAAGACAGGGAGAGCAAGCTCTACATTACTCTCTTGGCACTTTCGATGTGGGACATACAGCGAGATGTTTGCTGCTTTTGCGTTTGGCTGTTGGGAGATTTACAGCACAAAGATATCTAGTTGATTTGAAGCAGTTCCGAGAAAGTCTAAACATAAAACATAATCCCCACTTCTCCCTCCTGGCATTTTCCATGTGGGAGATACAGCAGGATGTATATTGGTTTTAAGGAAATGTCCCCGACAGTGTGGGCAGAAAAGTTCGTGGCTCCTTGAATGCCGTTCATGGAGACACTGCGAACAATGAGGGAGATATATCAAGATGTGTGTTGGTTTTGAGGACGGCTCTCTGGAGAGTCTTAGCAAAGAGGTCACACGGATAATCAGAGCAATTCTCAGAGACACTGAGACCAAGCTCCACAATTCCTCCTGGCACTTTCCCTGTAGGAGATACCGCAAGACGTTTCTGTATATTGGGCACTGCGCTCTGCAGGGTGTTAGCAGAGACTTTCCCGGGACAGTGAAACCCTATGTCAGAGACACTGAGAAGAAGCCCCAACGTTCCCTCCAGGCACTTTCAGTGTGGGTGCCTTCTCCACGTGGTTCCTGGTTTCACTGCAGCTCTGAAGAGAATGTTAGCAAAGAGGTAACCGGGACAGTGCAAACAGTACTCAAAGACAGGGAGAGCAAGCTCTACATTACTTTCTTGGCACTTTGGATGTGGGACATACAGCGAGATGTTTGCTGCTTTTACATTTGGCTGTTGGGAGATTTACAGCACAAAGATATCTAGTTGATTTGAAGCAGTTCCGAGAAAGTCTAAACATAAAACATAATCCCCACTTCTCCCTCCTGGCATTTTCTATGTGGGAGATATAGCAGGATGTATATGGGTTTTGAGGACAACTCAATGGACAGTGGAGGGAGAAAAATTCCTGGCTCCTTGAATGCCGTTCCTGGAGACACTGCGATCAATGAGGGAGATATGTCAAGATGTGTGTTGGTTTTGAGGACGGCTCTCTGGAGAGTCTTAGCAAAGAGGTCACACGGATAATCAGAGCAATTCTCAGAGACACTGAGAACAAGATCGACAATTCCCTCCTGGCACTTTCCCTGTAGGAGATACCGCAAGACGTTTCTGTATATTGGGCACTGCGCTCTGCAGGGTGTTAGCAGAGACTTTCCCGGGACAGTGAAACCCTATGTCAGAGACACTGAGAAGAAGCCCCAATGTTCCCTCCAGGCACTTTCAGTGTGGGTGCCTTCTCCACGTGGTTCCTGGTTTCACTGCAGCTCTGAAGAGAATGTTAGCAAAGAGGTAACCGGGACAGTGCAAACAGTACTCAAAGACAGGGAGAGCAAGCTCTACATTACTCTCTTGGCACTTTCGATGTGGGACATACAGCGAGATGTTTGCTGCTTTTGCATTTGGCTGTTGGGAGATTTACAGCACAAAGATATCGAGTTGATTTGAAGCAGTTCCGAGAAAGTCTAAACATAAAACATAATCCCCACTTCTCCCTCCTGGCATTTTCCATGTGGGAGATATAGCAGGATGTATATTGGGTTTTGAGGACAACTCAATGGACAGTGTAGGGAGAAAAATTCCTGGCTCCTTGAATGCCGTTCCTGGAGACACTGTGAACAATGAGGGAGATATGTCAAGATGTGTGTTGGTTTTGAGGACGGCTCTCTGGAGAGTCTTAGCAAAGAGGTCACACAGATAATCAGAGCAATTCTCAGAGACACTGAGACCAAGCTCCACAATTCCTCCTGGCACTTTCCCTGTAGGAGATACCGCAAGACGTTTCTGTATATTGGGCACTGCGCTCTGCAGGGTGTTAGCAGAGACTTTCCCGGGACAGTGAAACCCAATGTCAGAGACACTGAGAAGAAGCCCCAATGTTCCCTCCAGGCACTTTCAGTGTGGGTGCCTTCTCCACGTGGTTCCTGGTTTCACTGCAGCTCTGAAGAGAATGTTAGCAAAGAGGTAACCGGGACAGTGCAAACAGTACTCAAAGACAGGGAGAGCAAGCTCTACATTACTCTCTTGGCACTTTGGATGTGGGACATACAGCGAGATGTTTGCTGCTTTTACATTTGGCTGTTGGGAGATTTACAGCACAAAGATATCTAGTTGATTTGAAGCAGTTCCGAGAAAGTCTAAGCATAATCTTCACTTCTCCCTCCTGGCATTTTCCATGTGGGAGATATAGCAGGATGTATATTGGTTTTAAGGAACTGTCCCCGGACCGTGTGGGCAGAAAAATTCCTGGCTCCTTGAATGCCCTTCCTGGAGACACTGCGAACAATGAGGTTGATATGTCAAGATGTGTGTTGGTTTTGAGGACGGCTCTCTGGAGAGTCTTAGCAAAGAGGTCACACGGATAATGAGAGCAATTCTCAGAGACACTGAGACCAAGCTCCACAATTCCTCCTGGCACTTTCCCTGTAGGAGATACCGCAAGACGTTTCTGTATATTGGGCACTGCGCTCTGCAGGGTGTTAGCAGAGACTTTCCCGGGACAGTGAAACCCTATGTCAGAGACACTGAGAAGAAGCCCCAACGTTCTCTCCAGGCACTTTCAGTGTGGGTGCCTTCTCCACGTGGTTCCTGGTTTCACTGCAGCTCTGAAGAGAATGTTAGCAAAGAGGTAACCGGGACAGTGCAAACCGTACTCAAAGACAGGGAGAGCAAGCTCTACATTACTCTCTTGGCACTTTGGATGTGGGACATACAGCGAGATGATTGCTGCTTTTGCGTTTGGCTGTTGGGAGATTTACAGCACAAAGCTATCTAGTTGATTTGAAGCAGTTCCGAGAAAGTCTAAGCATAATCTTCACTTCTCCCTCCTGGCATTTTCCATGTCGGAGATATAGAAGGATGTATATTGGTTTTAAGGAACTGTCCCCGGACCGTGTGGGCAGAAAAATTCCTGGCTCCTTGAAATGCCGTTCCTGGAGACACTGCGATCAATGAGGGAGATATGTCAAGATGTGTGTTGGTTTTGAGGACGGCTCTCTGGAGAGTCTTAGCAAAGAGGTCACACGGATAATCAGAGCAATTCTCAGAGACACTGAGACCAAGCTCCACAATTCCTCCTGGCACTTTCCCTGTAGGAGATACCGCAAGACGTTTCTGTATATTGGGCACTGCGCTCTGCAGGGTGTTAGCAGAGACTTTCCCGGGACAGTGAAACCCTATGTCAGAGACACTGAGAAGAAGCCCCAACGTTCCCTCCAGGCACTTTCAGTGTGGGTGCCTTCTCCACGTGGTTCCTGGTTTCACTGCAGCTCTGAAGAGAATGTTAGCAAAGAGGTAACCGGGACAGTGCAAACAGTACTCAAAGACAGGGAGAGCAGGCTCTACATTACTCTCTTGGCACTTTGGATGTGGGACATACAGCGAGATGTTTGCTGCTTTTGCGTTTGGCTGTTGGGAAATTTGCAGCACAAAGCTATCTAGTTGATTTGAAGCAGTTCCGAGAAAGTCTAAACATAAAACATAATCCCCACTTCTCCCTCCTGGCATTTTCCATGTGGGAGATATAGCAGGATGTATATTGGTTTTAAGGAAATGTCCCCGACAGTGTGGGCAGAAAAGTTCGTGGCTCCTTGAATGCCGTTCCTGGAGACACTGCGAACAATGAGGGAGATATGTCAAGATGTGTGTTGGTTTTGAGGACGGCTCTCTGGAGAGTCTTAGCAAAGAGGTCACACGGATAATCAGAGCAATTCTCAGAGACACTGAGAACAAGCTCCACAATTCCTCCTGGCACTTTCCCTGTAGGAGATACCGCAAGACGTTTCTGTATATTGGGCACTGCGCTCTGCAGGGTGTTAGCAGAGACTTTCCCGGGACAGTGAAACCCTATGTCAGAGACACTGAGAAGAAGCCCCAGTGTTCCCTCCAGGCACTTTCAGTGTGGGTGCCTTCTCCACGTGGTTCCTGGTTTCACTGCAGCTCTGAAGAGAATGTTAGCAAAGAGGTAACCGGGACAGTGCAAACAGTACTCAAAGACAGGGAGAGCAAGCTCTACATTACTTTCTTGGCACTTTGGATGTGGGACATACAGCGAGATGTTTGCTGCTTTTACATTTGGCTGTTGGGAGATTTACAGCACAAAGATATCTAGTTGATTTGAAGCAGTTCCGAGAAAGTCTAAACATAAAACATAATCCCCACTTCTCCCTCCTGGCATTTTCCATGTGGGAGATATAGCAGGATGTATATGGGTTTTGAGGACAACTCAATGGACAGTGGAGGGAGAAAAATTCCTGGCTCCTTGAATGCCGTTCCTGGAGACACTGCGATCAATGAGGGAGATATATCAAGATGTGTGTTGGTTTTGAGGATGGCTCTCTGGAGAGTCTTAGCAAAGAGGTCACACGGATAATCAGAGCAATTCTCAGAGACACTGAGAACAAGATCGACAATTCCCTCCTGGCACTTTCCCTGTAGGAGATACCGCAAGACGTTTCTGTATATTGGGCACTGCGCTCTGCAGGGTGTTAGCAGAGACTTTCCCGGGACAGTGAAACCCTATGTCAGAGACACTGAGAAGAAGCCCCAATGTTCCCTCCAGGCACTTTCAGTGTGGGTGCCTTCTCCACGTGGTTCCTGGTTTCACTGCAGCTCTGAAGAGAATGTTAGCAAAGAGGTAACCGGGACAGTGCAAACAGTACTCAAAGACAGGGAGAGCAAGCTCTACATTACTCTCTTGGCACTTTCGATGTGGGACATACAGCGAGATGTTTGCTGCTTTTGCGTTTGGCTGTTGGGAGATTTACAGCACAAAGCTATCTAGTTGATTTGAAGCAGTTCCGAGAAAGTCTAAACATAAAACATAATCCCCACTTCTCCCTCCTGGCATTTTCCATGTGGGAGATACAGCAGGATGTATATTGGTTTTAAGGAAATGTCCCCGACAGTGTGGGCAGAAAAGTTCGTGGCTCCTTGAATGCCGTTCCTGGAGACACTGCGAACAATGAGGGAGATATATCAAGATGTGTGTTGGTTTTGAGGACGGCTCTCTGGAGAGTCTTAGCAAAGAGGTCACACGGATAATCAGAGCAATTCTCAGAGACACTGAGACCAAGCTCCACAATTCCTCCTGGCACTTTCCCTGTAGGAGATACCGCAAGACGTTTCTGTATATTGGGCACTGCGCTCTGCAGGGTGTTAGCAGAGACTTTCCCGGGACAGTGAAACCCTATGTCAGAGACACTGAGAAGAAGCCCCAACGTTCCCTCCAGGCACTTTCAGTGTGGCTGCCTTCTCCACGTGGTTCCTGGTTTCACTGCAGCTCTGAAGAGAATGTTAGCAAAGAGGTAACCGGGACAGTGCAAACAGTACTCAAAGACAGGGAGAGCAAGCTCTACATTACTCTCTTGGCACTTTCGATGTGGGACATACAGCGAGATGTTTGCTGCTTTTGCATTTGGCTGTTGGGAGATTTACAGCACAAAGATATCGAGTTGATTTGAAGCAGTTCCGAGAAAGTCTAAACATAAAACATAATCCCCACTTCTCCCTCCTGGCATTTTCCATGTGGGAGATATAGCAGGATGTATATTGGGTTTTGAGGACAACTCAATGGACAGTGTAGGGAGAAAAATTCCTGGCTCCTTGAATGCCGTTCCTGGAGACACTGTGAACAATGAGGGAGATATGTCAAGATGTGTGTTGGTTTTGAGGACGGCTCTCTGGAGAGTCTTAGCAAAGAGGTCACACAGATAATCAGAGCAATTCTCAGAGACACTGAGACCAAGCTCCACAATTCCTCCTGGCACTTTCCCTGTAGGAGATACCGCAAGACGTTTCTGTATATTGGGCACTGCGCTCTGCAGGGTGTTAGCAGAGACTTTCCCGGGACAGTGAAACCCAATGTCAGAGACACTGAGAAGAAGCCCCAATGTTCCCTCCAGGCACTTTCAGTGTGGGTGCCGTCTCCACGTGGTTCCTGGTTTCACTGCAGCTCTGAAGAGAATGTTAGCAAAGAGGTAACCGGGACAGTGCAAACAGTACTCAAAGACAGGGAGAGCAAGCTCTACATTACTCTCTTGGCACTTTGGATGTGGGACATACAGCGAGATGTTTGCTGCTTTTACATTTGGCTGTTGGGAGATTTACAGCACAAAGATATCTAGTTGATTTGAAGCAGTTCCGAGAAAGTCTAAGCATAATCTTCACTTCTCCCTCCTGGCATTTTCCATGTGGGAGATATAGCAGGATGTATATTGGTTTTAAGGAACTGTCCCCGGACCGTGTGGGCAGAAAAATTCCTGGCTCCTTGAATGCCCTTCCTGGAGACACTGCGAACAATGAGGTTGATATGTCAAGATGTGTGTTGGTTTTGAGGACGGCTCTCTGGAGAGTCTTAGCAAAGAGGTCACACGGATAATCAGAGCAATTCTCAGAGACACTGAGACCAAGCTCCACAATTCCTCCTGGCACTTTCCCTGTAGGAGATACCGCAAGACGTTTCTGTATATTGGGCACTGCGCTCTGCAGGGTGTTAGCAGAGACTTTCCCGGGACAGTGAAACCCTATGTCAGAGACACTGAGAAGAAGCCCCAACGTTCTCTCCAGGCACTTTCAGTGTGGGTGCCTTCTCCACGTGGTTCCTGGTTTCACTGCAGCTCTGAAGAGAATGTTAGCAAAGAGGTAACCGGGACAGTGCAAACAGTACTCAAAGACAGGGAGAGCAAGCTCTACATTACTCTCTTGGCACTTTCGATGTGGGACATACAGCGAGATGTTTGCTGCTTTTGCGTTTGGCTGTTGGGAGATTTACAGCACAAAGATATCTAGTTGATTTGAAGCAGTTCCGAGAAAGGCTAAACATAAAACATAATCCCCACTTCTCCCTCCTGGCATTTTCCATGTGGGAGATATAGCAGGATGTATATGGGTTTTGAGGACAACTCAATGGACAGTGGAGAGAGAAAAATTCCTGGCTCCTTGAATGCCGTTCCTGGAGACACTGCGATCAATGAGGGAGATATGTCAAGATGTGTATTGGTTTTGAGGATGGCTCTCTGGAGAGTCTTAGCAAAGAGGTCACACATATAATCAGAGCAATTCTCAGAGACACTGAGACCAAGCTCCACAATTCCTCCTGGCACTTTCCCTGTAGGAGATACCGCAAGACGTTTCTGTATATTGGGCACTGCGCTCTGCAGGGTGTTAGCAGAGACTTTCCCGGGACAGTGAAACCCTATGTCAGAGACACTGAGAAGAAGCCCCAATGTTCCCTCCAAGCACTTTCAGTGTGGGTGCCTTCTCCACGTGGTTCCTGGTTTCACTGCAGCTCTGAAGAGAATGTTAGCAAAGAGGTAATCGGGACAGTGCAAACAGTACTCAAAGACAGGGAGAGCAAGCTCTACATTACTCTCTTGGCACTTTGGATGTGGGACATACAGCGAGATGTTTGCTGCTTTTGCGTTTGGCTGTTGGGAGATTTACAGCACAAAGCTATCTAGTTGATTTGAAGCAGTTCCGAGAAAGTCTAAACATAAAACATAATCCCCACTTCTCCGTCCCGGCATTTTCCATGTGGGAGATATAGCAGGATGTATATTGGTTTTAAGGAAATGTCCCCGACAGTGTGGGCAGAAAAGTTCGTGGCTCCTTGAATGCCGTTCCTGGAGACACTGCGAACAATGAGGGAGATATGTCAAGATGTGTGTTTGTTTTGAGGACGTCTCTCTGGAGAGTCTTAGCAAAGAGGTCACACGGATAATCAGAGCAATTCTCAGAGACACTGAGACCAAGCTCCACAATTCCTCCTGGCACTTTCCCTGTAGGAGATACCGCAAGACGTTTCTGTATATTGGGCACTGCGCTCTGCAGGGTGTTAGCAGAGACTTTCCCGGGACAGTGAAACCCTATGTCAGAGACACTGAGAAGAAGCCCCAACGTTCCCTCCAGGCACTTTCAGTGTGGCTGCCTTCTCCACGTGGTTCCTGGTTTCACTGCAGCTCTGAAGAGAATGTTAGCAAAGAGGTAACCGGGACAGTGCAAACAGTACTCAAAGACAGGGAGAGCAAGCTCTACATTACTCTCTTGGCACTTTGGATGTGGGACATACAGCGAGATGTTTGCTGCTTTTGCGTTTGGCTGTTGGGAGATTTACAGCACAAAGCTATCTAGTTGATTTGAAGCAGTTCCGAGAAAGTCTAAACATAAAACATAATCCCCACTTCTCCCTCCTGGCATTTTCCATGTGGGAGATATAGCAGGATGTATATTGGTTTTAAGGAAATGTCCCCGACAGTGTGGGCAGAAAAGTTCGTGGCTCCTTGAATGCCGTTCCTGGAGACACTGCGAACAATGAGGGAGATATGTCAAGATGTGTGTTTGTTTTGAGGACGGTTCTCTGGAGAGTCTTAGCAAAGAGGTCACACGGATAATCAGAGCAATTCTCAGAGACACTGAGACCAAGCTCCACAATTCCTCCTGGCACTTTCCCTGTAGGAGATACCGCAAGACGTTTCTGTATATTGGGCACTGCGCTCTGCAGGGTGTTAGCAGAGACTTTCCCGGGACAGTGAAACCCTATGTCAGAGACACTGAGAAGAAGCCCCAACGTTTCCTCCAGGCACTTTCAGTGTGGGTGCCTTCTCCACGTGGTTCCTGGTTTCACTGCAGCTCTGAAGAGAATGTTAGCAAAGAGGTAACCGGGACAGTGCAAACAGTACTCAAAGACAGGGAGAGCAAGCTCTACATTACTCTCTTGGCACTTTCGATGTGGGACATACAGCGAGATGTTTGCTGCTTTTGCGTTTGGCTGTTGGGAGATTTACAGCACAAAGCTATCTAGTTGATTTGAAGCAGTTCCGAGAAAGTCTAAACATAAAACATAATCCCCACTTCTCCCTCCTGGCATTTTCCATGTGGGAGATATAGCAGGATGTATATTGGTTTTAAGGAAATGTCCCCGACAGTGTGGGCAGAAAAGTTCGTGGCTCCTTGAATGCCGTTCCTGGAGAAACTGCGATCAATGAGGGAGATATGTCAAGATGTGTGTTTGTTTTGAGGACGGCTCCCTGGAGAGTCTTAGCAAAGAGGTCACACGGATAATCAGAGCAATTCTCAGAGACACTGAGACCAAGCTCCACAATTCCTCCTGGCACTTTCCCTGTAAGAGATACCGCAAGACGTTTCTGTATATTGGGCACTGCGCTCTGCAGGGTGTTAGCAGAGACTTTCCCGGGACAGTGAAACCCTATGTCAGAGACACTGAGAAGAAGCCCCAATGTTCCCTCCAGGCACTTTCAGTGTGGGTGCCTTGTCCACGTGGTTCCTGGTTTCACTGCAGCTCTGAAGAGAATGTTAGCAAAGAGGTAACCGGGACAGTGCAAACAGTACTCAAAGACAGGGAGAGCAAGCTCTCTCTTGGAACTTTGGATGTGGGACATACAGCGAAATGTTTGCTGCTTTTGCGTTTGGCTGTTGGGAGATTTACAGCACAAAGCTATCTAGTTGATTTGAAGCAGTTCCGAGAAAGTCTAAACATAAAACATAATCCCCACTTCTCCCTCCTGGCATTTTCCATGTGGGAGATATAGCAGGATGTATATTGGTTTTAAGGAACTGTCCCCGACAGTGTGGGCAGAAAAGTTCGTGGCTCCTTGAATGCCGTTCCTGGAGACACTGCGATCAATGAGGGAGATATGTCAAGATGTGTGTTGGTTTTGAGGACGGCTCTCTGGAGAGTCTTAGCAAAGAGGTCACACAGATAATCAGAGCAATTCTCAGAAACACTGAGACCAAGCTCCACAATTCCTCCTGGCACTTTCCCTGTAGGAGATACCGCAAGACGTTTCTGTATATTGGGCACTGTGCTCTGCAGGGTGTTAGCAGAGACTTTCCCGGGACAGTGAAACCCTATGTCAGAGACACTGAGAAGAAGCCCCAACGTTCCCTCCAGGCACTTTCAGTGTGGGTGCCTTGTCCACGTGGTTCCTGGTTTCACTGCAGCTCTGAAGAGAATGTTAGCAAAGAGGTAACCGGGACAGTGCAAACAGTACTCAAAGACAGGGAGAGCAAGCTCTACATTACTCTCTTGGCACTTTCGATGTGGGACATACAGCGAGATGTTTGCTGCTTTTGCGTTTGGCTGTTGGGAGATTTACAGCACAAAGCTATCTAGTTGATTTGAAGCAGTTCCGAGAAAGTCTAAACATAAAACATAATCCCCACTTCTCCGTCCTGGCATTTTCCATGTGGGAGATATAGCAGGATGTATATTGGTTTTAAGGACATGTCCCCGACAGTGTGGGCAGAAAAGATCGTGGCTCCTTGAATGCCGTTCCTGGAGACACTGCGAACAATGAGGGAGATATGTCAAGATGTGTGTTGGTTTTGAGGACGGCTCTCTGGAGAGTCTTAGCAAAGAGGTCACACGGATAATCAGAGCAATTCTCAGAGACACTGAGAACAAGCTCCACAATTCCTCCTGGCACTTTCCCTGTAGGAGATACCGCAAGACGTTTCTGTATATTGGGCACTGCGCTCTGCAGGGTGTTAGCAGAGACTTTCCCGGGACAGTGAAACCCTATGTCAGAGACACTGAGAAGAAGCCCCAATGTTCCCTCCAGGCACTTTCAGTGTGGGTGCCTTGTCCACGTGGTTCCTGGTTTCACTGCAGCTCTGAAGAGAATGTTAGCAAAGAGGTAACCGGGACAGTGCAAACAGTACTCAAAGACAGGAAGAGCAAGCTCTACATTACTCTCTTGGCACTTTCGATGTGGGACATACAGCGAGATGTTTGCTGCTTTTGCGTTTGGCTGTTAGGAGATTTACAGCACAAAGATATCGAGTTGATTTGAAGCAGTTCCGAGAAAGTCTAAGCATAATCCCCACTTCTCCCTCCTGGCACTTTCCATGTGGGAGATATAGCAGGATGTATATTGGTTTTGAGGACAACTCAATGGACAGTGTAGGGAGAAAAATTCCTGGCTCCTTGAATGCCGTTCCTGGAGACACTGCGATCAATGAGGGAGATATGTCAAGATGTGTGTTGGTTTTGAGGACGGCTCTCTGGAGAGTCTTAGCAAAGAGGTCACACGGATAATCAGAGCAATTCTCAGAGACACTGAGACCAAGCTCCACAATTCCTCCTGGCACTTTCCCTGTAGGAGATACCGCAAGACGTTTCTGTATATTGGGCGCTGCGCTCTGCAGGGTGTTAGCAGAGACTTTCCCGGGACAGTGAAACCCTATGTCAGAGACACTGAGAAGAAGCCCCAACGTTCCCTCCAGGCACTTTCAGTGTGGGTGCCTTCTCCACGTGGTTCCTGGTTTCACTGCAGCTCTGAAGAGAATGTTAGCAAAGAGGTAACCGGGACAGTGCAAACAGTACTCAAAGACAGGGAGAGCAAGCTCTACATTACTCTCTTGGCACTTTGGATGTGGGACATACAGCGAGATGTTTGCTGCTTTTGCGTTTGGCTGTTGGGAGATTTACAGCACAAAGCTATCTAGTTGATTTGAAGCAGTTCCGAGAAAGTCTAAACATAAAACATAATCCCCACTTCTCCCTCCTGGCATTTTCCATGTGGGAGATATAGCAGGATGTATATGGGTTTTGAGGACTACTCAATGGACAGTGTAGGGAGAAAAATTCCTGGCTCCTTGAATGCCGTTCCTGGAGACACTGCGATCAATGAGGGAGATATGTCAAGATGTGTGTTGGTTTTGAGGACGGCTCTCTGGAGAGTCTTAGCAAAGAGGTCACACGGATAATCAGAGCAATTCTCAGAGACACTGAGACCAAGCTCCACAATTCCTCCTGGCACTTTCCCTGTAGGAGATACCGCAAGACGTTTCTGTATATTGGGCACTGCGCTCTGCAGGGTGTTAGCAGAGACTTTCCCGGGACAGTGAAACCCTATGTCAGAGACACTGAGAAGAAGCCCCAATGTTCCCTCCAAGCACTTTCAGTGTGGGTGCCTTCTCCACGTGGTTCCTGGTTTCACTGCAGCTCTGAAGAGAATGTTAGCAAAGAGGTAATCGGGACAGTGCAAACAGTACTCAAAGACAGGGAGAGCAAGCTCTACATTACTCTCTTGGCACTTTGGATGTGGGACATACAGCGAGATGTTTGCTGCTTTTGCGTTTGGCTGTTGGGAGATTTACAGCACAAAGCTATCTAGTTGATTTGAAGCAGTTCCGAGAAAGTCTAAACATAAAACATAATCCCCACTTCTCCGTCCCGGCATTTTCCATGTGGGAGATATAGCAGGATGTATATTGGTTTTAAGGAAATGTCCCCGACAGTGTGGGCAGAAAAGTTCGTGGCTCCTTGAATGCCGTTCCTGGAGACACTGCGAACAATGAGGGAGATATGTCAAGATGTGTGTTTGTTTTGAGGACGTCTCTCTGGAGAGTCTTAGCAAAGAGGTCACACGGATAATCAGAGCAATTCTCAGAGACACTGAGACCAAGCTCCACAATTCCTCCTGGCACTTTCCCTGTAGGAGATACCGCAAGACGTTTCTGTATATTGGGCACTGCGCTCTGCAGGGTGTTAGCAGAGACTTTCCCGGGACAGTGAAACCCTATGTCAGAGACACTGAGAAGAAGCCCCAACGTTCCCTCCAGGCACTTTCAGTGTGGCTGCCTTCTCCACGTGGTTCCTGGTTTCACTGCAGCTCTGAAGAGAATGTTAGCAAAGAGGTAACCGGGACAGTGCAAACAGTACTCAAAGACAGGGAGAGCAAGCTCTACATTACTCTCTTGGCACTTTGGATGTGGGACATACAGCGAGATGTTTGCTGCTTTTGCGTTTGGCTGTTGGGAGATTTACAGCACAAAGCTATCTAGTTGATTTGAAGCAGTTCCGAGAAAGTCTAAACATAAAACATAATCCCCACTTCTCCCTCCTGGCATTTTCCATGTGGGAGATATAGCAGGATGTATATTGGTTTTAAGGAAATGTCCCCGACAGTGTGGGCAGAAAAGTTCGTGGCTCCTTGAATGCCGTTCCTGGAGACACTGCGAACAATGAGGGAGATATGTCAAGATGTGTGTTTGTTTTGAGGACGGTTCTCTGGAGAGTCTTAGCAAAGAGGTCACACGGATAATCAGAGCAATTCTCAGAGACACTGAGACCAAGCTCCACAATTCCTCCTGGCACTTTCCCTGTAGGAGATACCGCAAGACGTTTCTGTATATTGGGCACTGCGCTCTGCAGGGTGTTAGCAGAGACTTTCCCGGGACAGTGAAACCCTATGTCAGAGACACTGAGAAGAAGCCCCAACGTTTCCTCCAGGCACTTTCAGTGTGGGTGCCTTCTCCACGTGGTTCCTGGTTTCACTGCAGCTCTGAAGAGAATGTTAGCAAAGAGGTAACCGGGACAGTGCAAACAGTACTCAAAGACAGGGAGAGCAAGCTCTACATTACTCTCTTGGCACTTTCGATGTGGGACATACAGCGAGATGTTTGCTGCTTTTGCGTTTGGCTGTTGGGAGATTTACAGCACAAAGCTATCTAGTTGATTTGAAGCAGTTCCGAGAAAGTCTAAACATAAAACATAATCCCCACTTCTCCCTCCTGGCATTTTCCATGTGGGAGATATAGCAGGATGTATATTGGTTTTAAGGAAATGTCCCCGACAGTGTGGGCAGAAAAGTTCGTGGCTCCTTGAATGCCGTTCCTGGAGAAACTGCGATCAATGAGGGAGATATGTCAAGATGTGTGTTTGTTTTGAGGACGGCTCCCTGGAGAGTCTTAGCAAAGAGGTCACACGGATAATCAGAGCAATTCTCAGAGACACTGAGACCAAGCTCCACAATTCCTCCTGGCACTTTCCCTGTAAGAGATACCGCAAGACGTTTCTGTATATTGGGCACTGCGCTCTGCAGGGTGTTAGCAGAGACTTTCCCGGGACAGTGAAACCCTATGTCAGAGACACTGAGAAGAAGCCCCAATGTTCCCTCCAGGCACTTTCAGTGTGGGTGCCTTGTCCACGTGGTTCCTGGTTTCACTGCAGCTCTGAAGAGAATGTTAGCAAAGAGGTAACCGGGACAGTGCAAACAGTACTCAAAGACAGGGAGAGCAAGCTCTCTCTTGGAACTTTGGATGTGGGACATACAGCGAAATGTTTGCTGCTTTTGCGTTTGGCTGTTGGGAGATTTACAGCACAAAGCTATCTAGTTGATTTGAAGCAGTTCCGAGAAAGTCTAAACATAAAACATAATCCCCACTTCTCCCTCCTGGCATTTTCCATGTGGGAGATATAGCAGGATGTATATTGGTTTTAAGGAACTGTCCCCGACAGTGTGGGCAGAAAAGTTCGTGGCTCCTTGAATGCCGTTCCTGGAGACACTGCGATCAATGAGGGAGATATGTCAAGATGTGTGTTGGTTTTGAGGACGGCTCTCTGGAGAGTCTTAGCAAAGAGGTCACACAGATAATCAGAGCAATTCTCAGAAACACTGAGACCAAGCTCCACAATTCCTCCTGGCACTTTCCCTGTAGGAGATACCGCAAGACGTTTCTGTATATTGGGCACTGTGCTCTGCAGGGTGTTAGCAGAGACTTTCCCGGGACAGTGAAACCCTATGTCAGAGACACTGAGAAGAAGCCCCAACGTTCCCTCCAGGCACTTTCAGTGTGGGTGCCTTGTCCACGTGGTTCCTGGTTTCACTGCAGCTCTGAAGAGAATGTTAGCAAAGAGGTAACCGGGACAGTGCAAACAGTACTCAAAGACAGGGAGAGCAAGCTCTACATTACTCTCTTGGCACTTTCGATGTGGGACATACAGCGAGATGTTTGCTGCTTTTGCGTTTGGCTGTTGGGAGATTTACAGCACAAAGCTATCTAGTTGATTTGAAGCAGTTCCGAGAAAGTCTAAACATAAAACATAATCCCCACTTCTCCGTCCTGGCATTTTCCATGTGGGAGATATAGCAGGATGTATATTGGTTTTAAGGACATGTCCCCGACAGTGTGGGCAGAAAAGATCGTGGCTCCTTGAATGCCGTTCCTGGAGACACTGCGAACAATGAGGGAGATATGTCAAGATGTGTGTTGGTTTTGAGGACGGCTCTCTGGAGAGTCTTAGCAAAGAGGTCACACGGATAATCAGAGCAATTCTCAGAGACACTGAGAACAAGCTCCACAATTCCTCCTGGCACTTTCCCTGTAGGAGATACCGCAAGACGTTTCTGTATATTGGGCACTGCGCTCTGCAGGGTGTTAGCAGAGACTTTCCCGGGACAGTGAAACCCTATGTCAGAGACACTGAGAAGAAGCCCCAATGTTCCCTCCAGGCACTTTCAGTGTGGGTGCCTTGTCCACGTGGTTCCTGGTTTCACTGCAGCTCTGAAGAGAATGTTAGCAAAGAGGTAACCGGGACAGTGCAAACAGTACTCAAAGACAGGGAGAGCAAGCTCTACATTACTCTCTTGGCACTTTCGATGTGGGACATACAGCGAGATGTTTGCTGCTTTTGCGTTTGGCTGTTAGGAGATTTACAGCACAAAGATATCGAGTTGATTTGAAGCAGTTCCGAGAAAGTCTAAGCATAATCCCCACTTCTCCCTCCTGGCACTTTCCATGTGGGAGATATAGCAGGATGTATATTGGTTTTGAGGACAACTCAATGGACAGTGTAGGGAGAAAAATTCCTGGCTCCTTGAATGCCGTTCCTGGAGACACTGCGATCAATGAGGGAGATATGTCAAGATGTGTGTTGGTTTTGAGGACGGCTCTCTGGAGAGTCTTAGCAAAGAGGTCACACGGATAATCAGAGCAATTCTCAGAGACACTGAGACCAAGCTCCACAATTCCTCCTGGCACTTTCCCTGTAGGAGATACCGCAAGACGTTTCTGTATATTGGGCGCTGCGCTCTGCAGGGTGTTAGCAGAGACTTTCCCGGGACAGTGAAACCCTATGTCAGAGACACTGAGAAGAAGCCCCAACGTTCCCTCCAGGCACTTTCAGTGTGGGTGCCTTCTCCACGTGGTTCCTGGTTTCACTGCAGCTCTGAAGAGAATGTTAGCAAAGAGGTAACCGGGACAGTGCAAACAGTACTCAAAGACAGGGAGAGCAAGCTCTACATTACTCTCTTGGCACTTTGGATGTGGGACATACAGCGAGATGTTTGCTGCTTTTGCGTTTGGCTGTTGGGAGATTTACAGCACAAAGCTATCTAGTTGATTTGAAGCAGTTCCGAGAAAGTCTAAACATAAAACATAATCCCCACTTCTCCCTCCTGGCATTTTCCATGTGGGAGATATAGCAGGATGTATATGGGTTTTGAGGACTACTCAATGGACAGTGTAGGGAGAAAAATTCCTGGCTCCTTGAATGCCGTTCCTGGAGACACTGCGATCAATGAGGGAGATATGTCAAGATGTGTGTTGGTTTTGAGGACGGCTCTCTGGAGAGTCTTAGCAAAGAGGTCACACGGATAATCAGAGCAATTCTCAGAGACACTGAGACCAAGCTCCACAATTCCTCCTGGCACTTTCCCTGTAGGAGATACCACAAGACGTTTCTGTATATTGGGCACTGCGCTCTGCAGGGTGTTAGCAGAGACTTTCCCGAGACAGTGAAACCCTATGTCAGAGACACTGAGAAGAAGCCCCAACGTTCCTTCCAGGCACTTTCAGTGTGGGTGCCTTCTCCACGTGGTTCCTGGTTTCACTGCAGCTCTGAAGAGAATGTTAGCAAAGAGGTAACTGGGACAGTGCAAACAGTACTCAAAGACAGGGAGAGCAAGCTCTCTCTTGGAACTTTGGATGTGGGACATACAGCGAGATGTTTGCTGCTTTTGCGTTTGGCTGTTGGGAGATTTACAGCACAAAGCTATCTAGTTGATTTGAAGCAGTTCCGAGAAAGTCTAAACATAATCCCCACTTCTCCCTCCTGGCATTTTCCATGTGGGAGATATAGCAGGATGTATATTGGTTTTAAGGAAATGTCCCCGACAGTGTGGGCAGAAAAGTTCGTGGCTCCTTGAATGCCGTTCCTGGAGACACTGCGAACAATGAGGGAGATATGTCAAGATGTGTGTTGGTTTTGAGGACGGCTCTCTGGAGAGTCTTAGCAAAGAGGTCACACGGATAATCAGAGCAATTCTCAGAGACACTGAGACCAAGCTCCACAATTCCTCCTGGCACTTTCCCTGTAGGAGATACCGCAAGACGTTTCTGTATATTGGGCACTGCGCTCTGCAGGGTGTTAGCAGAGACTTTCCCGGGACAGTGAAACCCTATGTCAGAGACACTGAGAAGAAGCCCCAACGTTCCCTCCAGGCACTTTCAGTGTGGGTGCCTTCTCCACGTGGTTCCTGGTTTCACTGCAGCTCTGAAGAGAATGTTAGCAAAGAGGTAACCGGGACAGTGCAAACAGTACTCAAAGACAGGGAGAGCAAGCTCTACATTACTCTCTTGGCACTTTGGATGTGGGACATACAGCGAGATGTTTGCTGCTTTTGCGTTTGGCTGTTGGGAGATTTACAGCACAAAGCTATCTAGTTGATTTGAAGCAGTTCCGAGAAAGTCTAAGCATAATCCCCACTTCTCCCTCCTGGCATTTTCCATGTGGGAGATACAGCAGGATGTATATTGGTTTTGAGGACAACTCAATGGACAGTGGAGGGAGAAAATTCCTGGCTCCTTGAATGCCGTTCCTGGAGACACTGCGAACAATGAGGGAGATATGTCAAGATGTGTGTTGGTTTTGAGGACGGCTCTCTGGAGAGTCTTAGCAAAGAGGTCACACGGATAATCAGAGCAATTCTCGGAGACACTGAGACCAAGCTCCACAATTCCTCCTGGCACTTTCCCTGTAGGAGATACCGCAAGACGTTTCTGTATATTGGGCTCTGCGCTCTGCAGGGTGTTAGCAGAGACTTTCCCGAGACAGTAAAAACCTATGTCAGAGACACTGAGAAGAAGCCCCAATGTTCCCTCCAGGCACTTTCAGTGTGGCTGCCTTCTCCACGTGGTTCCTGGTTTCACTGCAGCTCTGAAGAGAATGTTAGCAAAGAGGTAACCGGGACAGTGCAAACAGTACTCAAAGACAGGGAGAGCAAGCTCTCTCTTGGAACTTTGGATGTGGGACATACAGCGAGATGTTTGCTGCTTTTGCGTTTGGCTGTTGGGAGATTTACAGCACAAAGCTATCTAGTTGATTTGAAGCAGTTCCGAGAAAGTCTAAACATAATCCCCACTTCTCCCTCCTGGCATTTTCCATGTGGGAGATATAGCAGGATGTATATTGGTTTTAAGGAAATGTCCCCGACAGTGTGGGCAGAAAAGTTCGTGGCTCCTTGAATGCCGTTCCTGGAGACACTGCGAACAATGAGGGAGATATGTCAAGATGTGTGTTGGTTTTGAGGACGGCTCTCTGGAGAGTCTTAGCAAAGAGGTCACACGGATAATCAGAGCAATTCTCAGAGACACTGAGACCAAGCTCCACAATTCCTCCTGGCACTTTCCCTGTAGGAGATACCGCAAGACGTTTCTGTATATTGGGCACTGCGCTCTGCAGGGTGTTAGCAGAGACTTTCCCGGGACAGTGAAACCCTATGTCAGAGACACTGAGAAGAAGCCCCAACGTTCCCTCCAGGCACTTTCAGTGTGGGTGCCTTCTCCACGTGGTTCCTGGTTTCACTGCAGCTCTGAAGAGAATGTTAGCAAAGAGGTAACCGGGACAGTGCAAACAGTACTCAAAGACAGGGAGAGCAAGCTCTACATTACTCTCTTGGCACTTTCGATGTGGGACATACAGCGAGATGTTTGCTGCTTTTGCGTTTGGCTGTTGGGAGATTTACAGCACAAAGCTATCTAGTTGATTTGAAGCAGTTCCGAGAAAGTCTAAGCATAATCCCCACTTCTCCCTCCTGGCATTTTCCATGTGGGAGATACAGCAGGATGTATATTGGTTTTGAGGACAACTCAATGGACAGTGGAGGGAGAAAATTCCTGGCTCCTTGAATGCCGTTCCTGGAGACACTGCGATCAATGAGGGAGATATGTCAAGATGTGTGTTGGTTTTGAGGACGGCTCTCTGGAGAGTCTTAGCAAAGAGGTCACACGGATAATCAGAGCAATTCTCGGAGACACTGAGACCAAGCTCCACAATTCCTCCTGGCACTTTCCCTGTAGGAGATACCGCAAGACGTTTCTGTATATTGGGCTCTGCGCTCTGCAGGGTGTTAGCAGAGACTTTCCCGAGACAGTAAAAACCTATGTCAGAGACACTGAGAAGAAGCCCCAATGTTCCCTCCAGGCACTTTCAGTGTGGTTGCCTTCTCCACGTGGTTCCTGGTTTCACTGCAGCTCTGAAGAGAATGTTAGCAAAGAGGTAACCGGGACAGTGCAAACAGTACTCAAAGACAGGGAGAGCAAGCTCTCTCTTGGCACTTTGGATGTGGGACATACAGCGAGATGTTTGCTGCTTTTGCGTTTGGCTGTTGGGAGATTTACAGCACAAAGCTATCTAGTTGATTTGAAGCAGTTCCGAGAAAGTCTAAACATAATCCCCACTTCTCCCTCCTGGCATTTTCCATGTGGGAGATATAGCAGGATGTATATTGGTTTTAAGGAAATGTCCCCGACAGTGTGGGCAGAAAAGTTCGTGGCTCCTTGAATGCCGTTCCTGGAGACACTGCGAACAATGAGGGAGATATGTCAAGATGTGTGTTGGTTTTGAGGACGGCTCTCTGGAGAGTCTTAGCAAAGAGGTCACACGGATAATCAGAGCAATTCTCAGAGACACTGAGACCAAGCTCCACAATTCCTCCTGGCACTTTCCCTGTAGGAGATACCGCAAGACGTTTCTGTATATTGGGCACTGCGCTCTGCAGGGTGTTAGCAGAGACTTTCCCGGGACAGTGAAACCCTATGTCAGAGACAGTGAGAAGAAGCCCCAATGTTCCCTCCAGGCACTTTGAGTGTGGGTGCCTTCTCCACGTGGTTCCTGGTTTCACTGCAGCTCTGAAGAGAATGTTAGCAAAGAGGTAACCGGGACAGTGCAAACAGTACTCAAAGACAGGGAGAGCAAGCTCTCTCTTGGAACTTTGGATGTGGGACATACAGCGAAATGTTTGCTGCTTTTGCGTTTGGCTGTTGGGAGATTTACAGCACAAAGCTATCTAGTTGATTTGAAGCAGTTCCGAGAAAGTCTAAACATAATCCCCACTTCTCCCTCCTGGCATTTTCCATGTGGGAGATATAGCAGGATGTATATTGGTTTTAAGGAACTGTCCCCGACAGTGTGGGCAGAAAAGTTCCTGGCTCCTTGAATGCCGTTCCTGGAGACACTGCGATCAATGAGGGAGATATGTCAAGATGTGTGTTGGTTTTGAGGACGGCTCTCTGGAGAGTCTTAGCAAAGAGGTCACACGGATAATCAGAGCAATTCTCAGAGACACTGAGAACAAGCTCCACAATTCCTCCTGGCACTTTCCCTGTAGGAGATACCGCAAGACGTTTCTGTATATTGGGCACTGCGCTCTGCAGGGTGTTAGCAGAGACTTTCCCGGGACAGTGAAACCCTATGTCAGAGACACTGAGAAGAAGCCCCAATGTTCCTTCCAGGCACTTTCAGTGTGGGTGCCTTCTCCACGTGGTTCCTGGTTTCACTGCAGCTCTGAAGAGAATGTTAGCAAAGAGGTAACCGGGACAGTGCAAACAGTACTCAAAGACAGGGAGAGCAAGCTCTACGTTACTCTCTTGGCACTTTCGATGTGGGACATACAGCGAGATGTTTGCTGCTTTTGCGTTTGGCTGTTGGGAGATTTACAGCACAAAGCTATCTAGTTGATTTGAAGCAGTTCCGAGAAAGTCTAAACATAAAACATAATCCCCACTTCTCCCTCCTGGCATTTTCCATGTGGGAGATATAGCAGGATGTATATGGGTTTTGAGGACTACTCAATGGACAGTGTAGGGAGAAAAATTCCTGGCTCCTTGAATGCCGTTCCTGGAGACACTGCGATCAATGAGGGAGATATGTCAAGATGTGTGTTGGTTTTGAGGACGGCTCTCTGGAGAGTCTTAGCAAAGAGGTCACACGGATAATCAGAGCAATTCTCAGAGACACTGAGACCAAGCTCCACAATTCCTCCTGGCACTTTCCCTGTAGGAGATACCACAAGACGTTTCTGTATATTGGGCACTGCGCTCTGCAGGGTGTTAGCAGAGACTTTCCCGAGACAGTGAAACCCTATGTCAGAGACACTGAGAAGAAGCCCCAACGTTCCTTCCAGGCACTTTCAGTGTGGGTGCCTTCTCCACGTGGTTCCTGGTTTCACTGCAGCTCTGAAGAGAATGTTAGCAAAGAGGTAACCGGGACAGTGCAAACAGTACTCAAAGACAGGGAGAGCAAGCTCTCTCTTGGAACTTTGGATGTGGGACATACAGCGAGATGTTTGCTGCTTTTGCGTTTGGCTGTTGGGAAATTTGCAGCACAAAGCTATCTAGTTGATTTGAAGCAGTTCCGAGAAAGTCTAAACATAATCCCCACTTCTCCCTCCTGGCATTTTCCATGTGGGAGATATAGCAGGATGTATATTGGTTTTAAGGAAATGTCCCCGACAGTGTGGGCAGAAAAGTTCGTGGCTCCTTGAATGCCGTTCCTGGAGACACTGCGAACAATGAGGGAGATATGTCAAGATGTGTGTTGGTTTTGAGGACGGCTCTCTGGAGAGTCTTAGCAAAGAGGTCACACGGATAATCAGAGCAATTCTCAGAGACACTGAGACCAAGCTCCACAATTCCTCCTGGCACTTTCCCTGTAGGAGATACCGCAAGACGTTTCTGTATATTGGGCACTGCGCTCTGCAGGGTGTTAGCAGAGACTTTCCCGGGACAGTGAAACCCTATGTCAGAGACACTGAGAAGAAGCCCCAACGTTCCCTCCAGGCACTTTCAGTGTGGGTGCCTTCTCCACGTGGTTCCTGGTTTCACTGCAGCTCTGAAGAGAATGTTAGCAAAGAGGTAACCGGGACAGTGCAAACAGTACTCAAAGACAGGGAGAGCAAGCTCTACATTACTCTCTTGGCACTTTCGATGTGGGACATACAGCGAGATGTTTGCTGCTTTTGCGTTTGGCTGTTGGGAGATTTACAGCACAAAGCTATCTAGTTGATTTGAAGCAGTTCCGAGAAAGTCTAAGCATAATCCCCACTTCTCCCTCCTGGCATTTTCCATGTGGGAGATACAGCAGGATGTATATTGGTTTTGAGGACAACTCAATGGACAGTGGAGGGAGAAAATTCCTGGCTCCTTGAATGCCGTTCCTGGAGACACTGCGATCAATGAGGGAGATATGTCAAGATGTGTGTTGGTTTTGAGGACGGCTCTCTGGAGAGTCTTAGCAAAGAGGTCACACGGATAATCAGAGCAATTCTCGGAGACACTGAGACCAAGCTCCACAATTCCTCCTGGCACTTTCCCTGTAGGAGATACCGCAAGACGTTTCTGTATATTGGGCACTGCGCTCTGCAGGGTGTTAGCAGAGACTTTCCCGAGACAGTAAAAACCTATGTCAGAGACACTGAGAAGAAGCCCCAATGTTCCCTCCAGGCACTTTCAGTGTGGCTGCCTTCTCCACGTGGTTCCTGGTTTCACTGCAGCTCTGAAGAGAATGTTAGCAAAGAGGTAACCGGGACAGTGCAAACAGTACTCAAAGACAGGGAGAGCAAGCTCTCTCTTGGAACTTTGGATGTGGGACATACAGCGAGATGTTTGCTGCTTTTGCGTTTGGCTGTTGGGAGATTTACAGCACAAAGCTATCTAGTTGATTTGAAGCAGTTCCGAGAAAGTCTAAACATAATCCCCACTTCTCCCTCCTGGCATTTTCCATGTGGGAGATATAGCAGGATGTATATTGGTTTTAAGGAAATGTCCCCGACAGTGTGGGCAGAAAAGTTCGTGGCTCCTTGAATGCCGTTCCTGGAGACACTGCGAACAATGAGGGAGATATGTCAAGATGTGTGTTGGTTTTGAGGACGGCTCTCTGGAGAGTCTTAGCAAAGAGGTCACACGGATAATCAGAGCAATTCTCAGAGACACTGAGACCAAGCTCCACAATTCCTCCTGGCACTTTCCCTGTAGGAGATACCGCAAGACGTTTCTGTATATTGGGCACTGCGCTCTGCAGGGTGTTAGCAGAGACTTTCCCGGGACAGTGAAACCCTATGTCAGAGACACTGAGAAGAAGCCCCAATGTTCCCTCCAGGCACTTTGAGTGTGGGTGCCTTCTCCACGTGGTTCCTGGTTTCACTGCAGCTCTGAAGAGAATGTTAGCAAAGAGGTAACCGGGACAGTGCAAACAGTACTCAAAGACAGGGAGAGCAAGCTCTCTCTTGGAACTTTGGATGTGGGACATACAGCGAAATGTTTGCTGCTTTTGCGTTTGGCTGTTGGGAGATTTACAGCACAAAGCTATCTAGTTGATTTGAAGCAGTTCCGAGAAAGTCTAAACATAATCCCCACTTCTCCCTCCTGGCATTTTCCATGTGGGAGATATAGCAGGATGTATATTGGTTTTAAGGAACTGTCCCCGACAGCGTGGGCAGAAAAGTTCCTGGCTCCTTGAATGCCGTTCCTGGAGACACTGCGATCAATGAGGGAGATATGTCAAGATGTGTGTTGGTTTTGAGGACGGCTCTCTGGAGAGTCTTAGCAAAGAGGTCACACGGATAATCAGAGCAATTCTCAGAGACACTGAGACCAAGCTCCACAATTCCTCCTGGCACTTTCCCTGTAGGAGATACCGCAAGACGTTTCTGTATATTGGGCACTGCGCTCTGCAGGGTGTTAGCAGAGACTTTCCCGGGACAGTGAAACCCTATGTCAGAGACACTGAGAAGAAGCCCCAACGTTCCCTCCAGGCACTTTCAGTGTGGGTGCCTTCTCCACGTGGTTCCTGGTTTCACTGCAGCTCTGAAGAGAATGTTAGCAAAGAGGTAACCGGGACAGTGCAAACAGTACTCAAAGACAGGGAGAGCAAGCTCTCTCTTGGAACTTTGGATGTGGGACATACAGCGAGATGTTTGCTGCTTTTGCGTTTGGCTGTTGGGAGATTTACAGCACAAAGCTATCTAGTTGATTTGAAGCAGTTCCGAGAAAGTCTAAACATAATCCCCACTTCTCCCTCCTGGCATTTTCCATGTGGGAGATATAGCAGGATGTATATTGGTTTTAAGGAAATGTCCCCGACAGTGTGGGCAGAAAAGTTCGTGGCTCCTTGAATGCCGTTCCTGGAGACACTGCGATCAATGAGGGAGATATGTCAAGATGTGTGTTGGTTTTGAGGACGGCTCTCTGGAGAGTCTTAGCAAAGAGGTCACACGGATAATCAGAGCAATTCTCAGAGACACTGAGACCAAGCTCCACAATTCCTCCTGGCACTTTCCCTGTAGGAGATACCGCAAGACGTTTCTGTATATTGGGCACTGCGCTCTGCAGGGTGTTAGCAGAGACTTTCCCGGGACAGTGAAACCCTATGTCAGAGACACTGAGAAGAAGCCCCAACGTTCCCTCCAGGCACTTTCAGTGTGGGTGCCTTCTCCACGTGGTTCCTGGTTTCACTGCAGCTCTGAAGAGAATGTTAGCAAAGAGGTAACCGGGACAGTGCAAACAGTACTCAAAGACAGGGAGAGCAAGCTCTACATTACTCTCTTGGCACTTTCGATGTGGGACATACAGCGAGATGTTTGCTGCTTTTGCGTTTGGCTGTTGGGAGATTTACAGCACAAAGATATCTAGTTGATTTGAAGCAGTTCCGAGAAAGTCTAAGCATAATCCCCACTTCTCCCTCCTGGCATTTTCCATGTGGGAGATACAGCAGGATGTATATTGGTTTTGAGGACAACTCAATGGACAGTGGAGGGAGAAAAATTCCTGGCTCCTTGAATGCCGTTCCTGGAGACACTGCGATCAATGAGGGAGATATGTCAAGATGTGTGTTGGTTTTGAGGACGGCTCTCTGGAGAGTCTTAGCAAAGAGGTCACACGGATAATCAGAGCAATTCTCAGAGACACTGAGACCAAGCTCCACAATTCCTCCTGGCACTTTCCCTGTAGGAGATACCGCAAGACGTTTCTGTATATTGGGCACTGCGCTCTGCAGGGTGTTAGCAGAGACTTTCCCGGGACAGTGAAACCCTATGTCAGAGACACTGAGAAGAAGCCCCAACGTTCCCTCCAGGCACTTTCAGTGTGGGTGCCTTGTCCACGTGGTTCCTGGTTCACTGCAGCTCTGAAGAGAATGTTAGCAAAGAGGTAACCGGGACAGTGCAAACAGTACTCAAAGACAGGGAGAGCAAGCTCTACATTACTCTCTTGGCACTTTCGATGTGGGACATACAGCGAGATGTTTGCTGCTTTTGCGTTTGGCTGTTGGGAGATTTACAGCACAAAGCTATCTAGTTGATTTGAAGCAGTTCCGAGAAAGTCTAAACATAAAACATAATCCCCACTTCTCCCTCCTGGCATTTTCCATGTGGGAGATATAGCAGGATGTATATTGGTTTTAAGGAAATGTCCCCGACAGTGTGGGCAGAAAAGTTCGTGGCTCCTTGAATGCCGTTCCTGGAGACACTGCGAACAATGAGGGAGATATGTCAAGATGTGTGTTGGTTTTGAGGACGGCTCTCTGGAGAGTCTTAGCAAAGAGGTCACACGGATAATCAGAGCAATTCTCAGAGACACTGAGACCAAGCTCCACAATTCCTCCTGGCACTTTCCCTGTAGGAGATACCGCAAGACGTTTCTGTATATTGGGCACTGCGCTCTGCAGGGTGTTAGCAGAGACTTTCCCGGGACAGTGAAACCCTATGTCAGAGACACTGAGAAGAAGCCCCAATGTTCCCTCCAGGCACTTTCAGTGTGGGTGCCTTCTCCACGTGGTTCCTGGTTTCACTGCAGCTCTGAAGAGAATGTTAGCAAAGAGGTAACCGGGACAGTGCAAACAGTACTCAAAGACAGGGAGAGCAAGCTCTACATTACTCTCTTGGCACTTTCGATGTGGGACATACAGCGAGATGTTTGCTGCTTTTGCGTTTGGCTGTTGGGAGATTTACAGCACAAAGCTATCTAGTTGATTTGAAGCAGTTCCGAGAAAGTCTAAACATAAAACATAATCCCCACTTCTCCCTCCTGGCACTTTCCATGTGGGAGATATAGCAGGATGTATATTGGTTTTGAGGACAACTCAATGGACAGTGTAGGGAGAAAAATTCCTGGCTCCTTGAATGCCGTTCCTGGAGACACTGCGATCAATGAGGTTGATATGTCAAGATGTGTGTTGGTTTTGAGGACGGCTCTCTGGAGAGTCTTAGCAAAGAGGTCACACGGATAATCAGAGCAATTCTCAGAGACACTGAGACCAAGCTCCACAATTCCTCCTGGCACTTTCCCTGTAGGAGATACCGCAAGACGTTTCTGTATATTGGGCACTGCGCTCTGCAGGGTGTTAGCAGAGACTTTCCCGGGACAGTGAAACCCTATGTCAGAGACACTGAGAAGAAGCCCCAACGTTCCCTCCAGGCACTTTCAGTGTGGGTGCCTTCTCCACGTGGTTCCTGGTTTCACTGCAGCTCTGAAGAGAATGTTAGCAAAGAGGTAACCGGGACAGTGCAAACAGTACTCAAAGACAGGGAGAGCAAGCTCTACATTACTCTCTTGGCACTTTCGATGTGGGACATACAGCGAGATGTTTGCTGCTTTTGCGTTTGGCTGTTGGGAGATTTACAGCACAAAGCTATCTAGTTGATTTGAAGCAGTTCCGAGAAAGTCTAAACATAAAACATAATCCCCACTTCTCCCTCCTGGCATTTTCCATGTGGGAGATATAGCAGGATGTATATTGGTTTTAAGGAAATGTCCCCGACAGTGTGGGCAGAAAAGTTCGTGGCTCCTTGAATGCCGTTCCTGGAGACACTGCGAACAATGAGGGAGATATGTCAAGATGTGTGTTTGTTTTGAGGACGGCTCTCTGGAGAGTCTTAGCAAAGAGGTCACACGGATAATCAGAGCAATTCTCAGAGACACTGAGACCAAGCTCCACAATTCCTCCTGGCACTTTCCCTGTAGGAGATACCGCAAGACGTTTCTGTATATTGGGCACTGCGCTCTGCAGGGTGTTAGCAGAGACTTTCCCGGGACAGTGAAACCCTATGTCAGAGACACTGAGAAGAAGCCCCAATGTTCCCTCCAGGCACTTTCAGTGTGGGTGCCTTCTCCACGTGGTTCCTGGTTTCACTGCAGCTCTGAAGAGAATGTTAGCAAAGAGGTAACCGGGACAGTGAAAACAGTACTCAAAGACAGGGAGAGCAAGCTCTCTCTTGGAACTTTGGATGTGGGACATACAGCGAGATGTTTGCTGCTTTTGCGTTTGGCTGTTGGGAGATTTACAGCACAAAGCTATCTAGTTGATTTGAAGCAGTTCCGAGAAAGTCTAAACATAATCCCCACTTCTCCCTCCTGGCATTTTCCATGTGGGAGATATAGCAGGATGTATATTGGTTTTAAGGAAATGTCCCCGACAGTGTGGGCAGAAAAGTTCGTGGCTCCTTGAATGCCGTTCCTGGAGACACTGCGATCAATGAGGGAGATATGTCAAGATGTGTGTTGGTTTTGAGGACGGCTCTCTGGAGAGTCTTAGCAAAGAGGTCACACGGATAATCAGAGCAATTCTCAGAGACACTGAGACCAAGCTCCACAATTCCTCCTGGCACTTTCCCTGTAGGAGATACCGCAAGACGTTTCTGTATATTGGGCACTGCGCTCTGCAGGGTGTTAGCAGAGACTTTCCCGGGACAGTGAAACCCTATGTCAGAGACACTGAGAAGAAGCCCCAACGTTCCCTCCAGGCACTTTCAGTGTGGGTGCCTTCTCCACGTGGTTCCTGGTTTCACTGCAGCTCTGAAGAGAATGTTAGCAAAGAGGTAACCGGGACAGTGCAAACAGTACTCAAAGACAGGGAGAGCAAGCTCTACATTACTCTCTTGGCACTTTCGATGTGGGACATACAGCGAGATGTTTGCTGCTTTTGCGTTTGGCTGTTGGGAGATTTACAGCACAAAGATATCTAGTTGATTTGAAGCAGTTCCGAGAAAGTCTAAGCATAATCCCCACTTCTCCCTCCTGGCATTTTCCATGTGGGAGATACAGCAGGATGTATATTGGTTTTGAGGACAACTCAATGGACAGTGGAGGGAGAAAAATTCCTGGCTCCTTGAATGCCGTTCCTGGAGACACTGCGATCAATGAGGGAGATATGTCAAGATGTGTGTTGGTTTTGAGGACGGCTCTCTGGAGAGTCTTAGCAAAGAGGTCACACGGATAATCAGAGCAATTCTCAGAGACACTGAGACCAAGCTCCACAATTCCTCCTGGCACTTTCCCTGTAGGAGATACCGCAAGACGTTTCTGTATATTGGGCACTGCGCTCTGCAGGGTGTTAGCAGAGACTTTCCCGGGACAGTGAAACCCTATGTCAGAGACACTGAGAAGAAGCCCCAACGTTCCCTCCAGGCACTTTCAGTGTGGGTGCCTTCTCCACGTGGTTCCTGGTTCACTGCAGCTCTGAAGAGAATGTTAGCAAAGAGGTAACCGGGACAGTGCAAACAGTACTCAAAGACAGGGAGAGCAAGCTCTACATTACTCTCTTGGCACTTTGGATGTGGGACATACAGCGAGATGTTTGCTGCTTTTGCGTTTGGCTGTTGGGAGATTTACAGCACAAAGCTATCTAGTTGATTTGAAGCAGTTCCGAGAAAGTCTAAACATAAAACATAATCCCCACTTCTCCCTCCTGGCATTTTCCATGTGGGAGATATAGCAGGATGTATATTGGTTTTAAGGAAATGTCCCCGACAGTGTGGGCAGAAAAGTTCGTGGCTCCTTGAATGCCGTTCCTGGAGACACTGCGAACAATGAGGGAGATATGTCAAGATGTGTGTTGGTTTTGAGGACGGCTCTCTGGAGAGTCTTAGCAAAGAGGTCACACGGATAATCAGAGCAATTCTCAGAGACACTGAGACCAAGCTCCACAATTCCTCCTGGCACTTTCCCTGTAGGAGATACCGCAAGACGTTTCTGTATATTGGGCACTGCGCTCTGCAGGGTGTTAGCAGAGACTTTCCCGGGACAGTGAAACCCTATGTCAGAGACACTGAGAAGAAGCCCCAATGTTCCCTCCAGGCACTTTCAGTGTGGGTGCCTTGTCCACGTGGTTCCTGGTTTCACTGCAGCTCTGAAGAGAATGTTAGCAAAGAGGTAACCGGGACAGTGCAAACAGTACTCAAAGACAGGGAGAGCAAGCTCTACATTACTCTCTTGGCACTTTGGATGTGGGACATACAGCGAGATGTTTGCTGCTTTTACATTTGGCTGTTGGGAGATTTACAGCACAAAGCTATCTAGTTGATTTGAAGCAGTTCCGAGAAAGTCTAAACATAAAACATAATCCCCACTTCTCCCTCCTGGCACTTTAAATGTGGGAGATATAGCAGGATGTATATTGGTTTTGAGGACAACTCAATGGACAGTGTAGGGAGAAAAATTCCTGGCTCCTTGAATGCCGTTCCTGGAGACACTGCGATCAATGAGGTTGATATGTCAAGATGTGTGTTGGTTTTGAGGACGGCTCTCTGGAGAGTCTTAGCAAAGAGGTCACACGGATAATCAGAGCAATTCTCAGAGACACTGAGACCAAGCTCCACAATTCCTCCTGGCACTTTCCCTGTAGGAGATACCGCAAGACGTTTCTGTATATTGGGCACTGCGCTCTGCAGGGTGTTAGCAGAGACTTTCCCGGGACAGTGAAACCCTATGTCAGAGACACTGAGAAGAAGCCCCAACGTTCCCTCCAGGCACTTTCAGTGTGGGTGCCTTCTCCACGTGGTTCCTGGTTTCACTGCAGCTCTGAAGAGAATGTTAGCAAAGAGGTAACCGGGACAGTGCAAACAGTACTCAAAGACAGGGAGAGCAAGCTCTACATTACTCTCTTGGCACTTTCGATGTGGGACATACAGCGAGATGTTTGCTGCTTTTGCGTTTGGCTGTTGGGAGATTTACAGCACAAAGCTATCTAGTTGATTTGAAGCAGTTCCGAGAAAGTCTAAACATAAAACATAATCCCCACTTCTCCCTCCTGGCATTTTCCATGTGGGAGATATAGCAGGATGTATATTGGTTTTAAGGAAATGTCCCCGACAGTGTGGGCAGAAAAGTTCGTGGCTCCTTGAATGCCGTTCCTGGAGACACTGCGAACAATGAGGGAGATATGTCAAGATGTGTGTTTGTTTTGAGGACGGCTCTCTGGAGAGTCTTAGCAAAGAGGTCACACGGATAATCAGAGCAATTCTCAGAGACACTGAGACCAAGCTCCACAATTCCTCCTGGCACTTTCCCTGTAGGAGATACCGCAAGACGTTTCTGTATATTGGGCACTGCGCTCTGCAGGGTGTTAGCAGAGACTTTCCCGGGACAGTGAAACCCTATGTCAGAGACACTGAGAAGAAGCCCCAATGTTCCCTCCAGGCACTTTCAGTGTGGGTGCCTTCTCCACGTGGTTCCTGGTTTCACTGCAGCTCTGAAGAGAATGTTAGCAAAGAGGTAACCGGGACAGTGCAAACAGTACTCAAAGACAGGGAGAGCAAGCTCTACATTACTCTCTTGGCACTTTGGATGTGGGACATACAGCGAGATTTTTGCTGCTTTTGCGTTTGGCTGTTGGGAGATTTACAGCACAAAGATATCTAGTTGATTTGAAGCAGTTCCGAGAAAGTCTAAACATAAAACATAATCCCCACTTCTCCCTCCTGGCATTTTCCATGTGGGAGATATAGCAGGATGTATATTGGTTTTGAGGACAACTCAATGGACAGTGGAGGGAGAAAAATTCCTGGCTCCTTGAATGCCGTTCCTGGAGACACTGCGATCAATGAGGGAGATATGTCAAGATGTGTGTTGGTTTTGAGGACGGCTCTCTGGAGAGTCTTAGCAAAGAGGTCACACGGATAATCAGAGCAATTCTCAGAGACACTGAGACCAAGCTCCACAATTCCTCCTGGCACTTTCCCTGTAGGAGATACCGCAAGACGTTTCTGTATATTGGGCACTGCGCTCTGCAGGGTGTTAGCAGAGACTTTCCCGGGACAGTGAAACCCTATGTCAGAGACACTGAGAAGAAGCCCCAACGTTCCCTCCAGGCACTTTCAGTGTGGGTGCCTTCTCCACGTGGTTCCTGGTTTCACTGCAGCTCTGAAGAGAATGTTAGCAAAGAGGTAACCGGGACAGTGCAAACAGTACTCAAAGACAGGGAGAGCAAGCTCTACATTACTCTCTTGGCACTTTCGATGTGGGACATACAGCGAGATGTTTGCTGCTTTTGCGTTTGGCTGTTGGGAGATTTACAGCAGAAAGATATCGAGTCGATTTGAAGCAGTTCCGAGAAAGTCTAAGCATAATCCCCACTTCTCCCTCCTGGCATTTTCCATGTGGGAGATACAGCAGGATGTATATTGGTTTTGAGGACAACTCAATGGACAGTGTAGGGAGAAAAATTCCTGGCTCCTTGAATGCCGTTCCTGGAGACACTGCGATCAATGAGGGAGATATGTCAAGATGTGTGTTGGTTTTGAGGACGGCTCTCTGGAGAGTCTTAGCAAGGAGGTCACACGGATAATCAGAGCAATTCTCAGAGACACTGAGACCAAGCTCCACAATTCCTCCTGGCACTTTCCCTGTAGGAGATACCGCAAGACGTTTCTGTATATTGGGCACTGCGCTCTGCAGGGTGTTAGCAGAGACTTTCCCGAGACAGTAAAAACCTATGTCAGAGACACTGAGAAGAAGCCCCAATGTTCCCTCCAGGCACTTTCAGTGTGGGTGCCTTCTCCACGTGGTTCCTGGTTTCACTGCAGCTCTGAAGAGAATGTTAGCAAAGAGGTAACCGGGACAGTGAAAACAGTACTCAAAGACAGGGAGAGCAAGCTCTCTCTTGGAACTTTGGATGTGGGACATACAGCGAAATGTTTGCTGCTTTTGCGTTTGGCTGTTGGGAGATTTACAGCACAAAGCTATCTAGTTGATTTGAAGCAGTTCCGAGAAAGTCTAAACATAATCCCCACTTCTCCCTCCTGGCATTTTCCATGTGGGAGATATAGCAGGATGTATATTGGTTTTAAGGAACTGTCCCCGACAGTGTGGGCAGAAAAGTTCGTGGCTCCTTGAATGCCGTTCCTGGAGACACTGCGATCAATGAGGGAGATATGTCAAGATGTGTGTTGGTTTTGAGGACGGCTCTCTGGAGAGTCTTAGCAAAGAGGTCACACGGATAATCAGAGCAATTCTCAGAGACACTGAGACCAAGCTCCACAATTCCTCCTGGCACTTTCCCTGTAGGAGATACCGCAAGACGTTTCTGTATATTGGGCACTGCGCTCTGCAGGGTGTTAGCAGAGACTTTCCCGGGACAGTGAAACCCTATGTCAGAGACACTGAGAAGAAGCCCCAACGTTCCCTCCAGGCACTTTCAGTGTGGGTGCCTTGTCCACGTGGTTCCTGGTTTCACTGCAGCTCTGAAGAGAATGTTAGCAAAGAGGTAACCGGGACAGTGCAAACAGTACTCAAAGACAGGGAGAGCAAGCTCTCTCTTGGCACTTTGGATGTGGGACATACAGCGAGATGTTTGCTGCTTTTGCGTTTGGCTGTTGGGAGATTTACAGCACAAAGATATAGAGTTGATTTGAAGCAGTTCCGAGAAAGTCTAAACATAATCCCCACTTCTCCCTCCTGGCATTTTCCATGTGGGAGATATAGCAGGATGTATATTGGTTTTGAGGACAACTCAATGGACAGTGGAGGGAGAAAAATTCCTGGCTCCTTGAATGCCGTTCCTGGAGACACTGCGATCAATGAGGGAGATATGTCAAGATGTGTGTTGGTTTTGAGGACGGCTCTCTGGAGAGTCTTAGCAAAGAGGTCACACGGATAATCAGAGCAATTCTCAGAGACACTGAGACCAAGCTCCACAATTCCTCCTGGCACTTTCCCTGTAGGAGATACCGCAAGACGTTTCTGTATATTGGGCACTGCGCTCTGCAGGGTGTTAGCAGAGACTTTCCCGGGACAGTGAAACCCTATGTCAGAGACACTGAGAAGAAGCCCCAATGTTCCCTCCAGGCACTTTCAGTGTGGGTGCCTTCTCCACGTGGTTCCTGGTTTCACTGCAGCTCTGAAGAGAATGTTAGCAAAGAGGTAACCGGGACAGTGCAAACAGTACTCAAAGACAGGGAGAGCAAGCTCTCTCTTGGAACTTTGGATGTGGGACATACAGCGAAATGTTTGCTGCTTTTGCGTTTGGCTGTTGGGAGATTTACAGCACAAAGCTATCTAGTTGATTTGAAGCAGTTCCGAGAAAGTCTAAACATAATCCCCACTTCTCCCTCCTGGCATTTTCCATGTGGGAGATATAGCAGGATGTATATTGGTTTTAAGGAACTGTCCCCGACAGTGTGGGCAGAAAAGTTCCTGGCTCCTTGAATGCCGTTCCTGGAGACACTGCGATCAATGAGGGAGATATGTCAAGATGTGTGTTGGTT